>NW_024542073.1:0-505436 GCF_016758785.1 Suillus bovinus
TTGACGAGCAACCAGAGACCCTTGACTCGAAGATAGGCCTTCATCTCACCCTTCCAGGTAGCATAGTTGGTAGAAGTGAGTTTGGTGACAGTGCAAATAGATTTCGAGTCTTCTGAGGACATGGCGAAGGAGACGGCGCAGTTTTGCAGCAGTGGGACGAATTAAGGGCAAGGGCTTGGTAGAATTTGAAGGAAAGGCTGTCTTTGCTGATTTTCAACAAAGAGAGCAAGGAATAATGGGTGGGGAGAGCACCAGTGGCTGGATGCGAGAGGAGGGAAAATGCGCACTAAGTTGGCCCAAAGACAGTGAACTCCAGCGACAGATTTGACTGCTAAAGCGCAGGGCTCATAACCTGTTAGAAGAACTGAGAGTTCAAAGTCAATGCACGAAGCATGTTATTGTGCAAATAAGTAAAGTACTATACCTGAGAGTTCAAAGTCAATGTACAAAGCATGTAAGACTTGTGAACTCTGCACTATGGGCGAGTCTATGTAAACAAATATAAACAATTCCTAGTATGGCATGTGTCCTCGAAGTCCTCGAAGTTATCTACTAATATAGTAATGTCCTTGAAGTGTCCTTCAAGTCTTCAAAGTCTTAGAAGTCTTCGACCTATCTAGTGTGAAGTCACCACACAACTAACAGTGATTTGGCAATATCAACACTGAGTCCCAAGTCTTGACGTAGAAAACTAATCTCTGCTGGGCTCAGCAGAAATGGTACTACCTAGACAACAATATTTAGGCAGATCTTCAGCACGACCTATGCTGCTATGCTTGCAAGGCAAGTGCATTTGATCCTAAAGGGGTTGCTATATGGTGTAAGTAGTATAGATGTATCAATAATGCAAGCTAGTTCGGAGAAACAGGACAAAGGATGGACAAGTGCGCGCAAAGTGTGATCAGCTGATACAATGTCCGAAGGTCCAATGCGGAGTGGCTCAGACCTGTGCAAAGTGCACCGGATGTGTGCAGATTTGTTTTGTTTGTTGACATGAGTATGAAAATCAGTGGTTCTGAGTCCAGCACCATGACCATCACTATACTGAGTACCAATACTTGGTAGGACCACCAATACACTTGCATAGAATTCGACTACAACTTTCATTTTTCATTATTGCCGATGTTTTGGATTTCTTTAGCTTATATCTCGGTCAAACAATGACCGATAGACAAGAAAAGACTACCAATACACTCACATAGACTTGGACTACAACCTTTGTTAAGAAAGTTAAGCATAACAATAACTTTCATTTTTTCATTATCATTTTCCTATATTGACTAGCAAGTCCTGAGTTCCAACACTCGGTAGTCAATACAATTCCCAAGTTATTTGAACCCTACATCAATGGATAATACATACAAATATGGGGACAAGCAGGGCAGAGGATGGCACAAGAACCAGGTTGAGTGGCACCAATACCTTCAAGATCATGCCCACGACCAAATCGTTTGAGCAATGTCAAGTTCCACCATTCTTTAATCATTCGAAGCAGTGCTTTGTAGTGATCCTGAACATGTGTGAGATTTGCAGCCTCCACTGAAATAAATGTTCATTCACCTTGGGATGATTGACACCAGAGTTATCAGATAGCCATGACAGTGTTTGCCAGCATTCAAAGGCCAATGCCTTTGATTCAAATATGAGAATATGGAAGTGGTGAAGGAGCTGAAATGTTGCAGCTGTTTTAGGATTAAGAGACATTGCTAGAAACCACCGGACATGGAGGAGCTGAGTTGTTAGTGATTGGGTGTCTTGCATCCACAGAAGTCCACTGCAACTGAATGTACACCATTAATATTGAGAACAACAAAGTTGTTGTGAAAAGCTGTTGACGCTGGGTTGTAACAGTGTTCTCCCATGCAATGGCTAAGCTGAATTCTGAAACCAAGGGATTTCAGGCTAGTGTTCTTGAAGTGCCCATCAACCCAGTGCTAGAGTGAGTTTATTTAAGTAACAAATTCACAAATTTGAACAAAGAAGCTGACCTGAAGTCTATGTAATGGACTATCCTGATGTCTTGCCAACGTACATTCTTTGCAATACAAAGCCGTCCCAAAACAATCCTGACATTGGTAGTCTGCATATCCCTAGCATCCATCACAGCCCTCGCAGACTTGGTTGAAAATGTAATCACCACATCCCAAATAGGACTCTGGAAGAATGCACCGGTCCCATCGCACACTTCTTGCAAGCCATCCATGAGATGACTGGCTTCTACTGGACTATTCTGGGTGCTAGACCTAACCCTTGGTATAATGGTGATATCAATGTCATGAGGTGAACACAGTTTCACATCATACATGCTACCTACTGGTATTTCAAAGTTACCATACAGGAACCAATGAGTACGGGCAAAACTGGAAGCAGGCCACTTCTGATTTTGATGATAAGCACCTCAAGCCATATATTGCCTTCATTTTGAGTCTTTTTCATAAGTTGTCAAGCTTCTTTTCCCTTATCATGGACTTACACAACAAAGTGGAACACATCAGGAAGATGTGCACAGCTGACTATGTCCTCCCAACCTCCTCATCAACTCTTGGCACTGAAGCCAACCCAGTGGCTAGGGAGTCGCAGTTTTCTAATGTCAGCCAAAACCTTCTGTCAAACTTGGCATTAACATGTTCACTTCACCTGCTTCCTGGCACTGCTCAAATACCTATCCTGACATTGGAAACATGCACCCCTCCTGCTACTACTTGGTGTTAGAAGAACTGAGAGTTCAAAGTCAATGCACGAAGCATGTAAGACTTGTGAACTCTGCACTATGGGCGAGTCTATGTAAACAAATATAAACAATTCCTAGTATGGTGTGTGTCCTCAAAGTGTCTTGGAGGTCTGTCCTCAAAGTGTCCTCGAAGTCCTCGAAGTCCTCGAAGTTATCTACTAATATAGTAATGTCCTTGAAGTGTCCTCGAAGTCCTCGAAGTTATCTACTAATATAGTAATGTCCTTGAAGTGTCCTTCAAGTCTTCGAAGTCTTAGAAGTCTTCGACCTATCTGGTGTGAAGTCACCACACAACTAACAGAAGGAAGGTTGGTCATGGGAGGGAGCAACAATGGATTAGTGTATGTGTTTGAGAGGAAATCGGGCAAGCTACTCAACACTCTTCCCCACTCTAATGGAGGTCTGGTGCAGACCATCGCTGTAAGTATTGAACTTTTGTGGAGGATGAGTGATTGATGATCTTCCAAGACCCGTGATCTTGACAGGCGCTGCACAGTTACAAGTGCATCACCAGCGCTAGGTTGCAGTAAGGCTGCAATCAACTTATGGGTCCATGACTATAGCATAGGAAAGGCGACTCTTACCTCTCAAGATTCACAGTCATCATTACATATGCTGAAGTGTATATTGATGCTTCTGGTTCACTTCAGTGCCTTGGCCGTCATCATCTCCTTTCTGATAACCAGCTACTCTGTAAATCAATGCTTAATTCAGCAACAATTAATTGACATAGGACACGGTGGCGACATGGTCAATAGACCTCACTCAGCATATGAGACCGATGCACATGTTCACCTTTTTGGCTAACAATGTTCCCCAAAATGCGGAATTCAAAGAAGTACTAGACATCCAAGAGGAAGTGAGTGAAAAGAGCGACATCTTGATACTGTTAGTTGTGTGGTGACTTCACACTAGATAGTTCGAAGACTTGAAGGACACTTCAAGGACATTACTATATTAGTAGATAACTTCGAGGACTGAGGACACTTTGAGGACATATACCATACTAGGAATTGTTTATATTTGTTTACATAGACTCGCGCATAGTGCAGAGTTCACAAATCTTTATCATGCAGCGACAGAACAATACAATATCACTGCCGAAATCAAAAGGGTCTTTCATCAGGCAGTGAAGGCGGGGCAGGATGGCATCAGAGGAAGTCAGAGAGGACAGGACAACATCAGAAGAACTTGAGGAGGACAGGATAGTTCAGGGAAGGAGGTCATTCTCATTGAGTAAATTGCTAGACAAAGTCGTGTATTGGGTGGGGTAGCGCGCAAAAATAATGAAGCACCCAAGGTACGCTCCATTAGAGGAGTGAGGAAGTGCACCACGCTGAATTTGGGGCTGTCACCAGCACACCACTAGGTGGCATAATGGCAGAGAAAATATTGGCTGTCTGTCTGCTCGCTATTCTGCAGAGTTGAGTATGAAGCTCAGTCTAAATCAAAAAGCCACTCACAGCAACATCAGTATGTCACTCTTTCTTTCATTCAACAGATTCATTGTGACATCCAAGTTCACACTCCTCCTCTCAATCCTGTCTCAATTATTTCTCAAACTTATTTCAAGCCCCATCAATCATTGACATGCCTCCATGAGATTGCAATGGAAGTTCCTAATATTTTGATGACTTGCGAGGTGATTTTCTTGTACTGTCATTGGTTTATTACCTGAACTAACACTGCAGTAACCACCAGATACAGGTGCTGGTCCAGGGTTCAGTTTAACTCAGTTTTGAATTCCTCATCCTGTTTTACTATTCAATTATAGTGTTGGGACATTATTCTTTCTGTTGTATTTGTGACATGCTATCACTTAATACTCAGACTATTGACAATGTGCAATTTATATTATTTGGGAAGGCTGGTGAGATTCCAAACATTATTATAATTAAATATTGAAATCTATTTGTGCTATTATTGCTCCAATGGAATAAATTGCAATTTGTATCACTAAGAATATATGTTCACTACAATGTGTTAGCCTGCAATTGCCATTGCAAGACTTACTAGTACATTCTAATGACATCACAATAAATGTTGTAATAATGATTTGAACCACCATTGACACATGAGGGTTATGATTGTCATGACTCATCATCATTGCAACTGTGCTTGAAACTGACATTTAAATGACAATAACAATTACAACTTTATTATAGCAACCTATTTAAAGACACATTTTGCATTTGGGCCTTGAAATATGTTATAAGGCATTGAAATTTAAATTGAGAATTTCCAACATAGTGTTATGCATGAACTCAGTCAGCCCCAAAATACTTTGAAGTACATCTCAAAGGGAATATTGGAGAGCACAGAAATCAAATACAACTGGTAAGCACACTGGCTGACATCAGTTATTTTCTGTGGTTTCTGATATAAGAGAATGGGCTGCAGACTTATTACTCACTTTCAAAATTTCCTCAGGGATCACAAATTTCTTTAAAACAGCAAATTCTGCTCTGTCGCCACCCCTTTCAAAATACATCATGTCTAATTGTAGCATGGATCATGCATTTGTAAGTGAAGATTCACAAGATAACTGTCTTGTGGTATCTCACACAGCAGTCCTGGGCTAGGTATGACTCAATTAATATTGATGGGTCAGTAAAATTATTTATCAAAGAAAGGGGCTTGTATTGTTACAAGAACATCTAGATGCTTGGGCCCCTACCATTTTTCTCCTAATCCTCCTTGTATCAGTCCTTGCATCATACCCTTACCCCGACCTTACCCTGGTCATCCTTGTCATCCTCGCATTCCCCTTTGCTCTCTATCTGTCGCTTCAGCAGAGCCAGTACATCTGGCCGGATCCTTTCGCTGACGAAGCATACCCATTGTTAATTGTTACGACTTGGATGGTATCTGTTGGCGACGCTCAAACAGAGCGTGTGTCATCAACGGTCGAGGACGTCCTTGGGCTAGCCCAAGGTTAGGGGTCTTACTTGGCGAGGCTTCGGCAAGTAAGATTTAACGCCTATGTCCAAATCGGGTAGCTTATGTCACGCAGGTGCGAGACGATAAGCTAAATCGGCCTAGGCTTACAACACCCGAAGGTTAATCGTAAGATCGTCGTTAATTAGAAGGACAGAAGTCCGACTAGTTAACAGGGGCTTTGCTCGTTGACGAAGTCGATGAGTAAAGGTCGAGACTATAGGCTTATCCGCGAAGAGCAGATAAGAAGATAGAATATAGACTGCTGGCTAGGCAGAAGGATCACTCTGGTGAGAGTAGGAGGTCAAGAACCAAGTAGATTCAAGTTAGGGAATATGTTACATGGTAGCGAGTTTATATAGAGGACGGGGCGTGTATTAGTGGATGATAACTCGTACTACCAAGAGAAGTAAACGGTAAAGGGGATAACCATAAAAGGAAGGCACGTTTGAGGTGAGACATGGGCGAATCCTGAACGTGCGGATAAGAAAGTGAGTCAAAGATCAGAATAAGAAGTGAAACACGCAGGGGCACGATTGTGCAACTGCGGAGCTAAATATAAGTAACATGTGCGACTGCGCACCGAGTCAGAGATCAAGAAAGGAAAAAGGGCAAAGGGGATGCGTTGTGCATCATATCATAGGTTACTGTCCGGACGGTAAAGGCAAGGGGACTGTCCACAGGATCAGTCAGGTGGTGGAACGGAGCATGGGTATGCTTTGTCAGCGAAAGGATCCGGCCAGATGTACTGGCTCTGCTGAAGCGACAGGTAGAGAGCGAAAGGGAATGCGAGGATGACGAGGATGACAAGGGTAAGGTCGGGGTAAGGGTATGACGCGAGGGCTGATACGAGGAGGATTAGGAGAAAAATGGTAGGGGCCCAAGCGTCTAGATGTTCTTGTAACACCCATGCTCCGTTCCACCACCTGACTGATCCTGTGGACAGTCCCCTTACCGTCCGGACAGTAACCTATGATATGATGCACAACGCATCCCCTTTGCCCTTTTTCCTTTCTTGATCTCTGACTCGGTGCGCAGTCGCACATGTTACTTATATTTAGCTCCACAGTTGCACAATCGTGCCCCTGCGTGTTTCACTTCTTATTCTGATCTTTGACTCACTTTCTTATCCGCACGTTCAGGATTCACCCGTGTCTCACCTCGAACGTGCCTTCCTTTTATGGTTATCCCCTTTACCGTTTACTTCTCTTGGTAGTACGAGTTATCATCCACTAATACACGCCCCGTCCTCTATATAAACTCGCTACCATGTAACATATTACCTAACTTGAATCTACTTGGTTCTTGACCTCCTACTCTCACCAGAGTGATCCTTTCTGCCTAGCCAGCAGTCTATATTCTATCTTCTTATCTGCTCTTCGCGGATAAGTCCTTAGTCTCGATCTTTACTCATCGACTTCATTGACGAGCAAAGCCCCTGTTAACTAGTCGGACTTCTGTCCTTCTAATTAACGACGATCTTACGATTAACCTTCGGGTGTCGTAAGCCTTGGCAGATACAGCTCATCGTCTAGCACCCGCTTGACGTAAGCTACCCGATTTGGACATAGGGGTCAAATCTTACTTGCCGAAACTCACCAAGTAAGACCCCTAACCTTGGGCTAGCCCAAGGATGTCCTCGACCATTGACGACACACGCTCTGTTTGAGCGTCGCCAACAGATACCATCCAAGTCGTAACATGTATGGCCATGCACAAAAAATACATGCAGCATTTACACTAACTTCAAGGACTATGAACTATGTCAAGGCATGAATCAGAGGTCACACGAGGTCATATGTTAGGTGACCCCACAGTTTCTGTTAAAGTCTCAGTGTTCATATGCAGTGTGCAATCCTGAAAGGTGCATTTTTGTTAATAATGATGTACACTTGATATGTAGTAGCAATGTACCTGATAGGTTCAGGCTGGTGAAGCTGTTGTTAGTGCTAGAGCTATCAGTTCTATAAGTTTATTTCAACATCTAATATCCAATCATATCTCAGAAAATTAGGAGATCCATGTCTATCAGTCTGGGGGACTTCAGCAATCTGATTGTGCTGACTTAGCACAATGGGCTGGAGGCCGGTTGCAATGATTGCTGCATGCTGCCTACACTATGGGACTTTTCTGGGCTTTGGTATATCCATGGAAAGCAAAAAGGACAGTCATGCAAGGTGATTGTCTGTCTAGTCTTGGCTAAATGCTAGCTATATAGCCTGTGGCCATATCAAGTTGGTACTTCTCATCAAATTGTTTTGAGGCTCCACTGATATGAATATCCCATAATAGCACACCTGAGCTCTGGTCTCCCAGTTAATCTTCCCTCCATATATATATGTAGAATGTCTATTTTGAATTTACTCTATTCTTCATCCTGTCTATAACCCAGCACCTTGTTCTTGTTCTCTGACTCAAGCAATTTTCCAATGTTGAACTCTTTGAGTATGTCTAGGACAACTCTCTTATAACTCTAGTCTCAGAACAGGTTTCTTTTTTAGCAAAATGGACATAGAACTATGTACCTGGTTAGTCCTTCAGCTAACATTATGTACTAGGTCACTAACCAATCAAACAGGATCTTATTATGATGATCTGCTATAGAAATTTCTCAATGCAACTGAGCTGTCAGACTACCCTTATGTACTAGGTATGTCACTGCTCACTATTGCATTCTCAGTCACTATCTTAAAAAACAGTACTCCCAGGCTCTGAGCCATCGTCTAACTCCAGTAGACCATCTACCAGTAATGCCAATAGATCAATTTCTCATTGGATAATAAACTAATCTTGTAGCATTTCTTGCTTCACAATTATGTTTTCCTCTTTTAATTCAATTTGCTTTACATATTGCTAACAAGCCTGTCCTTTACTAAGGGAGTTGTAGTACATATATAAAGAAACATAGATTACTACTTGTATTCTCAAGCTAGTGTTAGTTGTGTGGTGACTTCACCATTAGATAGTTCAAAGACTTCTAAAACTTTGAGGACACATCAAGGATATCACTATATGTTAGTTATATGACTATTTACCTCTACAGTACATATTTCTGTGTCTTTTATGTCTCCATATGCACTGCTATACTTATAGTATTATTCCTCACATTTCACCACCTATTCATTTGACTTCCTGACCTTCCTAGGATGTCTCTAGGTCAAGTTATTACTTACCTGTGTGTTGTGGCTTATTTGTTTACATTTGTTTATCATACATCACTCATATCCCAGAGTCTAGTGCTTCCTGCCTCTTTGAAAACTTACTCTGGACTCTAGTCCTGATTATATTGGTCTCTCAGTAGCTTTAAAAGCGGCCTACTTCATTCCTATCTTAATACCATATTAGTACTTAACTTCAAGGACTTCAAGAACTTTAAAGACACTTTGAAGACATATACCATATTAGGAATTGTTTATATTTGTCTTCATAGACTTGTTCATAGTGCAGAGTTCATAGTCTTACATACTTCATGCATTGACTCTGAACTCTTAGTTCTTCTAACATCAATGTCCACTGGTATCATCTCATGTGCATGTTTGAATCTTTTTCTCTATATCTGATATAAACCTGAGAACATGTACTTGACTGGCATTATTCCTGGACCTTCAGAACCTTTGGGAGATAAGTCGAGTCACTTTCTCAGCGCCATAGTTAATGACATGATAGAAAGTTGGAAGTACAGGATACATGTTTGTCACACAGCTCTCCATGCTCGTGGTTGAGTTACTCACAGTAACATGGCATGTCTAGTGTATGATCTTCTGGCGGTGAGAAAAGCTGCCTAGCTAGCGGGTCCAACAAGCCATTTTTATTGTACTGCCCACTATTGCTGGTATAAGTTAACTTCTGATAGAACAGATATTGAATCTAAGGACTGGGGACTTTGAAACAAGAGTAAAGTACATCAGTACACTGAGCTCTGGAAGAATGCTGGAACTTCAGCTGAGCGTAACAAGTTATTCATATCACATGGGGTACAGTGGTCTACACTCTGGAGGTTACCTTACTGGAATTCCTCTGATCAATTGTTGTCAACACCATGTATTGTCTGCTGGAGGGCCTCACATGCACTTATTTTTATGAATTCTTAGGTCTCACAGCTGATTCCGCACATTGCAAGTCTGATACCATCTCTGCTCTTGATCATTGGTCCTTCAATGTTGATCTCAACAAACTTGAAACATTTAACAAGAATGATGTTAGAGCTGTCAAGTCAATTAAGAGCCTCCTTGAGAAGCAGTTCCTGACCTCAAGGGAAATGACACTGAGCTCATTGAGTACCATGTCCTCCAGTTAGAGAGGAGACTGATGATGAAGAAGGTCATACATCTTTGTTTCATATTGGAAGGCTTGAGCATTAGGTCAAATATTGTACATCTTGGCAAAAAGATTTACAAAGCCCACTGCATTAACTTGCTTAGTCTCCTATAACTTTGGAGAAATGAAAGCTGGGACCATGAAGGCTGATAAATGATGCACATCAACTATGGTATAGCGTTAGTTAGTTTATGGGGTGAGGGATCCACACACCACAACCCAGAATTCACAGCCAGTTATCATGCTATCCTTGATCATACAATGGCCTTTGTTTCTGCTGTCCACATGATATGTTTACCATGCATGACAAAGGCTCAAGTGGAAGCATACTATGAATACATTATTTTTTTGGATAAGGGACTTACAGGTATTGCTTCCATTATACCAATGGTCACATAACATTACATATCTGGGATCATCTATAGCTTTTTAGTCCTATATGGTCATGGTGGTGTTTTCCATATGAGTTCCTGATTGGCCAGCTGCAGACTTGCCCAGCAATCACATTTTTGGTATCATGCCAACTTTCTTATTAATAATAGAATTCTTACACTGCCTCCATGCAGGTCAGCAAGAATTAACTCTCCTCTACCTACACATCAAGGTTGCAAAATTCAAATACTGGCTGAACTACCTATTTTATCCTCTTATGTTTAGGGAGATAAGGTTGCTATTTGACAGATTTGTGTCTCCCCTAATCAATGCTACTCCTATCAATGTATATGAAGGTTGTCCAACGCTGCCAAGACCAAAGATGTAATTCTATATGTTCTCTCTTGGCATCCTCCACCATTAGCTAGACTTTCAGTTATATTTCTGGTAGCTCTTCTTTCTAGGATTCAGTAGCTTTCTTATATTTGCAGCTTATTAGTTTTTGTAATAGCTCAATAGCTTACTATAAAACATACCATTTGGCTATGCTGAATCATTTTTCTTACTAGATAGATTATAAATAAGGTTCAGAGTCCTACAAAGATCTTATAAAGCATGACAAATCATAACAAAACATGATGAGTCATGTGAATGTTGTTATAAATCAGATTATTTCCCAGTTGTTACAAGTACCTTTAACAAACCATTATTCTTTCCTAAATCTTCCTAAGCGTCAATATACAGTGCCTAAATCAAACCCTAACCCTATCTTGAAAACGTCTATCATTCCCAAAATACCTTTAGCGCCCACGACACATGTCTTTGATGTGACTGATGAAGAAGACGAGTTCTTTGATTGTGAATAGATTAGATTAGATACGATAAGATAAGATATGGTCACGTGATACTTCTTTCATATTCTATGATGTTCTATGGTACGATTCCCTTTTCCTTTTTATGATTGGCTAGTAGTTATATCTCAGTTTCAATCTTCGTTTCAATAGTTGTATATAGGTAGCATGTCTTGGTCGATAGTTCTTTAGTTCAAACCTCTTGTATCTACAACTGTAGCAATCCAAGACGTACCTGCTCCTCTTTTCATTGTTGTGATAACCTTAGTCCGAGTCCTAGTCTCTGCCCAGCGTTAATTCATTATTGGGTTGTGACACCAGTCACATGAGATACTGACAAACAAATCTGAAAATCAAACAGAAATAAACAGTCAGAGGGAAACAAATAGAGGGAAACAGAACTAAATAAAATAAGATAAAATAGACAACACAGAGAGAAATCAGTCTAAATCATATAAAGATGAGAAATTGCTTATGAGGAAATGAGAATTCAGATGGATAGCAGGAGATGGAGAATGTGATTGATCTAATGAGGACATTGTAGCTATTATTGAAGTTACTCTGCAAATTACCGAATATACTCAATACTCCAATCAATACCACATATTGAGTAGCATGCGGTGCCCTTCATGTAGAAAGTGCTTTCTGAATGACAAAATTGTTCTACAACATCTACATCAACCTATCTTATGATGTTTCAGTTGGAATGATAACTTAATTTGCTTCTCAGGACCATCAGTACAACCCTAAGAATCTCAAGCCTCACTGCCAGAAGATGAAATGAATGATGCATAGATGATGAAAGATCATCCTTGGCCAGAAGATGGGTATACTGGTATAAAGGCTGATGATGGGGAAGAAGTGGTGTTTTACGTTGGTGTGGCAAGAACCTGGGCTAGAGGAACCACATTCATGAAGCAATTTGAGTCTGACACTTATGCTAAGGAAAACATGAGCAATCCATATTTTCCATTTACTGGCAAACCAGACTGGGAGATGGTGGCATTCCTTATTTAGTCAGACCTCAGTATGACAGAGATTGATGAGTTCCTCAAGCTTGAATTTGTGAGTCTATTTGTGTTGCATTTAAGAATGTTTGAACTCAGGTAAAATTAGAGCAGAAAACTACTGCTTTCATTTTACTCTTCGAGAGAGCTCAGAGGATGTGCTAAAATGCTGCCATCTCCACCTCAATGAAAATATCAAATAGTCCCTACGGAGTTCCCAACGACAAAAACTCTTTGGATATTTTACCAGTATAATGATGGCCCTTGCACTGAGCTCAAAACCAGCATTTTCAACATATATGTCAAACACTACTCATTTCAAATCATCCGCAACATCTCTGAATCATTCCTAAACATGTCTGACACATTTCCACACATGTCCAAGCCTTTTTGCATTGGATCCAACACACTTAGCTTCAGAATTTTGCACTTTCCATCGGACACCACATCAGACATCACATTGGACATTGGACATCATCACACATCATCGGATATTGTCACACCTATGTCCAGTCACATCCTGCTAGCCCCTACTAGGTACACACTTAGTCTTATCTTCATTGTTAACAGTGTAGACAGTGTTATTACATGTTTTCCCATAGTCCGCAGTACCTCATGTCTTATTACATAGAATATCGGACTTGAAAATTATTGCTACTACCTTTGCCTATGGTATTCCGGTTTCCTACATAGATAGATAAATACTCTATAGTGACTCTTACTTATCCATCCACCTGTAGCTGGGTCACTTTCAGAATATTTTCGTAGTTCTTGATTGATTTGTGAAGTATTACTGTTCTTTCACTGTCACAAATACACCATTTGTTACTCTTGCAATACCGCTCACAACCCAATACTCATTACATAGTTTCCGACCTATATTCGTGAAGTCTGAAAGTCTGAAATCTTAGACATCGCACTTTGGCTTCAGACATCGGATAAGTATCCTTGGACATCATCAGATTACCTTCGGACATTGTTTCTTAGCTTCAGACATTCATTATTTGCATTACTGACACATTTATACTACTGATATCAATTAGCAATCCCTTTAGGATCAAACACACTTGCTCTGCAAGTATAGCAGCATAGGTTGTGAGGTTGTGCTGGAGATCTACCTAAATATTGTTGTCTAGGTAGTACCATTTCTGCTGAGCCCAGCAGAGATTTACTCTTCACACTGGAATCCAATTGAGTGCCTTCAGAAACTTCTTAGCCACCCTATGTTGGCCAATAGTTTTAATTTCATCCTACACAAAGTCTATGCTGAAGTAAAACATACTATTTATATTTACTATAATTTCATAACTGGTGACCATGCTTGGAAACTTCAGGTATGTTCAACTCTCGACTTCTTTAGCATAGCTAACCAACAGTACAGGAAGATTTGCCTAATGATGTGACCCTACTTGGTGTGGTCCTCTCCTTAGATAAAACCAAGGTCAGCAACCTTGCTGGCAACCACTATGCCTATCTTCTTCTTATCATTCTTGCCAATATCGACCCTAATGTATGTGCTAAAGGATTCCTCCAGGCATATATCCCTCTCACTCTACTTCCTGTTGCAAAGTTTATTCATAAGGTTAAATGCATGCATAGTGTTCTGGCAGACCAGTTACTTCATCAATACATCGACATTGTGATTAAATCATTAAAGCAAACTGCACACCTAGGCATCATGATGAGTGATTCAGTGAGGTTCAGTAGATATTGTTTCATGCCCCTTGTTGCTTATATAGTCAATACTCCAGAGGAGCTTGTCATTGCATGCATAACCATGAATGCATTACCTTTCACTATGGCTACATGTACCAACTTTGGGAATCCAGACCGTCATCCTTTTCATAAAAGCTGATCTACACTTGCTAATATTTGAAAAGTTGTCGCCTCTGTCTCTCCATCCGACTCATGGCATTTTTTAAGGAGTGCAAGCAATACCACTTGAATGACATCCAACAACTATTTTGGATGGATTGTATCACTGCAGATCCTTCTTCTTTCTTGACACTGGAGTCACTCCATCATTTTTACAAAATGTTCTTTGACCATGACTGTGCCTAGTGTATTGATGTAGTCGGTGTCAAAGAGATCAACTTTTGTTTTTCCTTACTTCAGATGTGTACCAGATATTGTACTTTCAAAGAAGGGATCTTTAATTTAAAGCAAACTTTGGGCCAAGATCATTACAATATCCAATATTATATTGTTGATGTTATTGCTGGTACTGCTCCTACCTAATTCATAATGGCCATCTGGACCCTTCTTGAATTCAGATATCTTGCCCAAGCTCCACAATTTTCTGATGAAACTCTAATAGAGTTGGATAACTGTCTTTAACTCTTCTACAAATATAAACAGGGTGTCATTAATGCAGGTACCCAGAGAGGGAAGGATAGTGGGTTTAAATCATGGGTAATTCTCAAATTAGAATTGCTGCAAGGGGTGGTGCCAAATATCTGGTTACTTGGCATACTTATGCGGGTCTGCAGATCCAACTGAACACATATATATTATTATTATGAAGGTGCCCACAAGAGCTGGAAATAATCACAACTATGATATGCAAGTGTTGTTAGTTGTGTGGTGACTTCACACTAGATAGGTCGAAGACTTCTAAGACTTCGAAGACTTGAAAGACACTTCAAGGACATTACTATATTAGTAGATAACTTCGAGGACTTCGAGGACACTTTGAGGACAGACCTCTAAGATACTTCGAGGACACATACCATACTAGGAATTGTTTATATTTGTTTACATAGACTCGCCCATAGTGCAGAGTTCACAAGTCTTACATGCTTTGTGCATTGACTTTGAACTCTCAGGTATAGTACTTTACTTATTTACACAATAATATCAAGTGCATTGACTTTGAACTCTCAGTTCTTCTAACAAGTGTGTTGCCACCTTGACTGTCATGATAAAGTAGATCACTTTGATCTTATGCTTTACATGCATGAACAGAAAGAATGTGCTATTGATAATAAAAGCGATGATGAAAGCATTGATAGCAGGATAATTCAATGTTCCATTAAGGACTATTTTTACATGTCTATCAACTTATTGATGGTGATTATCCAGAGGCACCTTATTCCTATTGCACATTCTCAACCTCTGTTGGGGCTTATCATCTTAGCTACAGACTTACCCTTACAAAGATGGCTATTGATATAGCTGCCAACCACTTCTTACTTCCTGGCCTTTGCCCTGTAATATCTGATTATATAGACTGTATTGAGGCACACAACTTCCCCATTGGTGGCAGGTGCTGAGCTCACTCTGGTTGTCTCCTTCTTTTTAAACACATCCAAATCTGATGTAAGATGCACATTCAATCAAAAAACTTCCATGATGCAAACCGACTCAAACCCTCACAGGCAATACTGATGGAACCATCCTCAAAGAATTGACCCTATGGTTGGTATGATTTGGTCCTAACCAATACAGACAAAACATCCAAATGGCCAAAGTGTGGTCTTGAAGGTGAGCCACTCCTAATCCACACATGATTTTACTGATATGATAGATGTAGGGCATTGTACCACTCACCTCAGTTTGATTTTTCATCTGGTCACATAACTTTCATATGGGAATACATACTATGCCTACATTGAACATTTGGATGTGGTTGGATTGGATAAATCAACCAGTATGTATGTTCTATGACATGCCTATTGAGCAAATGATGATTGGATCAGTGATGTAATTAGAGTCATTTGAATCCAGGCACCTATCCATCTTATCCCTCAGTTTGGTGATATAGCAGAGCCACAATTGACTGTGCAAACTAGTATAAATCACTTTACAGAATTTTTTCTAAACAAGTTCTGAAATAAGCAGTTATTCTATGCGCTTCACTGTCCTTGATAGATACAGACAGGGGCTTCTTATTTCAAGATGGGCTGTTCATGTGACTTAGTTTATTAAATTGTTTTTGCATGCCTTTTTTTTTATTGGGTGTCCATTATTACAAAAGGCAATGGGACTCTCAGGCACCCCAGCAGTGCACGCCCTCACACCATTTCACTTGACCTGTGGGTCACTGTATGATGGCAGCAATTTTCAGATCTTCCACTAGCAGTTCACCATACTACTTTACTTGCATAAGAAAATCAGAAGTGAAGACCAATGAGGATACAAAGATAGCAACTAAACTCTCAATTGCCACTGCTTGGTTGAAATCTAACTCTACTAGCAAACCAAAAGTGCAGTTTCTTGGTCCAACTTCCAAGGCAGCACTTAGTAACTAGGCAGATATTGTTACAATATCAAGTAGATAACTAGTTAATTGTTAACAATAATGACAGACTTTGGCTTCAGGCAAACCCAAGGAAGCTGAACATTTTACAACTGAGAGTTTGGTGAATAATTTGAATAATGTCATTGTCTAGATAGGTCAACTCATGTCAAATGAAACTGAATTTCTCACGATGATTGAATAGGCAAATCTACCAACACAATTATAGATGCACTTTAGCATGTACAAGTAGAACCAATGTGTTTTTGGAATGTTTCTTTTTACAAATTTGTGACCATGCTTGACTCAATCAGTGGAGATAATATGCACTTCCTTCTTGAAAGCAAAGTTAGTTTATAACATTGTGTGAATCTATGCATATATAATTGAATGATGTAGGATGATGTATTTTCCATGCACCATGATCCTCATTATATACTTCCCCCACCCAGTTCATAATCAAACAATAAGTAAGATATCATCTGCAATCTCAAGCAAGCTCCATTCCCTCTTGCTCACACAATCTTTGTTGATGATTAACATCATACCTGGTCATATTTATTTGGAGGATATCTTCACTATCCCTGATATGCAACTCACTTTAACCTCTACCACCCCAGAGGTAGCGGAGACTGAGGTGCTGTGATACACAGAGACTGTATTCTCTCAATCTAAATGTGTCGCCCTCAAGAAGATAGAGAAAGTTCTCCTTACTCACTGCAAAATCATATGCATATTATTTATTCAACCTCTTTTCACCACACAGAGATGCAGACAAGTTATTTGGTTCTATTAAAGCAATGGATCATGACTAGATTAATATATCTAAGGTCAAGTATTTTGTCTGGCTTAAGGAGAACAACAATGTCATCAATGTAAACAATCCTCACATGGCTTATGGAGTGGGTAGTTTATTTGACATATCTATAGGTACTGACATCATTTTTTCAGACACTGTTTCCAACACTTGATATGGGTCAGATCAGCATTGCCTTAAACTAAGGCATGGACAAGGTCAAGTCTGTGATATGCATCAAATTAGATACCCTACAACCTGTTGTTGACCACACCAATCTTCTTACACCAAGCACAATTGTATTTGACTGGGAGACAGATATTACTTTCATGTCTGTCACTATGTACAAGACAGATCACTTTTGGTATTGTGACTGGTACCATCACAACTTCAGTGGCACCAAGTGTCATCATATGAACAATGGTGGAGATAAGCCAGAGAGACCTTCAAACAGAAGGGTCATCATGCCTGCAGATCATAATGCTAATGATACAGGGCTTTCAGCTACATCAGTAAACTACTTTGCACTGTACAGTGCCTAAGTGCAACAGATTGGTCGCTTTTGGACAGAGGCCCACAGAAGCGCTGATTCTGTTGCACTCTGCACAGATGCTCACAGATACTCACAGATACTCACTCATGCACAGTACTAGTAGCCTAAATTAATCACACATTGATACCATGCAGATTAGATCATATTGATAACATGCTGATAAAAGATCGAGATAATCAACTATGATAACAGATATACACAAAAACTAGGATAAAAGCAGAGCAGAAATATGTGGACTTAATCGAGAAAAATCTGCAGGTGGTCATGACTTGCCCCTACATCTCCATCAACCTTCAAAAGTTTGGCCCTGTATAAATAAAATTAATATCATAATTTTAAAACAAAATGAATGACTTACCACCCCGCTTGGGCCCATTCCCAGAGCTGCGCTAACATGACAGGGCCATGGTAACAATCCTTCATGATGTCACTCAGTAGCTGGAGCATCTTGCGGTATATAGGGCCATATTCATTTGCAGTGAACTTAGGGTAATATTTTCCATTACCATTCTTTTTGAGACCATCCAAGATACAATTGAACTATAAAGGAAAGTCAACATTCAGGTACTAGTAGAGGAGAAGGAAAATACTGCAGCACCAACCAGAGCCAAGCATGATAAGGGCAGCTGGTTCCGTAAAATATCTGGTTGCCTCATTGTAATTTGATATGGTCCAGTGTAAAAAAAAAGCGATAACACCTTCCCGAAGCGCCAGATGTGCAAAGTTTCTTGTTTTTCCCTAGTGTTCTTCCTTAGTATAGTCAAGGTTTGGGATAGTTCATTTACCATTCTATCAACTCCATGACACAAGAAAAGTGAATTTTCAAGTAATGCAACAGCAGCAGTTTTGATCCACCCTGCAGACTGTTGAGCAGGAACAGAAGGTGGAGGGATGAGTGAGTATTGTACAGGCACAATGCTCATAACAGTCTTCTTCAAGTCAGATCATCATACAACTATAGTATAGGTCCAAAATAAATCAGTGAGGCCTCAAGTGATGAATAAAATATGTACCAGCCGCTCCATGTCAGGCTTATGCTCTGGCCAAATCCCTGTAGCACAGTATCAAAATAAATCAACTCAAAACACAAATGAGTGCTTACCATCCTCAAATTTTTTACCGTCCTTATCCCATGTGATCAAAACTGCAACCAGAACCTCAGCAACAGAGACTGATAGATCTTTGACGAGGGTCAGAAATGGATTCTCCGATGTGTGAATTGTGTGACATTTGCCTTTAACATCCTCAAGAAAACTTTTCCAGCATGGCCTGTACCAGGCAAGTTGAGTAGGCTTTGGTCCATTACTGGGTTTCTTTGATCCTTGGACTTTGGAACACTGAGTCGGCTTGTTGGACCTCATTGCTTGATGCAAGAGCTCCAGAGTGTCAGGGTCAAGTAGTCAGGGCTGTCCGTTTGTTTCATGATGATGCATCAAGACATCCTGGGGCTTCGAGGCGATGGTTGATAAAATCATGAGCTTTGTTTGTTTAAATTGAGATACTATCTCCTCATCTCAGCATCTTGCAGTTGTTGCACTCCTTGCGCACGATCCGGAAGGCCCTTGAAAGGAATTAAAAGCGCTCAGCACAGTACAAATAAATCTAGACATCACATACTTGGGAAGTGTCATGCTGCTGGACATATGAGGAAGGACCTTGAGACTCCATTCCAGGTCGCCTTGTGGAGTTAGTGAGACTTGTCTGGGCTGCTGTGTTGTCCTTGTCATGGGAGAATGTAAATTCGAACTCAGGCGTAAGACAGCGACTTGGAGGGAGGCGGGTACATGAAGGGAGCTCTTCCCTGGAAAACCCTGTAAATTCATATCAGTAAGGCATCATTGCCTAATCTTGATATGCTGCTGCCATGGCAGAATGAGAGTCATAAGTGTAAGAACATTACCTGGATGGTTGCATTGACATCTACCAACCTCCCCCCAACAAATCTCCTGCTCTCTCATCTCTCCCTCTGGGCCCACATTCTCCTTGTCTCCATTGTTTGGGTTGTCTCCATCATTTTCATTGTCCTCATCATCTTCATTGTTTTTATCATCTTCATTTTCTTCTTCATCCCTGTCTTCTTTATTAGCACTGCTATGTACTCTAATTAATTGAAACTTAGCCTGGCTTGTATCATGTAGCACTGGGTCTAGCATCTGTTCTGAAAAGCCGGTAGTTGGTGGTGCTCTAGTATGGCCAATATCAGTATTCTTGGAAAACTTCTTGGGAACATTCCTGCCAACAACATCACAAGGATTGTTCATATTTGGCTCGGGAGGGACAATAGGCGAATTATCAGCAAATCCAAACCTAGCTCCTTGTTAATGCAATAAGAAACCTGGTGGCTGTGAGAACTCCACAATACTGACATTGATGCATGACTCGGAGGTGTCTGGGACATTAGTGTAAGGTGGTGGAGCTGCCTGAATGCAAACTATCAGTGCAAGTAACAGGGTCACTATGCAACAGACCTTTGAATGAATTCTTTGGCCCTTGCAACTGCGAGTCGGTTCAGGAGCCTGAGGATTGATGGGGATGTTGTAACTGAACGACGTTGAGCCCTTGTGTTGGTTGGTTCAAGATGGAGCCTCTAGCAAAGCACCTATCCTTTCCAACTGTGCGGTCCTACCTCCTGTTTCTGCATTGGAGCAGATAGAACACTGAGGAGCGTCAGCATCAGCAAGACCAAGGGATACAAGGGGCATGCTGGATGCTTCAATGTTGGTCTCTTGTCCCCATCACTTTTTTGTTACATTCTTGGTGGCATCTGAACCTTTGCACTTTGCTGGCCTTTTCTTTTTACTAGGGCTAGCAAAGGTGCGAGGCATGGCTAAACCAAAGAAGCAGAAAGAAGGAATGGGTAGGGAAATAATCCAAGACTCACCTGTACTTTATACGATGCCTGCCTTCTCAAGATTTATCAGAAAAAATTCCTAAGTGAGGGACTCAACACATATTGAGGGACAATGGAGTAATGAAAGGCTAAGTGGGTGACTCGATATGTGCAACAAGGCACTTTGAAGAGTAAGAGATGTTGAATCTGTTAGAATAACTGAGAGTTCAAAGTCAATGCACATGATATTATTGTGTAAATAAGTAAAGTACTATACCTGAGAGTTCAAAGTCAATGCACAAAGCATGTAAGACTTGTGAACTCTGCACTATGGGCGAGTCTATGTAAACAAATATAAACAATTCCTAGTATGGTATGTGTCCTCGAAGTGTCTTAGAGGTCTGTCCTCAAAGTGTCCTCAAAGTCCTCGAAGTTATCTACTAATATAGTAATGTCCTTGAAGTGTCCTCAAAGTCCTCGAAGTTATCTACTAATATAGTAATGTCCTTGAAGTGTCCTTCAAGTCTTCGAAGTCTTAGAAGTCTTCGACCTATCTAGTGTGAAGTCACCACACAACTAACACCCTCACAGTGATGCTTTCATTGCACTGTGACCCATGGACGACTGTCGTCGTTGGACTCATCACTTTCAGAGTTTGGGCCTGCTACACTGGGAGCAGGAGGCATGGTAATATTATTGCTGTGCAATTGTACTGTTCTCAAGGCGGGGACTCCGTTTTAGTCTCGTTGTGCACAGCTAATTCGGGAGTGTTGTCTGGGGAGGTCAAAGCAGAGTCGAAGGGGGATGTGGGCATGGTGCCAGGAGGCTTTGGAGTGGGGAATATTGTCCTGGTGCATTGGTTAACAGGTTGCAGTTCGTAGTGAACTGTAGTCATATTGTTGTTGAATAGAATCTTGTTTGTTGTTTGCTGACTTGTCACCAGAGGTTTGCCAGACCTAGGGTTTGAGAATGGCAGTGGGGTAGGTTTAGATTAAGCTAGGTGAAGGTGAAAAATATGTGGTGACAGCTCAAAGTGGGAACACTTGAGTTGAAGACACAATAGCAAACACTTAGATGATTCAGGCAATATCACCAGGTAATAGCTTAGTTGCAAGAACACCAACTGTACCTATCTAACTACTGGGTCTTTTATAGGCTTTTCTGTAAGGTAACATGTGAAATACGTAGGGTAAAGGGTATGGAGGCGCTGGGCGCTGGAATAACTCGGAACTGTAAAGTAGAATCAGAAAAATATAAGTGAGGTATGATAATGTGGCGTTGACTATTTAGCTAATAGGGCTTGAAGACAACGACACAAGCAGAAGAGTGCGTATCGGATGAATAACAGGATAAAAGTCTCTGCTATTCGGGTTTCCAGAAAACACTACTGTAACGCTATGGGTAGGTACATCATTTTATACTACTAAGATTCTGGGCAGAATGGGGGCATAGATGACAGGGAGAGAAATGGGTAGCCATAGCCTCGGCCGATGGACGACGCATGGTATCTGTAGTTAGGAGTAGAAATGAGAGCAATAAGAGTTTAGACAGGAGTGGGAACGAAAAGGTCACGATGACACAGAACCGGGAAAGTGACACCGTTACATCTCCCCCTCCAGGGAGACCCTAGTCTCCCTTGACACCCATAAGGCCTACTATTCCATCGCAGCCAAAGGTTCTTCCGGCTCATTGGCGCCACTGGTTGATGCGACGGCGCCCGGACATGTAGTGGGCAGGCCGGCGTCCTTCCTGACCTTTCCCAACCCCTTCTTATTCAATCTTTGGTCCTGCTTCCTCCCGTAGTTCTTCTCCTTCCGCTGTGCTGCGCGACGCGCCTCGATCTTTTCGCGCTGGTGGGTTGCGTTCACCGCCGTCTGCCAAACCATCTTTTCCATCTGCTCCATGCGGGTGGGTGACATGGTAATCTCTACATCGTCCTCTTCTCCGATGATGTCAGCCACCTCCATGGCGGCGCGGGTGCTCACAACTGCGCCCTGCTCGTCGAGGTATGAGGCCGAGGAGTGCAGCCCTTTGCTATTGAAAGCATGGGCGAAGAAAGCATACCCCAATGGAGCCGGGGGGCGCGAACGAGGGGATCTGTTTCGGAGAGCAAGGGAGTAATTCGCGAAGAGTTTGAGCTGGTCGTGGGTGACGAGGTAGGGCCCTTCGTTTCCCTCCGGGCTGCTGATGAGGATGTCGCGGTCCTGCCCGGCGAAATAGAGCAGGTCGCCCTCATCAGGAAGAATGGTCATCGTGAAGAGTTCGGTTTCGGTGTCGGCAAACCACGAGTGAGAGGGGAGTGAAGAAGGTGATGATGCGGTGGGGAATAAGGATAATCGGGGTTCCCTTATCGTGAGTTTCATGGGTTTGGGGGTGAGTCCAGTATTTATGCCCCCAAGCGAGACCTGCCCTAAGAATGATCGGGCTTCGTCGCTAGGGGCCGTCCCCTTTCCCTCTGGCAAGTTATTGATGTTAGTGACACCAATTAAATCCAGATACTCAGCTAATGCATCAAGGTGCGCTATATTAGCATAGGGCAACCAGGTGACGTCCCCGGCTTTCCATTCCACCTCGAAGATGGCCTCCTCCTGGGATCCCATGTGCGATAGGATTTTGCTTACAGCCCATTCGGGCTCCTGTGCATCACCAAGGTTCAAGACTTGGGTGTCTGACCGTCCCGGGAACTTTCGGTCATCATTGGGCAGGTGTATGCGGAGCAGGGAAGAGTGGAATACGGGATGAACACCCCGGCTGCGCATCTGATTAGGTAAGTCAAGCATGAATGAGTTGTTGCCATAGTCCCGAAGAATCTTGTAAGGTCCAACATATTTGGGTATAAGCTTGCGTGCAAGTCCTTTTGGCAGTGTCATATTCTTTGTCGACACATAACTCAAGTCTCCTTCCTTAAATGGACATATCTGACGGCGTCGGTTGGCGTGTCATGTTTGTTTCACACGTGCCTCGAGCATGGAGTCATGGGCGCTCATTTGGGCTAGCTTCATCTTTTGTAGGTAGGCCCGCACACTGGGATATTCGTCCTTTGTCGGGTTATTCCACACCATCACCCTGGGTGTGCGCCCAGTATTAGCCTCAAAAGGTGAGAGTAGAGTTGTTTCCGAGCTTGCCAGATTAATAGCGAACTCGATCGCAGGTAGCTTGGATACCCAGTCAGTCTGGGACGGTGATACTATAGATCTGAGCATCTGGGTTACCGTTCGATTAGCTCGCTCCGTTGCTCCGTCCGACTCAGGGTGGTAAGCGCTGGACATGTTTTGCTTGATTCCCATCAGGGCATTCAGGTGAGTCCAGAATGTGCTTGTGAACAATACGTCTCGGTCACTGACAATTGACTTGGGTAGCCCGTGATGCTTGTACACTTCGGCGAAGACAAGTTCTGCCACCTCTCGCGCCATATAGTTTGTTCGGCTGGGTACTAGGTGTACCATCGAGGTAAGTCGGTCTATTATCACCGTGATGGCATCGTATTCACCATTGCGGTCCTTTGAGATTGGCAGGGGCCCAATGAAGTCGATCCCCACAGAGTCCCATGGTCTTTTGGGTACTTGGAGCGTGTGTAGTAAGCCATATGGCTTCTGGTTCGAGGGCTTACTTCTTTTGCAGGTCATGCAGGACGCACAGAATGAATTAACATCCTGTGCCATTGTTTTCCACCATATGTGGTCTCGTAAGTAGATTAGTGTCTTAGCGGCCCCCAGGTGTGCCAGTAGGGAGTGAGCTTGGGATATTATTATTTCCCTTATGGTGCGTTCCCTTAGCATAACGTCTGGTATGCATAACAATGCTTTATTCTTCAGGCGGATGCGCACTAGGCCGCCATTGACCTCAAAGTTCCGATATTCTGCTGGTGAGTCCAGAATCTGTTTGAAGAATGGGTCCCTGGGGTACTGATCCTTTATACCGGCTATTAGCTCGTCCTCCGCAGGGTATCCTGCCTGCATGGTTATCAGAGGCTCAGTGTGCGCCTCTCCCTTACATTCAGGGCCTTCTGGGCTGCCAGTGATGGGGTGTTTGACAGGGATCTGCCCTGTCTCCCCCCCCTCTTTTCGCTCCTTGGGTCCCTTAAGGACGAAATGCCCTGCCATTCACCTGGCGAACTCTGCTGCCATCTCAGGCCGTCCTGATTCGGCTGGCGCGACCTCAGTCTTCCGGCGGGGTTGTTGACCACCCATCACTGTCACGCGCCCGCGACTACCACTGGGAGTTCTGGAGCCCCCAGTACAATCTGCCGGGATAACCCCGTTGTGATCCTTCCTTCGGCTCCCCGCATTATCCGCCAGGATAACCTCATCTCAGTCCTTCGTGAGGCTTCCCGCATTATCTGCCAGGATAACCTCGTCGCGATCCTTCATGAGGCATTCTGCATTATCTGCTGGGATAACCTCGTCGCGATCCTTCGTGAGGCATCCTGCATTATCTGCCGGGATAACCTCGTCGCGATCCTCCGGGGAGGGTCTAAAGCCCTTGACTAACCTCCCTTTACCTGCCTCCTTCGAGGGGCTATGGTTGGGCCTAGTCTCGCCTGCCTTCGCCAGGCGGATGCTCTGCCTAGGTGGTGCGACTGCATTGGCCTCCAAACCCACCAGCAGGGGCCTGGAGATGGTCCCCAGTGCGTTGATTGACGGTGGGTTCCCGTTATCATCGTATTCTGTGAACTCACTAGGTGATCGCATGGTGCCCGGCTGGTCCCATGAGTACATCCTGGACAGTGCGTCTGGTAAAATGTTCTCAATCCCTGGGACATAACAGATTTCGAAGTCGAAATCACCCAGCTTCTCGACCCATCTAGCCTGCCGCCCAGACAGATCACGCTGTTCCAGCAGGTGCACCAGTCCTTTGTGGTCTGTCAGCCAGATAAACTTGGCACCCTGCAAGATGTCACGGTGTCTTAATAACCGAGGGTCTTATATAAAGTCGTGTAAATGTAATGACACCACAATTACACTTTGGATAAGACTGCTTGCCAGTCCTCGATTAACACGGTCTACGACTTTTCCTATTTCATGGTAGATAACGTGTGAGTTCTTGGGAGGCTCGCTAAACTAATCTTTTTATAAAGATCAACCTAGCCGGAGCTTTACTTTTCTTTATTGAAACTCAAATCTCTTGTCTAGGAATAAGCTTCTAGACACGTAATTCGGTTTCTGGAATGTATTTGCCTAGGAAATCTCCTTCTAGGCTCTGGACTTGGATACTGGAACTAGTGAGATGTGGTCTCAAATATACGAAATATGACCAAGATCGCTTGGTCTATGGACACCTGACTGTGAGACAATGGTCTCAAATATACAATATATGTTCAAGATCGCTTAAACAAAGGGGACTATAACTTGACCAAGATCACTTGGTCTATGGGACAACTAGTGAGACGTGGTCTCAACAATATGATAGATGACTAAGATCGCTTAGTCAAAGGGCACAGAGCAATGAGACAAAAGGGTCTCAAAGACAATATATGTGACCAAGAATGCTTGGTCTATAGCACTAAATAAGTTTCTAAGGTAAGAAACTTATAATCTCAAGGGAATTCTTTTCCCTGCACTTGTCTCACTTCAAAGGAACTAACTTTGCAAGTGAAATATCTGATAGGCAGATTGCTACAAATGGGAGATCATATTTGTTGGGGGGGAGAATGGGCTCTCCTTATATACATTTTGTGTGGGAAAGTAACCTAGGTTCACAAACAATAAAAAATAAGGAGGACCAATCAAAATATTGGGTCAAACCCAATAAAAGATTAAAATACAAGTGAAAGATGGAGCTATGACATCATTGTGGAGCAGAACATTCTGGAATGTGGAGTAATGACATCATAATGACATCAAGAGTGACATCATTGTGGAGCAAAAGATTCCAGAACCTTCCATGAGTGAGTCAGAGTGAGTCATTGTGGAGCAGAATATTCTAGAAGGAAATGACATCATGAATGATGTCATTGTAGAGTAGAATAATCTAGAGCTTGATGACATAATATTTTTCAACAGAATACCTGCAGGAGTATCTGTGGAGTCTTATGACATCATAATGACATCATACCCTATGGGTACAATTTTATGAAGTGTCAGGTGAGTCAAAGCATCCTAATGAAAAAGTAAAGTAAAGAAACACTAGAGAAAAGTAGGTAGCAAAAATAAGACAGTTGGCAGGAATTGAAACACAGTCAAAAAAATAATGCAGTTGGCAGGAATTGAAACACGGTCTTTTTGGATAGGTTTTTTATTGGTCTTGTACTTTTCTCTATGGTTTTCTCTAGCCAAAGTGAATAAGCCAAAGGCAAGGCTATACCTTAACCTTCATTTCCCTTCTCACATCAACTAGGTCTAAATGTGATTCCCATCTCACATTAGACTTTTTCCGTCAAAACGTATTCAGATCATGAAACTTGGGGAAAACTGGAAATATGGACCATGGTTTGAAACCAAGGTATGGGTTGACTAGTCTGAGGACTAAGCTAACAGACTTTATCTTTTGAGGGTCACCTAGTATTCATGTCCATGCATGATTCCCACATCATGCAGGACAACGGTGGTGCATCATGCCTTCCATTCCAGCCAGCATCTCCTGTTCATGGACAGGGTAGTTCTGCTGGGCAGGACTAAGTTTGGCACTATAGAAGGCCGCAATACGAGCCGTCTTCCAGTCTGGACCCTGCGCGATCACGCTGGCTACGCCTTTCCCGCTAGCATCCGACATCAGCCAGATGGGGTCGGCTCCCTCGCTATAATCGAGGGGTACCCATTGTTACAAGAACATCTAGACGCTTGGGCCCCTACCATTTTTCTCCTCATCCTTCTGCTATCAGCCCTCGCATCATACCCTCACCCCGACCTCACCCTTGTTATCCTTGTCATCCTCGCATTCCCTTTCGCCCTCTACCTGTCGCTTCAGCAGAGCCAGTACATCTGGCCGGATCCTTTCCCTGATGAAGCATACCCATGCTCCGTTCCACCACCTGACTGATCCTGTGGACAGTCCCCTTGCCCTTACCGTCCGGACAGTAACCTATGATATGATGCACGACGCATCCCCTTTGCCCTTTTCCCTTTCTTGATCTCTGACTCAGTGCGCAGTCGCACATTGTTACAAGAACATCTAGACGCTTGGGCCCCTACTATTTTCCTCCTGATCCTCCTCGTATCAGCCCTCGCATCATACCCTTACCCCGACCTCACCCTTGTCATCCTCGTCATCCTCGCATTCCCTTTCGCCCTCTACCTGTCACTACAGCACAGCCAGTACATTTGGCCGGATCCTTTCGCTGACGAAGCATACCCATGCTCCGTTTCACCACCTGACTGATCCTGTGGACAGTCCCCTTGCCCTTACCGTCAGGACGGTAACCTATGACACGATGCATGACGCATCCCCTTTGCCCTATTTTCCTTTCTTGATCTCTGACTCGGTGCGCAGTCGCACATGCGACTTATACTTAGATCCGCAGTTGCACGATCGTGCCCCTGCGTGTTTCACTTCTCATTCCGATCTTTGACTCACTTTCTTATCCAGCACGTTCTACCTAGATCGAACGTGCCTTCCTATTATGGTTTTACCCTTTACCGATTGCCTCTCCCGGTAGTACGAGTTATCATCCACTAATACGTCCCCTGTCCTCTATATAAACTCGCTACCATGTACCATATTCCCTAACTTGAATCTACTTGGTTCTTGACCTCCTACTCTCACCAGAGTGATCCTTCTGCCTCGCCAGCAGTCTATATTCTATCTTCTTATCTGCTCATCACGGATAAGCCTATAGTCTCGACCTTTACTCATCGACTTCGTCAACGAGCAAAGCCCCTGTTAACTAGTCGGACTTCTGTCCTTCTAATTAACGACGATCCTTACGATTAATCTTCGGGTGTCGTAAGCCTAGGCCGATTTAGCTTATCGTCTCGCACCCGCCTGACATAAGCTACCCAATTTGGACATAGGCGTCAAATCTTACTTGCCGAAACCTCGCCAAGTAAGACCCCTAACCTTGGGCCAGCCCAAGGACGTCCTCGACCGTTGACGACACACGCTCTGTTTGAGCGTCGCCAACAGATACCATCCAAGTTGTAACACCCGTGAGTGCTTCACGCAATTAGCAGCATAACGTTTAACCTCATCGAAGGCCCGCTGTTGTGTGTAGTCCCACCGGAAGGGCACTGTGTCACCCGTGACTTCAGATAAGGTGCCCATTGGCACCCTAACATTATAGATATCATCCGCGAGGAACCCTAACATTATAGATATCATCCGCGAGGAACCCTACTGCTCCCAGAAAGCTCCTCAGGGCATCCCGGTTCGTAGGTGTCTTCCAGGCCAAGATTTTGTCCACCTTAGCGGGGTCCATGCAAATACCCTCATCGTCAATCACACAACCCAGGATCTTCAGTTCCTTGCAGAGGAACTGGAGCTTGCCCTCACTTAGGTAAAGTTTCTCTCGTTCTAGGATTCCCAGTACCTTTCTGACATGTTCCTTGTGTTCCCTTAGGGAATCTGAGTATATAATTATATCGTCGAGATATACGTCCAGCCATCGGCCTATGAACTCCCCGAACAGGTGATTCATTAATGCTTGATAGGTAGCCGGTGCGTTGCAGTCTCCCTGCTGTAGTACGGTACTGACCATGTTTCCATCCGGTGTCGTTACCGTGGAGCGTTCGACGTGTTCAGGTATGATCTGTATTTGCTCGTAGGCATCCTGTCCGTCAATGATTGACCGGTAGCGCTTGCGGGCAACCCGCCTCAGTATGCCGTCTATGTCTGGCAAAGGTGAGGACAACTTTTTTGTGTTCTTATTGCGCTCACGCAAATCTACGACAGTTCACAGCTTATCCGTCCCTGGCTTCCGGATAAAGAGCATGGGTACAGTGTTGCCTGCACTGGTCATCTGCCATCGCCCCGACGCTAGGTACACCTGACGCTTTTCACCCCACTGGGGTCTCAATGGCTCCGGGCACCTCGATGGACGCCACTTATAGACCTTTTCAGGATCTATTAGTGGGATCGTGTGATTGATCACCCGTAGTGGAGGCAATCCGGTCTGGCTGGCCTTTGCGCATAGTGGTCTTGCCCACTCCATTAGCTGTTGCCGAGCATGTTCCAGGTTCTCCTCATCGGCCCCCACAGCTCTGGATTCGAGAACCGACACCTGTTCTCCCCGCACCGGCAACGCCTTATCGCTCCCCACCACCACGTGAGACGGGTTCAGACCCACCGACACTTGGTGTTGGAACAAGAACGGGGTGCCCAGGATCAGGTCATAATTCTGTAAGTTGATTATGTCAAAGAAGCGCTCTTCCTTGATTCGCTGATAAGCGAACTGGGCCTTGGCCCCAAAGTTAACCTTGGACCTGGAGCCTTGCACGGCTAGCTGAATGGTAAGGGGTTTTTCCAGTTGGATATGTTTGATCTTCAACTGATCTGCTAAGGTAGATGACATGAAATCGGCCAAGGAGCCGGTGTCTATGAGCACCCTTATGGGGCAACCATTTATGTGAGCCATTACTACCACTGGTTTAGGTATCAAACGCCTAAAGTCTCGAGTTACAGCCGCATTTCGCTGAATCGCTGGGTACTTCCCCAGGGCTACCTGCTGCCCATTTAGTTCGACCAGCCGGTACTGATGCATTGTTTGCTCGAAACGCATGCCGGGTATGGCGAAGAGTTGGTGGACTACGTCCTCTAATGCACAATCCAATGGGCTGAGTTCGCCCGCCTCTAGCAGCCGGAAGTGATTGTTCTCCCACTCGAGTTCCTTTCTCAACATTAATTTGTTGAGTTGTTGATAGCCCTTGAGTAGCTGCCTTGCATACCAGTGAGTCAGACTTAGCTTCTCATTGTGGAAAAGCGATTCACAAGCTTCTACGCAGAAGTTTAATTCTTGGTCGTAAACCTTGTAGGTGATTTCAGTTCCCTGGTGCAAGCGCTGACATTGGAACCGATCCTTGCCCGGTTCCCCTGGGAACTGGGTTTCGGCATTCAGTAGTGACACTACACGGTCAGGGATAGAGTCCCCCGTGGGTACTCGCCGCTGCATGCAACGTCTCAGCGAGATAGGTAAGTGCAGAGGTGCTGACAGCCGTCTCACATACCAATCACTGACGAAAAACTCTGGTTTTGCCAGTAGGGACGATGGGATTTCGATATCCTCCCTGAGATGGGATCCTTGATCCATTATGACATGGTGAGTTTCCGACACCCGATAGATCAGGAATCTTTCTGACGAAAATGTCTCATCATTGGTCAGGTCATCGCCGGGATACGGGACACTTTGTCTCAGTACCTGTTCCACCCAACGAGCGGTTGGGTCGCCTAGAGGCTCATCTACTATACCCCAGGTGCGTTGTATAGATTGCTTGGGGTCGTCGTATCCTAACACAATGCCACACAATGGGATCTCGCTTATCAACTCAGTGCCGTCGTCCTCGTCCCTTTGGGGTGTCTCAATGTGCACGGCGTAATTGGGCACGCCAGGGGGTCTATCCCTTCGACCGGAAGGCACATTTGTCCGCTTGGGGCATTGCCTGGACATATGTCCCGGCTCCTTGCAGATGAAACATCTCCCTTCCAATACTAACTTGTCATGTTCTTCTCGGCTCAGTTTCTCCTCCCTGGGGCGCTCGGGTCTCTTGCCAGGTGCTGGCTTGTATCCTCGGTCTCATTGGTTGGATCCGAGCGGCTGTTTGTCCTTAGCCCTTTGGCCATTCTTGGATGACCCTTGGTGGGTGTTTTCTCCCCCCGGCTGGTTCTGTTGGCGACCTTTAGGGTCTTTAGTCCCCCTTTTAGTTGATTTGGATCCCTCATCGTGGCTTTTGCCATTCGTCACTGCCGATTCAGCTAGCTCAATGATTTCGGCCGTCTGCTGTACCTCATGTAGAGTAGATACCTCCGGGTTAAGGTGCATTTTGTATAGCTCGTTCTGAATATTGTTGTTCAGCCCGAACCAGAACTTTACGACCTTTTCTCTTTCCAGTGTGTCTCCTATGGTCATCCATAGTTCGTTTAATTCTGACAGATAATCGCGAACGCGTTTGTCTCCTTGGTAACAGCGATACAACTTCTTTCGTTGTTTTGTTCGGAAATCCAGGGGGAAACAGTAGTCAAACAATTCGGTGAAGAACTCCTTTATTCTCCATTTGCCCGGTTGGTCTGACACTTGCCTCAAATAGAATTCATGTGCCTTTCCTTGCAGATAGTGCGACAGGATGAATACTTGTCGCTTACGAGGTACGTTGCCATCCTCTACATACGCAGTTCCTTCTGTTATGAATCGGTGGAACGCCCTAAGATCAACCGACCCATCATATTCCCTTGGGGGTATTGGTTTTAAGGTAGTTTTCTTTTTGGTTTTGCGTTTATTGTTCTTATGGCGGTTTTTAGACGCTTTCCCTGAGGACTCGTCCGAGGAGCTTGACGGACTGCCTTTGCTCTCACTGGAGGCGGTCGTTGTTGTGGATCGCGCGTCTGACGACTGTTCAGATGACGTCTCCGTGGATTCACTCTCAAGTAGATAGCTAGGTATGGTTTCTTTCCCCTTTCTGACGTTTATTTTATTAAACGCTCGCCCCAGATAGCTCTTGGGAGCTATCTGGGCTGCGGCATCCATAGCCGGGGGGGTTTCCCTTCGTCCCTGCTTTTTAGATGACCAGCCGGTCACCCTTTCAACCATCTCCCGTACAGGGTGATGGTTAGTGGATCTTTTGGTGATCCTGACCGTGGGTTTGTTTCTGGAGGGTCTGGTGGGTACCTCCGCTTTCTTGAGTCGTTCCTCTAACAAGCGAATCTTTTGCTCATAGTACTTCATTATCTGTTGCTCGGTGGGCACACTGAATGTTGGGCCATTCTGCTCGCTGTCCGACTCGGTCTGTTGACCGGTCCGTTCGTTGGCCCAGGTTTTGGACTTAGCCCAGGTCGCCAACGCGTCTCTCTGGGCTTCGGGATCTAACTCGGGTTCATCTAGATCGACATTGCCCCAATTCCTTGGGTCAACGCCCTTCCCTTTGGAGGGTCCTTCTTCATGGGAGGATGATGTATGCTCATCGTCATGAGCTACTTCCTCAGCGTGCTTCCTATTGTAGATACACTGTTTATCTTCCTCAGTAAGTTGGTTTTCCGCCTCTTTTACTAAGTCAGGCTTGGGCAGGCTAATTTTCTTAGGCCTTGCCTTTGTGGTCTTTCGGGACTTGCTGGGATGTTTCTTAATCGTTCTCCAGCTGGTTCTATTCTCAGATTCGGCTGAGGATTCACTTGTAGTTACGAACGGGTTCTCCCTAGGTTCGTCGTTTAATTCATGCAGCACATTGGTCTGCTCACAGTAACTATTTGTAGTGCTATCAACGCTAGCCGATCGTCCTCCAGTTCTGGGCTGGGGCGATTCGGACCTCATACGTACCACATCGCTGTACGAGCGGACGGGTCTGAGCATGGAGTCGCCAATACGCGAGAATGATCTCGCAATTGGCGACGGGGTGGGTGTTTTGTTGTGAGTATCCGGTTCAGTTAATGGGGACTCAGCTAATGATCCAGGTAGCATCGGTTCAATGCTGGGGATCGTGGAACGTTGGGATCTGAGAGGGTAACGGGGGTTCATCTTGATAGTTTTTATTTTGGTGTGTCGTCGTTGGTACTGTTCGGTGGGCCTAACTGAAGTCGTTCCAGGGACAATACGTGAAGTTGAAAAGTTTTTTTAAAAGAGGTAAAGAGACTTTTTGATGTTAAAAAAGATGTGGCGTTGACTCTTTAGCTAATAGGGCTCGAAGACAACGACACAAGCAGAAGAGTGCGTATCGGATGAATAACAGGATAAAAGTCTCTGCTATTCGGGTTTCCAGAAAACACTACTGTAACACTACGGGTAGGTACATCATTTTATACTACTAAGATTCGGGGCAGAACGGGGGCATAGACGACAGGGAGAGAAACGGGTAGCCATAGCCTCGGCCGATGGACGACGCATGGTATCTGTACTTAGGAGTAGAAATGAGAGCAATAAGAGTTCAGACAGGAGTGGGAACGAAAAGGTCACGATGACACAGAACCGGGAAAGTGACACCGTTACAGATAATCACATGGTATATGTTGAGGGTTTAGGCTGAGTGGCCGTGTAGACGCCACACATCAGCTGCAGCCGTAGGCACCATGGTGTCATCATCTGTTGCGCCAACACAACTGTGAACTCCCCTCTTAGAAGAAGACTTAGAAGCTTAGAAGCTTAGTTAAATAGATTTGCCAACTTGATAGGTAAACTTCAAGTTTATGTGATGAGCTCATGTGCTAATCTGACCCGACTATTTTCTGATTTCCGCACTGCGCAGTGACTCTTCTCAGTCCGAATACCCAGCGTGTCCCTTATCGAGGCCGAGCAGTGCCCATTGCCCAGGCCCCACTGACATGAGGCCAAGGGCAATGCTTTGAAGTTGTGTCATGCACAGTGCCTCAAATACCTTTTTAATCATAGTTCCGTGTAATTAAACATCGATCGGAACTGCGGGCAACTGCGTGCTGCGTGTAACTTGAAGGGTTATAAGTAGAAGAGAAAGAGTGAAGTTTGTTTGAAACACTCCTGCAAGTTAAAGATGGTGATGGTTACGCGTAGTCAATCGCCCGCAGCCAAGTGGCAACGCCCAGCACCGCGTTCCACAACTTACTCTATCCAATTACCGCCACTATCCTCGTCATCATCTCCGATGGAAGCCTTCCGACTGCAAAAGAAATATCCAGAAGTCTCCAAAGATGAAATGTTTGATCTCGTAAATCGCTTTAAGTACGTGAGATCTCCTTTCGAATTGAATCAAGTGATAAATCTCGGCCGCAGTGCGATCAGTACCAACACGCCAGGTCGTATAGACAAGAGTGCTATTCTTCAAGCACTTCAGAACACCGGAGAATCGTACGACAAGGCTCGGGAGACTCTTAAACATGTCTCTGTCGATGCCAGTGGCAAAGTCGAGCTCGAGGACTGGGTAGAGGTTTGTACACTACCCATGATGTCATCTCGCATATCACTCAGATCAACCATCGTTCGCTAGCTCAATGTCAAACTGCGCACACAAAGCAAGGCTTCCGTCCTCCCAACACGAGCAGGAAAAGTTACTGTCCAAGGCTCAAACGCTAATGTCAGTCATACCATCAATGAAGATGAGCGGACGGAATTCACAAATCACATCAACACAGTGAGTTCCTCTCATAACTGTAATCCATCGTCTTTTTCACTCGTCATAGGTGATCGAGAACGACCCCGACATTGGGAACCTTTTCCCAATCCCTACCTCAACTATGCAGCTCTTTGACGAGTGCAAAGATGGCCTCATCCTCTGTAAACTGATCAACGATTCCGTCCCCGACACCATCGATACCCGTGTGCTGAACAAGCCAAGCCCGAGGAAACCGTTGAATGCTTTTCAGATGACAGAGAACAACAACATCGTAATCGCGTCTGCCAAGGGTATCGGATGCTCCGTCGTCAATATTGGCTCTTCCGATATCGCAGAGGGGAGAGAGCATTTGATCCTTGGGCTTATTTGGCAGATCATACGACGTGGTTTACTCGCACAAGTGGATATTAAGATTCATCCTGAATTGTATCGGCTATGCGAGGATGGCGAAACTATTGACGATCTTCTACGGTTGACACCAGATCAAATTCTACTCCGTTGGTTCAACTACCACTTGAAAGCCGCAGGGTGGAAACGGAGGTATGCTCGTCATCCGTACTTATTGATCCCTTCTCATGCATGATCTACTAGAGTCAACAACTTCAGCCGCGACGTCTCAGACGGCGAGAATTACACCGTCCTCTTAAACCAGCTTAAACCAGACCAATGTTCTCTGGCACCTCTCCAAACTAAAGACGTGAGACAACGCGCAGAACAAGTCCTCCAAAACGCTGAAGTCATCGGCTGTCGCAAGTACCTAACACCTTCATCCATCGTCTCCGGTAACCCCCGGCTCAACCTTGCCTTCGTCGCAAACCTTTTTAACACGTGGCCCGGCCTCGAGCCCCTCGACGAACAAGAAGCTAAAGATTACGGCGCTGTTGAGGACTTTGACGCAGAGGGTGAACGTGAGGCACGCGCATTCACGCTATGGCTCAACTCGCTCGGCGTCGAGCCAGCAGTGTTCAACTTATTTGAGAACTTACGCGATGGACTCATCATCCTCCAAGCATTCGACAAAATTTCGCCCGGCTCTGTAGTATGGCGCCGTGTTTCGAAGCCCAAAGGCGGTGCACAAGCTGCACCCCTAACAATGCTTGATGAGGAGGAGCAGGAAGATATTGGTGTCACTCCCAACCAAAGCATGCTCTCCCGTTTCAAGCAAGTGGAGAACACAAACTACGCGGTGGAGCTCGGGAAGCAGAATGGGATGCACCTTGTTGGTATACAGGGGGCTGATATCGTTGATGGTTCAAAGACACTCGTTCTTGGTCTTGTCTGGCAACTAATGAGGTACGTCAAGTCTTTCACACTACCTACACGTCACAAATCGATTACTACAGGTTGAACATCACAAAGACCCTGATGGCGCTCTCCAAGACCGGCAAACCCATCAGCGACACAGACATGCTCAAATGGGCAAATGCAACTGCACAAAAAGGCAAACCCGGCGTTCGACCCATTCGATCGTTCAAAGATCCAGCTATCACCACTGGGCTATTCTTCCTCGATCTTCTGGACGCGATGAAACCAGGGATCGTGGACCCTGCTCTTGTGATTAATGTCAGCGAGAGTGGAGCTTATGAGGATCGGCGGCAGAATTGTAGGTCTTTGTAAGCGTCGGGATTTCTCGGATTCTGATGTTTGGTTCTTTTCCTTTCAAGCAAAATTGGCTATTTCTATTGCGAGAAAGATGAACGCGCTGATTTTCTTGGTGCCTGAAGACATAGTGGACGTTCGTCCACGACTTGTGCGTCCTTTTTTTTATTCCACGGCTGTCTCCATCGTCATGCTAATTGTCGCTGCAGATTTTGACGTTTGTTGCAAGTTTGATGAGCATATCGCAGTGATCTGAGCTCGTGTTTTTTCATTCATTGATAAGTATTCTCGCTGTTGTTGTTTGCGAACGAAGTTCGTCAATTTGCTACGTGGCGGACATCCAATATATGTGCATACTGCTTACCTCTGATGCTATTACTCTGGTTTAAACGTTGGTGATGTTGGACCCACAAAGCCGGGAATTTGACGACTCTGTACAAAACCTTGTAATCCAAACATGAATGCATTGCAAAGCGAACAAAACAGCGCTACTAGGTCTCGACTATCTGTGTAGGGGATAAAAGTTGATCGGTAGATGGTTCTGGTTGTAGCACTAAATTTCCCAGTCTAGGGGGCGTCGAACGTGTGATGAATTCCATTATGGTTGGGAGTTTGTCTGCTGCTTGGCGTAAAGCTGTAAAGGAATAAGTTTGAATAGAATAGAAATGGGTGGTCATTCCTGCCTTCGCGTGCCAACTCTTCTCTAATTGGGGTCCCTCCAATCTCAAATATGACGCGACCAGTGGGAACGCTGCACAAATGAGATTCATGACGCACAAGGAAAAAGAACATACCGGGTAGCCCAGAACTCAAAAGTCCCTTTTCCTTTACCCATACGAGTTTCGTTTCCCTTGAAAACACGTCAAAAGTCCATGCAGAAGACAAACAGATGAATAGCAGACCTTGATGCAAACTGGAATATCAGGAAAAACTCTGAGATAGACTTTTGCGCCTTTGACGACCTTTATTTTGCGCTTTATGACTTCCTCTGCCGTAGTAAGCTGTTTCGCGCTGAAGCGGACGCCCATACCCTTGATGCGAATTCCCCATTCACCATAAGCAAGTGTGGTACCTTTTGTTGACCCGCCTATGGGTATCGGAACGCGACCTTTATGTCGTTTGACATGTTGTACTTGACGAGGTGCGAGTTGTGAGCGGAACCGAACGCTGGCTGGCAAATATGGTACGAGCGTCGTCCTGAGCAATGAGAACATCGTCTATAGCGTTGAAAGCAGTAAATGCGATATCTTTGCAGTAGAATTAATCAAGACCACTTTTAGAGGGGTCTTGCAAAGGTTGCAACTATCTGACGACCCTACTATACTCCGCTCACAATTGTCACGCTTGAGCGCTTGAGCATTCTGATTGCATCGTCGATAGCAATATGAAAATAGCAGGCAAGGATTAGCATAGAAAAGCATCTGGAAAAAAGCAAAACTTTTTTTTGCTATGAGCTACACTAAAATTCCCAGATTGTTTCAAATGAAAACAAGTGAATTGAGGTGATAAATTTGACGCCGAGGGCATTAAAGAAAAATACAGCGATATAGAACAACGATAAAAAAGTCTTATACCCGAGAGCAGGAGGTCTAGGATGTATGCTATGAGGTGCTTTGCAACTCTCTGCCATTTTGCAACTGGCCTTCTGAAAAGCTAAACTTAACAGAGCCTAGTACTAAACGTTGCTTCTCCTGAATAAACTTATCCACCTGCTGGTAAGAACAACGAGGACGATTATAAAATCGCCAATAAGATGTTGAGTTAAACTGAACTTTGTGGAAAGCTTCGACAACTTGAATGCAAGGATGTCAACCAAAAAACCGCAGTATGATCCGCATATAACATAGAACAGTAGTGTCGAACGGAGGTATATATGATGATGTCCTAAATTACAAATTGAGCCAGTCCAAAGTGCCAATCTGATAAAATCCTATTTTTATCTCCTCATCAACTTCTCCCTTAATTCTGCTCCTCGCAGCTGTGCCCGCAGGTACTCCAGCCGCACTTGACATCGTGCAGTCACCTCTGCTCGCCGGCGTCGAATATCGTTCAACTCGCTCTCGAGCGCCGAGATGGAGGCGTCATCGTCAGGTACTTCACGCATCGGCGAGTTGTGCACAATCGATGGGAGGTGAATGGAAGACTCTCGTGCAATATTAACAGAGGACACACTGCCCAATTCCCGCAGCTTGCTGGGGGTGAGTCCCGGCGAGGAGTGCGAAGCGTACATCGAGCCATTTGTGGGGACGCGTGCGCGAGCAGATATAGATGATATACTACGTTTCCTTGCTGACACAGATAACGTTGATGGCGGAGCACGTAACGAGGGATTCCGGTATGACTGCGGCTGTGAGCGCGGTTGGCTAACACTGGAGCCTGCTGACGCAGAGCACATGGATTGAGTGTCAGCCTCGCAGGGTGTGCCTCTCCCGGCGCTTAGGTATCCACTGCCTTCATATTCACTCCCCCCGCCTCTACCACCACCATATTCACTTCCCCCTCCTCTACTATCATAATCGCTCCCTCCTGTTCCAACGCGAACTCGGCGCACAGAAGGTGTTTGCGGTGGATGACGTCGGGTCAGTGCAGTAAGCTCAAGCCCATTAAACGCATCAAGTAACCGTCTGCCCTCAGATTCAAGCGTCGCAATTTGGAGCTTCAGCTCTGATGAGGATAGATTATCGGGATCGGCGGCATTCGTAGGTGCCGAGAGAGATGGAGTTCGCAAGTGCAATGGAGAATGCGAGGATGTGCGTGGGGCTGTTGACGTTGAGGGAACGGGTGTGGAGGGCGAGCCGGTTGTGCTACTTAGACGGAAAGAGGATGGGGGAGGGGTAACTGGTCCTGTTTGAAGGCGGCGGAGGGACCGATACGAGCTGCTTCTGTCCCCGTTTCCACCAACATTGATACTGCTGGTACTCATATTCGCACTTATATGCTGCACATCACCCATATGCGGCAAGTTTTGCAATGTCAAAGAAACATCGCTTTGCATTTGTGGCAGAAGCCATCGGGATGTACCGCTAGGGAAGATGGATGTGTCGTCTGTTGTTGCAGTGAGAGTTGTGTGACCCGAGATTCGAGAAGAGCGTTTAAAGAGAGTGCTCATGGCAGAGGAGATCGAGGATTTAGAGCGGACAGACGGTGAACGACTTTTGGCAGAAGCCAGGTTGTAGGCTGTAAATTGCAGAGAACGAGGTTTTAAAACAGTCTCTTCGAAATACACATAGCGTAAGGCTCACTGTTCGGTGGGTGCGAGACGATGGGGACAAGAGAAGCTTCCTGCGGGACTGAGCTACCTGAAGCAAGCCGTTCAAAGATGTTTTGCCGCAGAAGACGGTATTCGTCGTCACTGTGAGCGGATTCAGCATAATGAGAGGTTTGACGTGAACATGGAAGACCAATTTTGGTGTGAGGAAACACTACGTCAACCCATATGGGTGCAATGGTCGCTACCACAACACACAAGTCACGTCCTCAGCCTCAAAATCCAAAACAAACTCACTCGAGTAAGCCCTGAGAATTTGCAGCAGCAAGCTCATCGAGACGTTGTGCAAGGGTGGTCCTGTAAGCAGGAGAACAGAAGAACATGAGCGAGTGGTGTAATTGGCGGTCGATGAAAGACGTACGTGATCACATCTGTATGTGGACGTGGAGTATCTTGTGGTGGTGGTAAGAACTGCTCGGTCCCGAGAGGGGAGCGCCCAGCGCTGAGACGGTGGAGATTGTGGTCACTGTGCCCAATCATTGAAGGATGGTGCGTCCCGCGCGCCTTGCTTTTGTACTTTCCATACTGCAATATTCATGACCCCCATCAATGTCAGTGCACTGTCCCATCAAGAGAACGGATAGAAATACGTACGAATCGGGAACGGATGACCTGGACCATTGACATGGACACGGAACTGTCGTTATGGATGTACGACTTGGACTCGTCTACTGTCCTGCGCGACGAGAAGAAACCCATGGTAATTTGTGGATAACCGTAATGAACGTTAGACGAAACGAGTTGATATGTTTTTGTTTTCTGTTATGTTTTAATGTCAGTACTAGCACATTGCGGATGAAGCGGTGCCAGGTACATGTCATAATACACCCATATCGACATTGGATTTGGACTTCTGCCACCCCTGGACCATTATATCGTTGACAGTTTCATTTTCTTAACCGTTGCTATTCGCTCTGCTTCATTTTCTAGGTTACCCGTTAAACTGAGATGATACTGTCGAAATATAGAGCGCTCAGTGCTGTCACCCGTCTTGATAGTCGTTTCATCAGACATTCCCACATATCTACTCAATCTACTCATCAGGGCATTCTCCCCCCACTCACGGGCATCAGAGTCCTCGACCTCACTCGTGTGCTAGCAGGCCCATCATGCACCATGCTTCTTGCAGACATGGGCGCAGATGTCATCAAGGTTGAGGAGGTCACCTACGGTGACGACACTCGTGAGTAGCCTGTGCTAGCCTATACGTTGTTTGTCTAACCAAAATAGGCTCCTGGCTACCTCCTTCTGCTCCTGTCTCCCCGAATTCTCCTAAAGAATCGTTACACCTCCCTCCTGAATCTGCATATTTTCTTGCTGTGAATAGAAACAAGCGTTCTATTACTGTGAATTTCAAGGATCCTGCGGGACTTGAGGTCATTCAGAGGCTAGTTCGCAGTTCCGACGTGCTCGTGGAGAATTTTATCGCAGGAAAGCTTGCAGGGATGGGTCTCGGTTGGGAGGACTGCAAGGTGCTTAATCCGCAGCTTGTGTACGCTTCCATCACCGGTTTGTCTGAGCTTCACTTTTCCTGATATCAGCATTCAGTTTAACTGATGCAATCAGGGTATGGACAGACAGGCCCGTTCCGCGAAGCCGCGGGTTACGATGTCATTATTGAAGCCGAAGCTGGACTGATGCACATGTATGTATGCTGTGTTGCTGGCGCTTACAGATGATACCTTGAGTCTTATGCCTTGCCCTTCGTGCATTGTAGCACAGGCGAACCTGATCGTCCACCATCTAAAGTAGGCGTTGCGGTGACAGACTTGATGACAGGTCTTTACGCACACGGTGCTATCCTTGCTGGTTTGCGTTCCGTACAGCACACAGGAAAAGGCGTTTGGATAGACTGTAACTTATTTGAGACACAGGTACAGTGACTATCACATGTTTATTTCCTTGTCTGGCTGATGTTTACCAATGTGGTTTCTCTGGTATATACTTAGCTTGCAAGTCTTGCGAATATAGCGTCGAATTATCTCATCGCCGGAAAGGAAGCCTCTCGGCACGGAACTGCCCACCCGTCCATAGTTCCTTACCAAGTTTTCCCATGCAAAGACGGATTTCTCATGATTGGCGCAGGCAACGACAAGCAGGTGGGCAGCATCACTGATAAGCAGCTCTGGACGACCTGACTCCGAGGCACATGTGACGTTAGTTCCGCCTGCTTGCCGAAAAGATTTTGGAGAAGCCCGAGCTGGCGGATGATGCGAGGTTTGTTAATAATGCTACGCGGGTAGCAAACAGGGAGGCGTTGGTGGACATCATTACATCAGTGCTTCAAAGACACGAAAAGGATTATTGGATCGACCGCTTCACGGGATTAGGGTGCGTCGTGCATGATGTCTACTTATGTATGATCCATTTGCCAAGAAATTCACACGCGCATGTCCGTGCAGGGTACCGTTTGGGCCAATCAATAATATCCAACAGACATTCGCGCACCCGCAAGTTGGCGCTCGGCAGGCCACGGTGGAGGTTGATGTACGTACCCCTCGTCCTCGTGTAATAGACTTCAGTTTGATTATGTCGAATTGATTGATTGAACAGCACCCACGAGCAGGGACAGTGAGGATGGTGGCTCCACCTGTTACTTACAATGGTAAGCGGATGCCGGTGAGACGACCACCACCCTGGCTGTCACAGCATACAAAGGAGGTATGTGTGCACATGCCAATGATATCTTCTGTTTCTGATGGTGAATTGGTTTTAGGTCATGCTGGAACTAGGGTACTCTCATAACGAGATCGCCGAATTGAGGGCTCGAAAGATTATCTGACGCAAGGATTTACTGATCTCATTGAGAGGTTGGGTTTTGGGCGCGGGTCCGCCGGGTTATTTTGTAGAAAATGAGATGACGATCTGGCTCAGATAGCCAGTGGAATCGTGAATCTGTCAATGATGCTACATATTTGGTTGCGGCACTGCGGCGGCAACAGATAATCAGTAGACTACTTTAAGGATAGCCCCGAATCCCTACAGCTTAACGTCCTAGAGCCGCTATCCCGATTGTTATTTCAGAACGCTGTCTTTTGTCAGTGAACAAGGCCAGGATTCTCTTCATGTCTCCTGCTCTGCGTGCTCGTTCGCCGAATACCATTGATGACATTGTCAAGCGTCCACCACCGTCTCCTTCCGACAAAGCCCCACCACAAAAGAAGCTAGACGTCAAATCGCGGCCTGCCTCGGAGGAGTCCACGCCAAAGGCAGGCTCGCCCATTACTACACCCAAGGAGAAGAGCGACTCAAAGGAGGTTGAAAAGAAGGAGAGCAAGGTATGTCTCCAGCCTAAGGTAGTCTGTTTGTATGCATGCACCTGGAAGCAGAGCGTTCGCCGGGAACCCCGCACTTAGCCCCTGCCCATCTCGTCATCTTGTCCATCTTATGATGATGATCACTGATTACACCACCAGCCCAGCAAACAAGATATAATCGATATGGAAGTCTTCAACCAGATAGTCGAACTGGATGATGGGGACAGCTCATTTGTATCAGCGATGGTGACCGAGTATCTTGAGCAGGTCGATTCCACATTTAATGAGATGGATCAAGCCATGTAGGTCCTCTTGTTATTGGAATGACTGCTCTAGAATCTGACTTTTCTAACGTAGGGAAACCAAAGACTTGAAAGAAATATCGCAGTTAGGACACTTTCTGAAGGGCTCATCAGCCGCACTGGGCGTGAAGCAGGTTTCGTCGACTTGCGAGAAGATACAGAACACGGCCAAGGGTGCACCTTCAGACAAGACCGTTGAAGAAGTGACTTTGCTACTAAAACGCGTCAAGGAGGAATACGGTGCGGCAAAGATTTGGTTACTGGAGTATTGTCCGACGTGACAGCATTACATTCTCTACTGAGCTTGCTCGTTACCATACCCAAGAGTTCAGGTTGTATGATTTTGATTGTACTCTACCTATCTAAGTAGTAACTGCCACACTTACGCTTGGCTACTTCCATCCTTTGTTTTCACTATCCACAATGTTCCACTATATGCACTAGTTCCAGATACAGCGTACTACATCTTCACATCATCTTATAAATCACCCACGCTCACTCCATATCACTGCTTTGTGTGATACACTTCGGTGGACCAGTGAAAGGAGTCACGCGTCGTGCCTCAGTATTACTCTTCGGCATGGACTACAATGGCCTCGTCCTTCCCACTCCTACCAATTTCCCAGCATTTCCATACGACCCGCCTTATTCGATACAAATAGACTTGATGAGTCACGTCTATACGTCGATCGAGAACAGGCAGGTTACCATCGTGGAGAGTCCTACGGGCACCGTGAGTGTTTGTACCAGCTGACCAGCAATTTTCTGATCTGACAAGATAATCAGGGTAAGACCCTAAGTTTGCTGTGTTCGAGCCTGTCGTGGCTTGTGGACGAGAAAGACCGCGCGCGCAAAGGGCAGTTATCGCAGCAGTCACTCTCGAGTACCGGTCAGTGGTAGGTCTCTGTTGGTCTTGCAAGCGACGTTCTAAAGCCATGTCAGTGCCATCATGGGTGGCAGCTCAGGCTATCGACATTCGGAAGCGTGAGCTGGAGATAGAGGATAAGGAATACGAGGAACGCCTCGCCAGAGCTCGGAAGACCGAGGCTCATTTCCGTATGCTGGCTCGGGCACGGGTTACCAAAAAGCAAGTGCGTGCTTTCGAATTCATGTTTTGGCTCAACCCACTCACTCCGTACAAGTAGCGCGTGACAGTCGATCTTGTTCAAGGCTATGTTGACGAAGATGCATATCTTCCAGACGATGACGACTGTGAAAATAGCCAAAATAACTTTTCCCCCGCTGTTCGCGCTTTAATGGCAAAGTTAGGGTCAAACATTGCTGATATGAGACACAATTAACGCCTACGAACAGAATGGACAAGAATAACAAGCATGATCCAGCCTTTCAAGGAGACAATCCATCCTGCACGAAAATATTTTATGCGTCTCGCACACATTCACAACTTTCACAGGTCCTGCCCGAATTGACCAAACTTAAGTTCAAACACCTCGCCTTAGGTGATGCTGTTCCAGATAAGGGCACAGCGGGAAATATATCTCGAGCTGATCGCGATCCTTGCCAGAAGAAACGGACCCACGGCGATGTAGATTGTGATAAGTGCGAAGTTGATCAGCGTCAGTGGCGGACCGTATCACTTGGGTCTCGGAAACAGCTGTGTATCAACGAGGACGCAAGGTCAAGATCGGGAGATATAGACGAGAAATGTCGAGAATTACTAGAAGGTACCAGACTAGCTTGTGATCCACGTATTCATTGACCATCGAGGATATGCTCGCAGGGAAGCAAAATACACACTGTCCATATTTACCTCCAGTGGGTGATGACAGCCGTATGTTTGATCTGCGAGATCAGATTCTGGTTAGTGAAGATGATCTATTCAAGTGAACAGTACTGATAGGTTCTTTTTCAAGGCATCACCGAAAGATATAGAAGACCTTGCCACTGCTGGGAAAGATATGCAGGCTTGCCCTTATTATGGATCTAGACGAGCGATTCCTCAGGCAGAGGTCAGCAGACGATTCCACTGATGTGCCTTGCTGGGTCTCATACTGAATTTTCAGCTTATTACTCTCCCTTATAATCTGCTGTTACAGAAGACCGCCCGAGAAGCCCTGGGAATTGACTTGACTAATCAAGTTGTCATCATTGATGAAGCGCATAGTAGGCATCTCACCTAGACCGCCCTCTATACCGGCTGATTTTGCCTTAGACTTGATACCAACTCTATTGTCCCTTTCAAGTGTCCGCCTGACATCCAGTATTTTGTCGGCCTCGTTCAAACAGGTCTCAGTGTATTACCAAAAATTTCGCAACCGGCTGTCTGCAATGCATGCGTTGCACCTGAAGAGGCTTCTTAATTTTCTGGATGCATTTCAGAGAGTTGCGATGGATTGGATAGCCCATAAATTGAGCATCAAATCCAAAACGCAAGAAACTGAAGTCATGACTGTGCCAGATTTCATCCACAGGCTTGGGAGAAAAGTCGAGGGTATCAATCTCCTCGAGATCGAATCGTATCTTAAGCGCAGCAAAGTATATTGCATTAACTTCATTAGGTGTTTTTTCTTATTACTCGCAGATAGCACGGAAGATATCTCGTTATGTTATCGATGTTTCCGAAGGTTTGTACACCCTGACAAGGGCATAATCATACATATCACTGAGTCTGTAGGGGAGAAAATTGGGAGGCATCCATCAGGTGTAGCTACGCCGCCACTGCATACCATTGAAGCATTGATGTTGGGACTAGTGGGCGCAAGTGAAGGTAGGCCGAGCCGCATCAAAGTTATTTCTTTGTTCAACATTGTTATAGACGGGAGGCTAATCTTCTCTGTTGTTGGAGATGCTATCGAGATTAAATACCAGCTGCTGAATCCATCGGCGTTGTTCCGTGATGTTGTGGAGTTGGCGCGTTCAGTGGTGCTTGCTGGGGGGACCATGTCGCCGGTAAGCAGTTTCTATCAAAAGTCTCTCGCAATACAGTGACATGGCGGATAGATTTCTTCTGTAGTGTCCGAGCTTTTCACATACTTGCCTCTAAACAGGCTGACAACTTTCTCTTGTGGTCACATTATCCCGGCATCTAATGTGCAGACATTGTTGCTTACGAAAGGCCCTTCAGGCTTGGACCTGGAGTTCAAGTTCGCGCAGCAGAGCAATCGGCAGGTCGTGTCCGAGTTAGGTCAAATCGTATCGAATTTCTGCAACGTCGTGCCCGGGGGAATAGTTGTCTTCTTCCCTTCCTACGCATCATTGAATTTCGCGAGAGAAGCTTGGAGTCAAAGTGGAATACTGGACAAATTTAACCTGAAGAAGAAAGCAAGTGACTATAAGTAACCAGAGGCGGTTTATTGACTATATTTAGGTCTTCTTCGAGCCCCAGGAGAGTTCAGGAGTTGAAATGATCCTGCGGGAGTATGCTACAGCTGCCAAAACACATGTAGGTCTAGCGAGCTGTGACGTCTTCGCCATCATGACTATTTTTGAAGACACTACTAGATAAGAAGACTGGCGCGGTACTATTTGCAGTTGTCGGTGCCAAGCTTTCAGAGGGGCTAAATTTTTCAGATGATCTTGCCCGTGCTGTTGTTGTAATTGGGTTGCCTTTTGCCAACAAAAATTCTCCAGAGCTGCAGGAACGTATGAAATACGCAAATCAAGCAGAGGCACGATCCGGTATAAAGAGGCCTGCCGATGGCAAAGACGCAGCGACCGAAATGTATGAGAACATGTGCATGAGCGCAGTCAATCAGAGTATAGGTGAGCACGTCCGACGACGTATATTTAAAATGCTGACCAAGCCCTGGGCAAGGCCGAGCCATCCGACACCGTGGGGATTGGGCTTCTCTCGTACTTATTGATCGACGGTTCACGTTACCTGCGATGCGCGGAAAACTACCGCAGTGGCTAAGAGATGATGTAGCAGTTTGTGAGACTTTTGGCCAGGCGATGAAGCATCTGGGAAATTTTTATCGAGAGAAGAGACGATGTACCGTGTCCTGATTGGATGGATGTACCATGATCCCCGACTCCCACGTTAGTGGAGGTCTCTTCGAACGTATTCCCATTTCCCAAGACTTCTGCCGACTCTACCCGTTTTCTTTTGCGTTCGCATATGATCCCACATTGCTAAGCTACATTTGAATATTTGTCTGATCTGTCAGCCATTGCCATTATGTGCCCATGATGATGCCATGAACTCGTTGAACATATTCGCTGGCCGCACTGCATTCATCCTGAGTACGTGCATCGCCATTTTCAATGTCGCCTCGCTGCTCATACTATCCCTCCCGGCTGAGTCGTCACCCCCACAAGTCGTTAAGTAACGCTTTTGTCACAGTAGTAGGTCACAGCTGCCATTTCTAAACCCGCTCAGCAATGCCTCAGAGATGTGAGCAAAAAATATGATTGTGATTGACCAGTATAGCGTGAAATATAGTACAAAGTGTGGCTGTAATTAGAATGGTTGTATATGGTGCAGGATGTGCTACATGAGAATGAGAATTAATGTGTGTAATACCTAGTTTGATGGAGTAGTAAAAACCTGCAGTTACTAAGTGAGGCGAGCCACCTCCGAGTGTGTTGGCTCACTGATGTTGACATATCCTTCCATTATTAGTCATAGATGTTCTGTTTCTCCTTGAACTGTATAGTTTTGCATCTTCGCCACTCAGCCATGGATCCTCCATTGATACTTTTGTACTCACTTGCAGCTTTCCAACACCTCAGTGTTGTTCTATTACACTTGCTGAGGTGAGTACCTTGCAGCCTCGTATGCCGATCTTGTCACTCATTGTACCTAGCTACTTCCTAGGCTCCTACAGGTTATGAGCCCTGTGCTCTAAACAAAGCTCAGATCCACGAAGCCGATAAGCTCACAAATTTCCAACATGCTCACTGCAGCAGAGTACTAACCATCATACAACAACTTAATATCCAGAAACTTCTGTCTTCAAGATGGGAAAATTTGACCATATTGTCGAATTAACTAGCACAGATGAATATCTGGCTTGGTGCCGCTTAGTTGCCCTTGCACCACCTGATGGTGGGGTATGGATGTATCCCTTTGGCCTATAGGCCTAAAATAGGGATACATCACCTGACATAGTTGTCCACTCAGTGATACATCCGCATAGCTTAAGTATCCTTGTGTCTAATATAGCCAGCAGTCACCAAGCAGTCACATTGAACGAATATAGCTGCTGTTTGGATCAAACAAGTTTTATTTCACATAAAGGTACAGGAGAAAAGTTGTGCCAATTAGTCTAACTCATCGAGATCTCGATGCGGGGGCGCATCAATAAAAGGACCTTCTTCTGCCGGTGCATCAGCCTCTGTATCATCCAGATTTTCGCTTACCAAAGCAGTCACATGGTGCCACAATGCCCTGAATTTTGCAGACAGGGATCGACAGATGGCAGCCTGGTGTTTTGCATATGCCACCAAGCCCTCGTTGTCCTCAGACTGCTCAGCCACATGCAGTGTGACCCATGCTTCCCACCACTTAGCCTGCCAATCGAGAAACTCCAAGACACGCCGCATCTCCTCCAAGAGCAATTGGATTTCCTCAAACCACTGGTTGCATCTGGCCCTCATTTTGCACCATTCCATGTGTAGCACTAGGCGTGCTGTAAGCAATAAAAATATAAGTAATCACTGATGACTTACAATCCTAAAACCTGTCACCGTTGTCTGAAGGAATTCCGTGTACATGCCAAATCCATGACATGATTGCTGTGCCTTGAGTGCGACCTCCAAGGTCCCCCATTGGCCGAAGGTCCGATTTCCTCAATGGAAGAAACTTGCACTCCCAGCCTACATGGTCTAGTTGCCTTGACAGATGAATGAGAGCTTGCCGAGCACAGCAATACTTCTCGTGACTAAGAATGAGCCGATCCTCAACCACTTGAATGGTTTTTTGGGCACGAGTGTTAAGACTTTGTCTGCGAATCTGTTGCGCCTTGAAGTGTAGAAGCTGGTGGCAGAGACGTATGTGAGAGCGGCATTCTTCGAGCACGTCATTAGCCTGCGCCAAGCATAATGACCACTCAACCTCGAGCAACTTCGCATTGCATGTTGTCAGATTACAGATAGAAGATGGAAGAAATAGTGGGATATCCTTGGCTTTGATGGAGTTGAGTTTGGCTTTTGGACAGCCGGTGGTTTCATCAACGGTGCCCTTGTCAGACAGAGAGAGACCAGTGGCGCGGAAGTGAGCAATGAAGGGCATGTAAAGGACCTGTATGTCAATCCATGAATCAATGTGGCATTGGAGAGCATTTCTGTACATCAGAGTCTTCATTTGCTGATTGTTGGTTGAGTGTTGGGTGAGACCTGCATTATCTACCTGTAAATGTCGTCTACAAAGGAGTAAGTAGGAAGCATGTAGCAGTCAATCCATCACTTACTGCACATTCTCGATATCCAACCCTGTGCTAATGAGGATACTAGGTGTCACCTCTGAATGGAGGGAAATGGACGATCCTTCTTCCAAATCTTTTGCATCTTGTTGAATGAGCGCTAAACAAACAGTGGCTTGGGTAATTTCTAGTATTTCAATCAGTCATCGATCACACTCTAAAATTTTGAACTTACCTTGACTTTGACTGTTGAAGGGGTTGGGTTTTGTATGATCGCTCTCCCAAGCAATGACTTCTTCAGTCCAAGCCACGAGTGACGCAGCGCCCAACTCTGACTGTTTGATGGAGCCCTCCAAGTCCACCAATGCATGGTGATGGTCCTGTTCAGCATATGTAGCATCTGTTATTTTACGTAGTAGTGTTCGACCTTGCAAAGTAATCAGTTTGCTGAATAAACATTTAAAACTCGAGACTTACCAAGACCTGTCACCTTTTTCCAATTCCAGTCCCCAAAATAGTCTAAGACATATCGACGTGTACCAGGTGCCATTTCCTTTGTGCTCACAGCAACACGGTTTATGTCAGCCCAACCATGCTCCGGCGCTTCTCCATCGGTCCGTCCAACATAAGGAGACCAATCAAATGAAAAAGTCGTTTGACAGGCTGCAATGTGCGCTGCAAGATGGAACTTCGGAATAAAAAACCTGTATTGTTGAGTGCTACTGGGATGAAGCTGTAAGGGAAGAGCAGTTGACACACGATGCCAAAGTTTTTTGTGCCACTGACATGCAATATCATAGGAGAAATTGATGGATGGGATTGACGATGAAAAGTGTGAAAGTGCAGAGAAGACAATATAATCCATATTCAAGTATCTGACCAAATGAAATCAAAAACTGATAATGTTCTTCCAGTGACACGAGTACTCACTTTTCACCTTTTTGAAGATTCCCAATGCCATTTGCTAACCACATGTCATGCCTCGTGCACACCACAGTGCCGACACCCATTGCTGTGAGTCCCTTGGAAGATTTCATGTCCACCATATTGACCGCGTTATGGCTAACACAATTACTTTTCTAAGGCATTTAAATCAGCAATGGCTGTAAGCAATAATCATTCAACTTACCTCTTGTGCTAGACTTGCATTTTCTTGAAGGTACACCTTGTAGTTACTTTCTTTGATGAAGTAACCCCACCCTTGGCTCAATCCAGGGTCCCTGTCATCGCTGGATACCAGTTGGCATTTCAGATGAAAGTTGGCATTGATAGCCAAAAACAGTGAGTAGATCCATCTGTAGAATGTGTTCAGATTACGAAAATAGGGAGGAGAGATGGTAAAATCTTACTGGTTCCCAGGTGAGATGTCCTCTAATGTCTCAGGCACATTTTTGCCAGGGTGAGGGCAAGTGAGGCACAGAACCACAATTTCTCCTTCTTTGGTAGTGCTAACTCCAGCTGGGTCATGCCCACAACCTGCCCATTTTAGTGCCTTGAGGTTGCACCACTATGCCATCATTCACAAAAAGACAGAATATTGATCCTATGAATTTCAATGATCAGTTGTAAATCAATCAGGATAGAGTACAAGTCACCTTCATGGGCTTGACGCCTGTGTTGTCACTCCGACATGCAACACAGTGGTAAAATTCAAATGCGGATACCTTGGACTCAAACGAGAGCAAGTAGAAGTGTTTGAGAACAGTAAACGGAGCAGCTGTTTGTGGGTCTGTGGATGTTGCTGGGAACCAGCGAGCGCGCAGGATCTGTTTGTAGTGTGAGGATGCATACTCACAATCACAGAAGTCAAGAGCAACTTCATGGATTCCGTGAACATCAATAACAGTAAAATCATCATCAAAGGCTGGTTTTGCGGCAGCGCTGACCAGCACTGTGACCCAGTTGTATGTGGAGCCCCAGTTGCTTCAAGGTCATTGGATGGAAATACCTGTCATCCCATTTCTGAATCAATGGTGTTAGTGGAAAGCATTGATATCCATAAAAAAACATACCTTCAGCCGATGCAGGAGCATGTTCTGGTGGAGGTTCATAACACATGACTGGCAGTATAATGCAACAGAAAAGCAGTCTTCGCAACAAAATACTGCATCCGAATCACCACAGTTATGGCATGAGTGACATGTGTTGCCACGTCCTTCCAAGCAGATGAATTCATCGAGATAAGTTTGATGTTCTGAGATCCAAATACGAATGGGGTCATCCTGTTGAAAAACTCGAGGTCAGCTCTCAGTCTAGATTTTCAACATCCAAACTTACTCCAACTGTCCGCGGTCATATTTCTTTTGAACCTGTGCTGGTGTAAGGCTCTGTATCAAGGAATGAAGTGTTGTTCTGACACTCGTTCCAAGGATCCTCAAAGAGGTTAGTGTTGACGCCGAGCTTGAGTTCTGGGGTAGCGCCAGCTGGTGTCCCATTAAGATATGTTGTCCGTAGATTGATCTGCCCGATGGGATCAACAGCATATATTTTGTGGCGTTGGACGTTGCATGAAGATGTGCCAGTGGGATCTGAAAGCACATGTCGCACTAGGCGAGGTTTTTGCTGGGACGACCAACCATCAGTCACAGCACAATCCAACTATCAAGCCAAACATTGTTGAGCCACCATGATACGGTGAGCTCATTCATGATGTATCCAAGCGGACAGAACCAAAATCAACGATGTATCAAAATGGACAATGAACGGACCTTTCAAATGATCCAACTGCACAACTTCTCGCCAGTCCCTTCGGCACAATCCTCTTATACTCCAACTCCAAGTCGCTGAAAAGGTATGGATCATGAGATATCATTTGAGCTAGAGCTCACATTGGACTCAGCCCAGATGTCAGATTGGCAACTGACGCAAGAGCAACACACGTGGTTGATGCCACGCTTAACCAAATACACACTGCAAATTTCACACAGCAAGGAACCTGCCTTCTGGGCATGGTTGAATGATGAATGGCTGCTGAAATGGCCTGAGCAGGCTTTGCTATGGCCTGAACATCCAGCCGGGGGGATGCATTGACTGAAAGTGAAGAGAAGGAACTTTTTGCAGCTGAAAAGGCAAGGAAACGAGTCAGTCAACAGTTCATTCAATGATTGCAGTGGATGATTGACCATCAGATAGGAATTAAGAAGCTGGATGTTGTGGGCGTCGGTTCATCCAAAACTTGCTCGTAAAATGTACAGTTGCTCAGGCTGTTGTGGGACCACTGATGGACATTGTGTCGAATTTCAATTCCCTGAGCTAAACCTGTTTTGATTGTAAATCATTACATTACCTATGTATCTTGGTCTATGTAGTTTGAAGCAACACAATCCACCATGCAAAGACCGCACACGCTATGATCCCACATTTAAATTCAAGCTTTGAGTCGAGAATTTCGGTGTTAGCAATATAGCCAGTAAAAGCCCTATCAAAGTCCAACAAGGTATGAACCAAATGTACTATGTGATTCTTAGCCACTTACAACCTTGAATCATGGGTCGGCCCAAACTCTATAACACTCCAGAAGAACGTCAAGAGGCCAAACAGATGCACCAATGGACACACTATGCAAGGTCAATCCACGACACTCGTCTTTTTATTAATATATGTTACTCACTTTCAACCAGGAACAAAGCTGCAATCAGCGCAAGACTCAAAGTGAAGTATCGGGAAAACCAAGCACAAGCTGCCCCAGTCTTCCCCTCAAAAAAAGTTAATGGGTATGTGTATCGTTGATATCTATTCACCCGCTTATCTCAGAGGTCATTCATAGTGATATCAACCCTCATATAATTGATCCTTACGACAATCAGGGCTCACAGCATGTTCACCGCCACCAGAAAACAAAGTCCACATGAGTTTTGATTTAATTTCATTCCCTTGCCACGATTGAATATTCAATTATACAGTAACAAAAGGGATTGCTTGTCAAGGTACTTAGATGGACCACCTGCACAGGTGATAGATGCTCTAGTACACAACCACCTCGAGACTGGTGACTTAGATGGGCTTCGAGGGACACTATCTGCATTAGAGGTGATTGTTGAGGAGTTGCACGATACGGAACAGCATATATTAGGATGCGAGGGCATGAGCCCCAAATTTCTTAAGGCATCTGATGCATCCAAGGAGGCAAAGGAAGTGATTCGTGCTGTGGAAGATGTTTTTTGTTGCGCATTGGTGTTGGGGATGGATCTTCACCAGCGATACACAGACAAAAAATTTATATTCCAGAAGCTCTGGGACACTAAGTAGGTAGTTAATGTAATTGAACAGTAAAATATTGTACTCGCTACACGCTGACTTCATGGGTCTGTGCATAAGATATTGCCGCAATGACAGGCTAAACTTCTTTGAGGGTTTGCTAATTAATTTCCCCCCTCACACACATATAAGCGCCATAATGGTACGTACATGAATTGTTTTTCCAGAAGGATGGTACTTGTTGATAACAAAAAATATATAGATTATGGCGCCCCGGAAATGGACTTCTCCTAAACAGGAAGAATGGTTAGTTCCTTGGTATGACAAGTACCGTGCAAAGCAAACTGAAAAAAATAAAAACTGGCTGAACTTTTTTGCTGACTTGAATGAGATGTGGTTCATTGCATTCCCAGAGCAAAGGCTGGCTAGTTTACCTCCTGTTGGACCATTGACTCAAGATGAGATGCTTGTGATGCATAAGGCTTGTGATGAGCGAAAAGAAGTATGTGTTAATTGTGAATGCTCACTTTAAATTCACAAATGAGACTTAGAAATTAAAAAAACTGCTTCAAAAATAGTCTTGGTACGACAAAAGCAGGACAGCAAGCAAAGGCTGATGCTACAGATGTCTTCAAAGCCGTATTGTGGAGTGTTGCCGAATCCGAGAAGCCAACATGTTCCCTTCAGGAAGCGGAGGCATATTCCAAGCTCTATTACCATATGTGTATTAAGGCAACGGCTGACGAAGTACTGAAAGCTGAAGCAGAATTACTGCAAGCAGAAAATAAGACACTTACAAATGGAAAGTATATCGCCATTGTGAAGCAGCACACAGCAAGCCTCTATAGCGGAGAGACTGATGAGGTTAAGGTGGAGGTACAGAGATACATCGAGAATCAGAAGACTCGGACGCAGAAGGACGATGAGGCGGGAACGTGGAGCGAAGGCAATTATGCAAGGTAATAGATTTTACAGCCTATCGACTATGATGTATATCAGCTTATGAGACTGCATAGAAATATAGAAAAACTTGCCGCTATCACTAACAAGTTCCTCAAGGGGCTAGCAGAAGCCACTGGGTTCACATTCTCCCTCCTGGCGGGTGGCCCTTCTCCAGAGTCCAGCAGTGCAATTGACGTCTATAGGCATGTGCATTAGTACTTATGAAATAGAGTTAAACACTGACCTAAATCAAAGTTTCCACATGGGTCACACCAAGCTCGGAAACAACTTCAGCAAGGCATACCCTGAGTTTGAAACAGGTATCATGTCTCCATTCAGAGACCATCTGTATCAAGTATATTGTGAGTTGCATGGCGCTGAAAAAACTATTGACTTAACTCATTCATAACAGCTGATATGGTGGATTCAAGGGCACACCTAGGGAGTCCTGCGTCATTGAATGAGGGTCCCACATCGTCGAACAAGCTTGATGGTCCTGCATTGTTGAACGAGTTTGAGAGTCCCATGTTGTCATTGAATGAGATTGAGATAGGAAGGGGTCTGGAGGATGTGTCCCAATGATCAGATATATCATCTGATGGCAATCACTTGGCATTATGCGGAATGAAGGATGCTGACAAATCAGGTCAGACCTTTTCTGATACGCCCACCAGTACTAGTGGTCCAGACACCCACCTGCTGTTTGATTCAGCTCAACAGAGCTCACTTGGTTTTTCTGAAAACTTGACTGGTGATTGGAATCTCGACGACACTTTTTGGACTGATCTTGCTCCCAGGTTGCAGCATTTGAGGTGTCAGGTGGTAATCTGGCCTTGCCGCACTTGCCTCCCTACCCACATGCAGAGTCCACATCTTCCCCAACCCCACAATCACCCATTCCAGCGCCACTGCTACATGCCCTGCACACCATATGTTGCACATCCCCTGCTACCTCATCCCATATGGTCCCTGCATCTCCAGAGGTTCCAGTACAGGCTGCACAGTTCCTGCACCATGATTCTCAGCCAGCGAGTCCCATGGAGCCACAATTACAGCCCTCACCCCCTCCCATTCCACTTTACCTGGACTCCCTTTCAACACACCAGTCATCGCCAAGACAATAATGCAACCCTTACCGCACCAGTCAAATGTGCCATCCACTAGTGGTGTTGAACCCTCCCCTGATGTGCTGTCCGCCAGTGGTGCTGAACCTTCCCCTGATGGCAACAAACATTGCCATCGCTGTAGGACTGGTCGGGTGTCCATTCCCTCCAAGCGCAATGCTGCTGCTAATAGCATTGGCGAAAATACACTGACTGTTTCCAGGAAGCATACCACGGCACAGGAATCTAGTATGTCGAGTCGCAAACAGAAGTAAGGTCCTGCTTCCATCTGTGTCGCCTGGTTACTTACATTTTCAAACAGGAAACAAAATGTATGATAGCGCATTGCATTTTGCAACTCTTCAGTGGGCCAATGGACTTTGTCCTCTGCATTTTTGTTACCTCATTTTTTGTTACCTCTTATCTTTGTATATTCAGCGTAATTAGCTATTGAATAATACAAACATATTTTCCATCAATAATCAATGCACTGAGTCACTTCACCACTTCAAAAATGCACTGAGTCACTTCGCCACTTCAAACTTCATTGCGCGTGTGCCATAAACACAGTCATGTGACAATAAGACTTGGTTGAATGAACACCACAGTGGTCCATCTACTATATACTTACATCGCTGGATATCACTTGCTATAGTGAGAATCAGCTAGACAGGGGATCAATTGTGTCTATCAATTGTGTCTCACAGTCAGACTCAAAAAAGACACTCAACAGCAAAAGCAACCATGTCAGGATATCACGTGACACATGGATGATATTTGCAAAGTTCAACTCATTTTTGTCATTGAAGTCTACCCCAGTCAGGCACAATGACCATCGCTTCTCCATCATTCTACTGGACCAAAACGACCCAGATCCATCTCATTGTGAGCCGCCGTATGAAAAGAACCCACCCAGATCGGTCAAGAAGCCCCCAGGAGGGGTGGAGGTGCAATATATGGCATTCAACCCCTTCAAATTAGGTTTAGGAAGCGCTGAGAATCCATTTTGATGAGTCACACTTGGATGTATCCAGTGATACATCATGTTGGACAGTAGATAATGAGACTGGTTGATGTATCCCTATTTTAGGGCTATAGTAGTATACTGATGTATCTATATAACACTATGGGCTGCTTGCACTCCAAGGCGAAGGGTTGTGGAACCATTGCAGTTCCAAAACCAACCCCAACAACTTTGCAGATTATGCACTCACCATGCCTTCACTAGCTGTAGCTGGATCTCCCACTGCTGCTGAAAACAAGAGCATGATAGATTGGATCAAAAACAATGCACTAGCAAAAGGAATCATTTGCAGAAAGTTATTGCCTGTCATCCAGGGCCTTCTGAATGAGGCATCAACTGTGAGAGATCAATGGAATGAACTTGCAACTCACTTCGGCCGTCTCGACATCACCTCACAATTCGAACTTTGAGCAAGATTAATCACCGAAAGACTCAAGGACGCCAATGATATATCTCATTATCTCAGTGTCTTCGAGAATGCCAGGCGACGCTTCGTCAAAATGGGTGTGATATTCACCAAAGATGAAGCAGTGTTCCTTCTGCTCCAAGGACTTCCACAGATGCCTGAGTGGGTTATTTTCAGATGAATGACCATGAACCTTTACAGCACTTCGAACTCTTCCTCTATCACTCCTTCCACATTGTCCTCATCCACTGTCACAAAGCTCACCTATCCTGCTGTCGCCACTGCTCTATCTGAGGAAGCTAATCAACTCTGAGGAGAATGCATCCTAGCAGGCCCTGGATCTGAGTATGCAAACACCACATCTCTTCCTGGTTCACATGAAGCCAAAAACAACTCAAAGTTCGGGATCCGCATTCACAGGGCAAACCCCAAGGGGGTGCCCTGCGATAATCCCAAGTGTGCTGGAATTCTGTGCCATTGACGCATGACTGAGAACACTGCTTCCAGCCCGGGGGTGGAATGGAAGGCAAAGGAGGTAACTTTGTCAGGAACAGAAGGCCAAAGGAGGAAGTCACAGCCGCTGCCACCAATACTAGTGGCGACTCACCCACTGTTGCTCCCACAACTCCCTCACCTTCCCCCGCAGACTTGTCATGTGTCATACTTGAGGATCTTTTATTTGAGGTGTGCCCAAGTGCTGAGGACATAGTCTGCATCGCACAGCAGAGCCTCTCTACCATTCTTGACTCCAGGACCACAACCACCTTGATCATGGACAGAGATTTCTTCTGGACATACACTGAGAATGCGCGTGTCACCATAAAGACAGCTAATCGTGGCAAACTCCCTACCTTGGGTCGTGGTGACTGTGTTGCTGAATTGACTCTAGGAACACAAACCTACCGAGTGCAGTTTACCGACTGCCTTCATGCCCCTGGCACTATGATCAACCTCCTTTCTGTTGGGCACATGTCAGGAAGGGATGGGGGTGCAACTTCAAACCATCGCCGGCTCACTGTAAGCTCAAGTATCACAGGAAAATCCTAGGCAAGATACCAATGACAGGAAACTTATTTTTTGTTGACCTTAAGTTCATTCGTCCTGATGCTGTCTCTTCGAACCCTCCTCGTGAGCTTACAGCCTTTGTTCAATTGTCCCTGTCATGGGACCTCTGGCATGCGCGCATGGGTCACCCAGGGGGTGATGCTGTGAAGTGGCTTCCTTCTTTTGCTACTGGAGTTAAGGTGAACACGTCTGCACCTCTTCAAAAATGTGAAGCTTGCATCATCGCCAAGCACCCTCATAAGCCCTTTCCACCATCTCAAGAGCCTCATACTGCCAACATGTTGGATCTTGTCCATTCAGATTTGTGTGGGCCTTTCCCTGTCATGACACCCCATGGAAAGCTTCATTTTATTGTATTCCTGGACAACCACACAAACCTCCTAAACCTGCAGTTCTTAACCACAAAGGATCAGGCACTTGATGCCTGGGGGATAATCAAGGCATGGTGGGAGAATCATTCTGGGCGTACAGTCAAAACATTTCGCTCTGACAATGGTGGAGAGTTTATTAACACCACATTCACAAGGGCCTTACAGGTGTCCAGGATAGAGTGTCAGCTTTCCGCTCTGTATGCTCACCAACAGAATGGAAAGGCAGAACATGTGATATAGACTATTGAAGGTCACCTATTTGCAATGTTGGAGACTGTTGGCCTTCCTTCCAATCTATGGGGGGAGGCAGCTTTAACTTGCTGCTACCTTTGGAACAGGAGCACTTCACGCATCCTTCCCCCGAATGTCACACCTTTTGAAATGGTCAATGGACACAAACAGGATCTTGCCCACCTCTGTGTATTTGGCTCTTGTTGTTTTGCCCACATCCCTACTGAGCTCCAGGTGAAGCTTGGGCCTCACTCACGTCAAGCCATATTCTTAGGCTATCCCGATGGAACAAAGGGTTATTGTCTTCATGACAAGGCCACTGGGGCCTTCTTTGTGGTGTGCGATGTCATATTCGATGAGCATTTTGCCTCACTGCCTGCTCCCCATGACTCTGATTCTGAGGATGAAGGAGGTGACATACCTGTTGATCCTCCTCTCACAGTCCCTCTCATTCCTGCACCAGCGCCCTCTTCTGATGTAGCCCCCACTAACCCCAGATGCTCTGTGTGGGTAAAGGTACCCACCACGGCATGTCGTGCATGGTCTGATGAGATGGCAGCCACCAAGAAGCATCTTCAGGCACTACAGGAATCACACGCTGAACACGCTAGGTATGAGAGGGAGGGGGTGACTGAGCAAGCTGAGAAAGTTGAGGAGCGAGTTGAAGCTGAGGAGGCCCTAGAGGTGATTGAACTCAACATTGACATCCCCGAGACATTTGCAAATATAATCATTGAGGAACACATCAACATCACTATTTGAAGTGATTGCAAATGAAACCCGAACAATCCCGACTATGACATGAGAATTCCCCCTGCTACCTATGATGAGGCTATGCTACACACCGACAAAGCAGAGTGGCTCGAAGCTATGAAGAAGGAGCTTCGGATAATGGACGAGATTCACATCTACAAACTCACCACTCTTCCTGAGGGATGCAAAGCCATAGGCAACAGGTGGGTCCTTGAATTTAAGGACGACAACAAGGGAGGGTCAGTGTACAAAACCTGCCTCGTCGCACAGGGATTCTCACAGATCTATGGTGTTGATTATGGGGCGACATTTGCCCCAGTCTTGAAGACTGCTTCCCTCTGTCTCATAGCTGCTATCGCCTGCAAAAACAACTGGCAATTGGACAACTTTGACGCAAAGAGGGTGTTCCTTTGGGGTGTACTGAAAGAAGAGTTGTATATGAGGCAACTGCGGGGATTTGAAGAGGGTGATTGGCGAGTTCAGGTATGGAGAATGCTCCGCACCATCTACGGGCTGAAGCAGTCAGCAATGGAGTGGTATGAGGAAGTTCAGATGGTAATGAAGGAGTTGGGGTTTGCTTGATGCACTGTGGACCATGTTGTGTTTATTTTCGACAATATCAAGTCAGGGACATGCATCATCTGCATCATTGGCTTCCACGTTGACGACAGACTCGGAACTTCCAACTCACTGTCTTTCTTAGCCTGGGTTAAATAGAAGATTCACAAGCATTTTGGTATCACAGATCTTGGTGCAGTGTCGAGATTTTTGGGCATTCAATTCGAGCAAGATTGTTCCTCCTACCAACTCTGGATGCATCAAGGTGAATATATTCCCTATCTCCTCGATGAATATGATCTACTTGATTGCAATCCCATATGTCTTCCTCTCGACTCTCACCACTCTTTTGGCAAGTCCGGTGACACGTATGATGTCATCACAAACCTTCCTACACGCTTCCGAAAGCTCATTGGAGAGCTACTATATCTTGCGGTCTGTACACGACCAGATATCTCATATGCCATTAATTCCCTTGCACAACACAACTCCAATCCCACTCCAGCACACTTTGCAGCTGCAAAACGCCTGCTTCACTACCTCTCTGGTACCCAGAACCTACGTCTCCACTACAGGGGTGACAGGGTCAATGACAACCTACATGCTTATTGTGATGCTGACTGAGCAAGTTCCCCGATTGATTGTGTATCCATCTCAGGTTACATGTGGTTTTATGCTAGTGGTGTTATCTCCCACGTTTCCAAAAAGCAGACAACTCATGCACTTTCTTCCACCAAGGCCGAGTACATGGCCGTGACCCACATCATTCAGAAAGGTCTCTGGCTCAAATCTCTCCTCATCAAACTTCACATTCCCTTTCTGTTTCCCATCACCATTCACATGGACAACACTGGAGCTATCTCACTCTCTACTGAAGCAAAAAACAACATTCGTTCAAAGCACACTGATGTGCGATATCACTTCATATGAGAGCATGTTGAATGGGGAACTTTCTTGTTAAAGTAGCTTCCATCCCACCGTAATATTGCAGATATTCTGACGAAGGCCCTTCCTTGTCCCCTTTTTGATAAACATTTGCCTGGCCTTCAGCTGGTGGCTCACTGAGGGGGTGTGTTGATATATCCTTCCATTATTAGTCATAGATGTTCTGTTTCTCCTTGAAATGTATAGTTTTGCATGATACTTTTGTACTCACTTGCAGCTTTCCCACACCTCAGCATTGTTCTATTACACTCACTGAGGTGAGTACCTTGTAGCCTTGTATGCTAATCTTGTCACTCATTGTACCTAGCTACTTTCTAGGCTCCTACAACTAACAAGTCATCATAGCCAGTTGTTGTATCAATTTAGAACTCTGCCACAGCAATGTTCAGCTGGCTGTCACCAGTGTAAGTCTGCATGACTTTGGCTGCTTTCAAAGAACCTTGCAATGGATGGTACAAGAAACATTGATTGAAGTTGTAAATTATGTGTAGAAGTAAGAATTGAGTGAGATATTTAGGTTGCAACGACTTGTAGGGGTGACAACTCAGCTGGGAGAGATAGTACCTCCATAACTATTGTGATGCAGATGGCATTCAAGAATCAGAGGTTCACATTAATAGTGTTATTCACTAGCTGGGCACAAGTAGCTCTTATCCCCTTGCTCCCTTGTATTTACCATGCCTAGTCTGTGATATCTAACATGTTGCTCTGCACTTTGTTGTCAGAACTAGCACCTAGAATTCCATTCAATATCTGCTGGTCACATTACATCGCCTGTCTCGGCATGGCTCTTGAAGAAGTACACATGGAGACCAGGCCAACAAATCATTGTGAATCACAGAGTTCAGCAGGCCTGGTCGGCTCACAAGTGTTTATGTGTCCTTGGTCAACTTACCTGAGTAAGTGGCCATAGTGTTGGCTCTAACCACCTCAGGGTTGAACCACCAAAAGTGGGTAAGCACATAGCACCACAGGAACTGATCCTCTTGTTCTATCCTCCTAATATGTTGTATATAGTATTGAAGGGGTGGGGATCATATATAGAAGTCTATACGTAAGCTCAATTTTTTTTTTCTATTTTATGCTAGTACAGCACAGTACATAATTTAAGATGCTCTAGTAGGTAAAATGAGGGTTTGGATAGGTACAAATATATTGTAAATATATTATAAACACTCTAGTAGAGTATCCCAATACCAGAGGGACAGAAATATGAAGAGTTTTTGATATGTTTTTATTAGGTTACACACACAGAGGCTGTATAGCAGATATTGTAGTAGAGAGTGCAGTGAGGGTTAAAGCAGGTGTCAGGGGTATTGGGTGTCTGGAGTCCAAGGACAATATGTAGTTTTTTTTTTTTTGGTTCCTCATTTATTGTCCTGTGGGGCTAGGCCCTATGATGGACACTACATACTGTATAGTGCTTTTCTATGTATATATGTTATATTTGTGGTCAGAACTATGCAATGCTCCAGGCAATTGCAAGAACAGTGGCACCATCTTAGGGTGATCTGTTGATATAATCATTGATGTGTAGGTTATTCATATGCTGTCAGGGTCTCCATCTCTGGTTGTACTCTTCAGCACAATAGCAAAGGTAGTCTGTGTATCCATCAATGTATGTATAACTGTTTCTGCAGAAGTGGTGCACTGTGCATTTGGGGTAGCAGTTAAGCTTAGTACCAGCAGCTGGCCTAGTGTGGCATTTCTCGCATGCTGGATGGTTCTGAATTCCCAGGAATCTGCTTTTCTTCATTTCAAGTTCCTAGTTACTAACTGCAGGGTCTTGTGCCTGTGGAATCACCTCCAGGGTGGGAGGGTTAATGGGAGTTGGTAAGAGGTTCTTTTCTGAGGCTATGAGGCTGAGCCTTAGGTGGCAGTTGTGATGGCTGGGTTTGAGTCTGGAGTTTGGGGCAATGTTTTCTTCACCTCCGCATCATTGACATTAAATACTGACTTCTTTCTATTTTCCGCTTGGACCTTTAACTTCTCTTATCCTTACATCTACTCTCCCTGTAAGTGCATTTTGGGGCCATGGTAGTCTTTGTTTCACTGAAGAAGGCAGTGCATGTGGCTCTGCCATTGAGGATATTAATGAGGAACTGAAATAGGACTTCTTTAGAAGCAGACTTGAATTTTTCTGTATGTTTTGAGGTAAGTTGGAGCACACATTTTATAATGGAGTAGTGAAACTTGATTTTGAGTTCAATCCAATCAATCAGTCCGTCAAGACTTTTTGTGGCTATAACAATGTTTGTCAGCAAGGAGTCAACATCTATAAAGAGGTTGACCTCAATTATCTCCCTGAGAGAGTGAGGAGTGGTGGCCTCATTAGGACCAGGTATTTCAGCAGATGATAATGCGGGATTGTTAATCATGAGAATGGTAGGGGGTTTGCCTGCTTGAAAAAGCATGGGAAAAGTCCGACCAGATGGTGGTCAAAGAGAGGGATGCTCTTAATATGTAGTTAGTACAAGCATGATTTAGACACAGTAGCATCTTGGTGTTTCCTTCCTCTCCAGAGTGCTAGGCTGGCATCTCCATCTAATAATGAGATTGAGGAGAGCACTCACTGTATCAAGCAAGAACAGGCTTCAGGGCATATTTCAGTGAAAGATTGTACAAAGATACAACAAATCTAACTACAACAACCATCACTACCAAGCTACAGCACCTCTCCAATTTCTTCACCCTCAAACCTGTCAGAAGCAAAACCATTAGTATTGTTTTTTTTTTTTAAAAAACTATCATTCTTAGCTTTAATTGATACAGAGGACAACTCACTGGAGGAAACCAGTGTTGGAATATAATGTAATTCACACATTGGATGCAGTGAGGGAAACTGTAATGGCTAGATAGTCTAATGGTTAAGATGTTCCCCTAGAGTTGGGAAGGCCTAGGTTTGAATCCTGGTTCTGCCATGATTTTGGAGTTCAATATTAGGGCTCTATATTGCCATTTGAAGGGAAGTGTTGAAGGTATAGACCATCACTGTGAAAATGAGAAAATGCCCATATCTAGATGGAGGACAAATAGAAGAATAAACTATACCTAAACTGGATACAAGCAAGTACATCTGCCCAAGTCTAGAAAACTTATGGATTGATGTAATTTTGGAACCCTAACCATACTCTAGTTAAATGTGATATCTATTGTCTAGATTTAGGCCCATCAAACAAACTATCCTTGAGGTTGTGTGTGGATAGTGTCCAGCTTTGTCTATTGCAGGTACATATAGGTCAAGCAAACAGTGGTTGGGCTGGGACCGAGCGATAGCTCGGTTTGGATACTGGTGAGAATTGCTGCTTGCCCACAAGATGATGAACCAAGACTGCAGCGAATCATGCCAGCTACCCCAACCAGTGAGACAGCATTATGGTTATAGGATGCTCAGGTGCTGTGAAGCAACCTGTTCAAAGGCCCGTATGTAGGTTTTATAGGCAAGGGAGCACCAACAGCCTGCCAAGCAGACAATTTTGGGATCCACTTTTTGCAAGGTAAAAGGAAGCTCCTCCAATGTGGAAGGAGTGCCCAAAGGCTGTGCCCCAACCCCAGGCCGTCATGATGCAATTGATGCACTCGAGTGCACGCTGCTTTACCATGGGCCAGATGGCACCAGTGCAGTCACGCCAAGAGAATAGAGGGTCCTCTGGGAGAGCTGGTATGATGGTGGCTAAATTCTGCAGTGCCGTGATCAGGCAGAGTGAGCCTTGGGTGACAAGGAAACCCGATTGAGTTTCACCTAGGCAGGCCATTTTAGCTGATGGCAAGTCCAATCGTGCATAGGCTTTACCTGCTAGGTCAAACCCTAGAAAAACATCTTTGCGAGTGAGATGCTTCGCAGGCTTGAAGGCAGATCTGGACTCTACTGAAACTTCGCCAAAACACATTATGCCAAAAAAGGCACAGCTTGCCATTGCCCAGATACATGCATTGAAAGGGTCTGATAATGATAATGTGGCTTTGAGCGCATGCAGCATGTTAAGTGTGACTGGTGGGTGGAGGGGTCTGCAGCGAGAACTGAGTAGGTTGTCCAAACCCGCAAAGACCAGTTGATTCTGGTGTGGCTGTCTTCTGAAAGGGGGGGAGGCCAGCCTTGGGAAATGTGCCAGGCTCATATGGCGGCAAGATATTTTCTTGCAACATTGATTGATACAGGTTCAAATTGCACCAAAGGCTGTGAGCTAAGCACCAGGTCATCCGATGAAGGGTCTGACACTGCCCATAGCACAAATGAGTGTAGGAGTCCGAATGAGGCTTGGAAAATATGTCGCAGAATAGGTGAAACTTGCGGATGCCAGCACCATAGCTGGATGCATCACAGAGAGAGGCCCTGGTGGCAATGCTCGCTAGGTGTTCAATGAGAGGATGCAAAATTGTACTGGGCAGAGGGGTGTTGACTCCCTGCCATAGGAACAGGTGCTCATCAGCATGGCAGGGTGGACGGAGAGGAGATGGGATAAGGCCGAGATCCCACAAAGATGAGAGAGGTGTGTCCTATGTCTCCTCTGGTTCACTGGTGCATGTCTTGATTATTCTCCTTTGATTGATGTACCTTCAGCCTGAATTCCACGTCTAAATATAGGGCAGCTGCAATAGACCCTGACTATATTATTAGACTTATTACGTCTACTTGGCTCAGTTCTGTGTTTGCACACACCACTTAGCATAATCACATGTAGGCAATTTTCCTTTTTAAAAGAAGGGTGGAGGAAATGGATGGGAACTTCTTTCATGCACAACCCACCACTACGTACTTTCAGTATAGATACAACCTAGTACTAAGAATCTATTATTTTTCTCATCTGTGGACTGAGCCTGCATATCCTCAGCATCCAGCCATTCTCATCTTCTCTTCACCTGGATTTCCATCCCTTAGCTCAGTTGCTATTGCGCATAGACATTCTAAGAGCACACACTCTACTGTCTTGCCCACATCCTTTGCCCACTTTCTACATCTGTGTGCCTTCTCTTTTGCACTGTTGCATCTCATGTCGCACTTTGTACCTACATGCTGTAGAGACTCGCATCTCCACAGACACTTCCCTCAAATTCTTCCACTTCCCTTACACATTCCAGCTCTAATCCAAAGGATATGTCTTGCACGGTAGTGCACACTATTTTATTTTGCAGATTCCACGCACAGCCACTCACATGTCATGCGCACCGCATGTCTGCCTGCACATCATCCACATACCCATCCATCCATCCTCCCCATGTCCTTAGATGTTCATTGGTGCATTTTCTCACTATATTCCCATTTTGACTAATTGTTTTCCATCACTAATACTCGGGTTAGCGCTACACGTGCAGCTGAGACCCTATTACCTACTTTGCATACTATATTTAGATTATTCGGCTTGCTACATCGGACCTGCACACCTAGCGCCGCTTAGCTATTTTACTTATACCCCTCTATTACTTATGTACTGGGTCGATTTTCTACTGAAGGTTTAACAATTCAGATAATTAGTCTGAATAATGTTGGGTCTTGCTGCCTAGCTACGTTGTCTAGAAGACAGTGTTTGACCCTAAAGGGTTTCTGTACTAAGCTCAAAGCTCAGAGAGAGAGGAAAACTACTAAGACTCTGACTGGTGGTGGAAACTGGTGAAAAGGTAACTTGATTATGTAAGCTACAAAATAGCAAACATAAGGTAAAGACAGTATCTACAAGCCTAGTCAGGAATGAGTCTCTACACTGCCCACTTTCTCTGTGTCCTTAGATACTAGGGGAATTTTACTTGTTGTTTGCAGTGACTATCTAAAGTTACATGCATTAGTTGTCTGCATTTGCATTAGCATCAGCCAACCTTAGTTGGGGTGTTAACACTCATCTCACCTTGTCTCACCTTAGTCTCTTTCACTCATTCACCTTTCGCCTTCACTTGTGCGCGCTACCTTCGCATCGCACACTTTGCCTTTCACACTCGCACATCCGCATACCGCATCTTGCATTGTTCTTGCCTCGTGCTTTGCGCATCTATTAGTTTTATTACTCTATTAGTAGTTTGGTGTCCCTCTTTTTATAAGAGAGGTTTCCCTTTACCCAGTTAGCTACCCTTGGGTCAACATTTTCACTTGCACCCAGGATTATCTGTGTTTGCTTAGCTTAGCACCAACTTTGACCACAGTTTAGATTCCTCATCTTCAATGCTTTGCTTATGTGCACATCACATATACACACATTGCCTCATATGTGCCTCACATGTGTATGCATCTAATGATGTGCCAGTAAAATTGGACTGTTTAAATCCTGTCCCATCTCCACCTTCAGCATGGTAAACTTGATAGAAAGTTGGGTCTCAGTCAGACCATAGACATAAAACAGTGTTATCCAACAAAGTGAGTAAGGAATACATGTGCTGGGTACTTACCTACTATATATACTGTATGTGAGAGTGCATAGACCATGCTACCAAGTAAGGAAAGGACCACATTACTAAGTATGGAAGGTGATGAACAATTCAACTATAACAGAGCTATGAGGTATTCAAGAAGGTGGGATGTCTCTTCGACAGTCCAGTGAGCAACCACTGAAGTTTTGACATTATTTGTTGAAGGTGTGATAGTCTTTTTCTTTGCCATAGCAGTGGTAAAGGAAGGGACAAGTGGGTGTTTAAGATCATCACACAAGGTCACTGTTGCTCACTGTTATATCACAAGTGCCATGCCACATTCAGAAATAACCTATGACAGCTGTCCAGGCTCTAAGGTGCTGTTTAGACAATGACTTCTGGATTCAAAATTCCTAGTTCAAACCATATGTGATACATACTGATAGATAATCATAGGATCAAATGTATGTCCTGTTCTTACACCCATCGCGATTTCAGACCTTGAATCACAAATACAGTGTCAACAACACCAAATCATCATCATCATCACTATTGCCATTGTACAGATCACATACCTATATAATTTTCTGTTCTTGTCCCACACTAAATGAATTCTGTATCATATATCGATCATTACCAGCCAAGCTTAGGTATATAAGCTTATAAGCAGTCATCCAGACTAAATCAAACATAACTTCAGCATCAACCTTCAGACATTTGAGCAATTGTTAGACACTCTCCACCAATATGGATTTGTTCAATCATGCAACAGTGTCACTGTTACAGAACAACTTGGTATTTTTCTGTACATGTATGTTACCAGACTATTATCTTGTCACATCAGAGAAAGATTTCAATGTTTTCCCAACATGATTACTAGGTAAATACATTAATTATTTGAGACTAGTAGTGTGCTAACTTTTGCAGATATTTCAAATGAATACTCATGTTCTTCTCATCACATCCCTTCTACACCTCCAATATCCAATTCCCAACCTATAATACCCTCATTTCTGCGGTAGTCCATGCTGACTCACGATTCAGATTCTTTGACAAGCATATTGGTGCTGTTGATGGCACTCACATCCAGGTCTTTGCACTACTCAGAGAGCACACCATCTTGTGTAACCAGAAGGAGTTTTTATCATGAAACTGCCTGTTTATATGTGACTTGGACTTTTATTTTGTGTACTCCCTCACAGGTTGGGACAGCTCGATTGCTGATGCAACCCTTTGGAATAAGATGTGCTCTCACAATCTGCGCATACCTCCACACAGGTACCTTCTTGCTGATGCAGGCTTTGGTACCTGTGATGTGCTTCTAGTACCTTATTAGGGAATGCACTATTACTTGAAAGAATGGCGCCAAGAAAACATTGTGTGAGTCTGTTTATCATACATCTGATTTTCTATTAAATTTTTATAGGCCAAAGGACTCTAAGGAACTATTTAATCTTCAACATGTGGCACTATGCAACATTGTTGAATAGATATTTGGTGTTTTGAAAAGGCAATGGCACATTTTAACAATTGTGCCTGAATACAGCATGCATATCTAGGCCCAGATCCCAGTAGCGCCATGCATGATTCATAATTTTATGTGAAGGTACAATCCTGAAGGTTTTGATCTCACTCTTGACCACAAGTATGATTTTGTAGAGAACAATGTTGCAGAATGCAGGACACTTTTGAAAGGACTGGCAGATACTCCCATGGAGAACACAATGAAGCATGCTATAATGTAGTTATATGGTTCTGTGAGTGAACTGGTGCCTGTGGCACATTACCAAAAAGCACTTGTTTCTCTTCCAACCACTCAAGCCTTGTCACCTCATCCAATGAATAAAACATAATTACCTGGTTTTCATCTTCAGCTAAAAAGTTTGTGATGGCTAAGTGCTCTTTACTGGTCAGGTCTGTGTATCTATTGAGTAAAGAAATAGCACTCCCAACATGCGTGGAAGGTTATGATTGCACCAGTGGTTGTGGTAGAGCTGACACCAGGTTCTTATGTATCTCACACATGACTTTAACAAGGCTCTTCATTGTCTCAGTACCCTCCTGCTGCACTAACAACATGGCAGATGGCAGCCGACTCCACTTCTGGGAGTCCGCAACTGATGTGGGAGAAATTGTGCTAAGTTTGTGCTTTCCATGGCTAATGCTTGTAAATACCAAGTCAGTGGTAGAACCTTTGGTGGAGAGACTGAGAAATGTAGAGGAAGCAGGTACTTCAAGGGAGTCAGGATCTACTGATGATGGTGGCCCCTGAAGGGCATTCTTGATTGCAGTGGGGATCAAAGGTGATGTAGAGGTGGTAGAATCCTGAGGAGTTGCATTGCTGGCAGTAGCAGTGGGTTGAAAGACATGTGAGCCTTTGGCCTTGCTCGAAATCAACAGTTCCATAGTCTTAAAGTACTTGAAGCCCTTCATTATGAAGAACTTCACATTAGGGTGTGTCTGAAAACAATGTCATGAAGAGGTGGTGCACAATCTATCATAATGTGTACCTTGACAAAGTGTACCCACACATCATCCTTTCTATCTGTAATACCCACTCCATGCTCATTACTCCATGTAAACCCAGATGTACACTTAATATCAACAATGCTGTAGTATGCTTTCTTGAGCTATAAAAATACATAAGGACATTGCTGGCAGCTGAAAAGGTTCAATAGAAACACACCACTGTAAATTTGGTCTTGCAAACTAGACCACTCTTTTCTGCGCCTCTTTGATGTGGGAATTTGAGCTTGAGGTTGGCAGATGCCTGATTAAAGGTAGGCATCTTGAAGCCTCCATCTCCTGATGAAGGTAGTGTTGATGCATGGATATGCATATGCGACATGACATGGAGTATGATTGTTGGTATCTATCAGTGTTCATTGAAACATTGAATTCTTCCTCTTTGGGTGAGAAGCAATCTCCCCCAAGAAATATATATATATCCAGAGCATGGGACACAAACTCTCTCCTAACTCTCTTTCTCTCTTTCGTCACTTATCATGCCGCTGAAATCAAACACAACCGCTACCGCTGGTCTCCATACATGTTCACACAGCTCAGGTAACAAAGGGGAAAGCTTAGCCTCACCTGGAGGTTCTGCCCACATGATCCTTATTACTCCCACTGTCAGTGCCATAACGCTTAGCCAAACAGACTTGGAGGAGATTGAAGTTCTGGACTACAGCACCAATAACTGGGGAGTATGGTCTGATAAGATGTAGAACTACCTATTCTTGAAGCATGGTGGTGGCTACATCCTTGGCATCATCCCTCGTCCTAACCCTTCTGCTGATCCATCAAGCGCAGCCCATTGGAACTTAAACAACCTCTGCATCATTGCTGCTTTATGTACTTGTTCCAGTCCTGAAGAACAGGAATTCCTCTGCACATACTATAATGCATACTTAGCTTGGGATGCTCTCAAGTCTCATCACGAGAAGGTTGGCCCCATCGCGCAAATTCTATTAATTCAACAAGCTCTTGCGATTTGTTATCATCACTCCAAGAGCCTTTCCACCACTAGTACTCTACTTGGTGAGCTAGTCCGACACATATATGCAATTGGACTGCCCAAGAAGAATGATTTTCTCACCATCATGATGCTCAATGCTATGAGTGATGACTTGCCTCATGTTTGGAATCATATTGCAGATGCCCTCTCTACCAGCTCTTCCACCAATGCATATGGCTCATCTAACATTCATGCCTAACTCGATGTTGAATAACAGCTCATCGATATTGAGAAGATGAAGGGATCAGGCGACGTTGCTATGATGACCACTGGAAAACGAGGGCAACAATCTCAGTCCAACTAGTCTAAGACTTGTTCTGAGTGTGGCTGCACTGGCCATAGCTTCTTCTGCACCACCTGCCACAACTGGGGGCATTATGCAAAAGATTATTTTGCCAAGGGTGGCACAATGAAGGGCAAGCATGACAAAGTTTTAGCCCGTAAGTGTGCTGCTCAAGAAGCAAGTGGTAAGGGAGGATCTACCAGCAAGTCCACCACCAAGAGAGCTGCCTCCACTGGCAAGCCAGGAGGTGTCTGGTACGATCAGGGTGGATGTGCCTACTTACTTGATGATGAGTCTGGTGAAGCTATTTATATTGCCTCTGTTCCCTTCCCTGCTCCTATCATTAACCCATCCACTGCTGATTCTTGTAAATTTTCTGGCCTCACATGTGATACAATGACCTCCGCATTCATCCAAGAACTATCTGTAAATGATGATGATGAGTTCTCTGCCCTCCCAGCTGCAGTAGACACCTTACAGACCAGCATCGACTAGTACAACCACTCTCAACTGGTAGACATTGCAGCTATCATGTATAGGGCACCCAACCAGTGTCAATGTACCATTGTAGACCCCTCTATCTTGCTTTTCTTCCTAGATAGTGGCACTTCCATCCACATTAGCAACAACAAAGGAGATTTCTTTAACCTTCGTCCTATCCCTCCTTATATAGTCAGTGGTGTGAGTGGCTCCTCCATTCAGGCCATTGGGGTTGGTACTATTCGTCTCATCATTGCCCAAGGTATTTATCTTACCCTTGACCATGTCCTTTTTATCCCTGCTGCCACTGTTCACCTCCTCTCTGTGTCTGCACTCTGCACTGCCCATTGTTGTGTCACCTCGTTCGATGCCACTAGTTGCTGGGTCCAAGCCTGCAGTGGAACTTGCATGTTGTCCAGTACCCTCACCTCCCGCAAGCTTTATGCACTCTCTGGTGGCCAGCTATCTGTGGAATACAATTACCTTGCTCAATGCCTTCCCACATTACAATCCTGGCATCATCACCTTGGCCATACAAAGTATATGACCTTGCTTGTTCTGGCAACATGACTAGTATGCCCATCAATCTCTGTACAGAACCTCCCGTTTGTGATGCTTGCATCCTTGGCAAACAGACCAAGCCCAGTGTTCCGAAGGTTTGGATGGGGGATCAGGTTACTAGGAAGTTGGGCATTGTGCATGTAGACCTTATGGAACATCCAGACACTGTGTCTGCAGCAGGAAATAGATATGTAATGGACCTAATTGACGATTTTTCATCCTACACATGGTCTCTTCCTTTAGCAGCCAAGTCTGATGCCTTTCCAGCCCTTCAAGCTTGGAAATGGGCCCATGAGCTTAAATGTGGTCTGAAGGTCGGCATATACCACTCAGACAATGATGAACTCAAATCTGAGTCTATGTGAGATTGACTCCTCTCTCATGGTTCTCAACATCAATTTACTGTTTCATATACTTCTGCACAAAATGATGGTGTGGAATGCCTGCATCTGTTACGGACTTGGATAGTATCTATTGATGACACTCAAACAGAGCGTGTGTCATCAATGGTCAAGGACATCCCTGGGCTAGCCCAAGGTTAGGGGTCTTACTTGGCGAAGCTTCGGCAAGTAAGATTTAACACCTATGTCCAAATCGGGTAGCTTATGTCAAGCAGGGCTCAACAATAAGTGTATCTGCCAAGGCTTACGACACCCGAAGGTTAATTGTAAGATCTGCGTTAATAGAAAGACAGAAGTCCAACTAGTTAACAGGGACTTTGCTCGTCGACGAAGTTGATGAGTAAAGATTGAGACTAAAGACTTATCTGCAATGAGCAGATAAGAAAGTAGAATATAGACTGCTGGCTAGGCAGAAGGAATCACTCTTGTTAGGAGTAGGAGGTCAAGAACCAAGTAGATTCAAGTTAAGGAACTAGATACATGGTAGCGAGTTTATATAGAGGAGAAGAAGTGTATTAGCGGATGATAACTTGTACTACCGGAAGGGTAACTGGCCAAAGGGTGATACTAGAAATGGAAGGCATGTTCGAGGTGAGTCATAGGCGAACCGGAACGTGCGGATAAGAAATGAGTCAAAGAACAGAAACAGGAAGTGAAACAAGCAGGGGCACGATCGTGCAACTGCGGAGCTAAGTATAAGTACAATGTGTGACTGCGCACCAAGTCATAGATCAGGAAAGGAAACAGGGCAAAGGAGATGTGGCGTGCATCGTGTCATAGGTTACCATCTGGACAGTAAGGGTAAAGGGGACTGTCCACAGGATCAGTCAATGGGTGGAATGGAGCATGGGTATGCTTCATCAGAGAAAGGGTCTGGCCAAATGTACTGGCTCTGCTGGAGCAACAGGTAGAGGGCGAAGGGGAATGTGAGGATGACGAGGATAACAAGAGCAAGGTTGGGGTAAGGGTGTGATGCAAGGGCGGAGACGAGGAGGATAAGGAGAAAAATGGTAGGGGCCCAAGCGTCTAGATGTTCTTGTAACAGCATTGCACTCTGATGGGAAAAGCTCAAGCTATGCATGCAGCATGTGGGGTCCCCGTTAATCGCTGGGATGAGTTTGTCCTCACAGCATGTTACCTCACTAACTGTACGCCTGTTGCTTTGCAAGTTGGTCATACTCCATATGAGCACTGGTTTGATGCCAAACCCAATCTATCACACCTTCATGAAATTGGCTGTCATGTGTTTGTTCTGATTCAAAATCACCATAATCCTAAAGTCTACAACTGCTCTGTGGAATGTGTGCTAATTGGCTATTCTCTTGACTCTAAAGCCTATCACTGCTACCACCGTGAATCTCACAAAGTGTTCGTCTCGTTCAATGTTTCTTTTATTGAATCACATACCTCTAGTGAGACTCCTTTGCACCCTGGCCTTACCATCAAGAACTCCACTGTCCCTTCCCCCCCTTCGTCACAGTGTGCCAGTGTCACTGATGCTCCAGTTGGCGATGACCTCCCTGTCTTGCTCATCCCACCTCCAGCTCCAATATGTCCGCCCACTACTACTGAGCCACAGCATTTATCATGCAGCCCTGTTGCATCTGAATGTCAATGTGCCGCTGAAGGCATCCCTTACACTAATACGACACAGCAGGCCACATTGAATTCCTTAGTTAATGCAGAACACCTTTGCACACTCGATGATGTGCAGGCCTATGCTACAGAGGTGATTGACAGCACTTTGACTGATCTCGAAGATGAGATCACGTACCTAATAGAAGTATCCACTGCCCTCCCTGATGACTTTGGAAATGAGCACCCAGATGACCCAACAACATATGCTGAGGCTATGCACTCTGAACATGCCTCTGATTGGACTGTGGTGATGCAGGAGAAGTTCAATTCCCTTTGCAAGCTCAGTGTCGACAAATTGGTGCCACAATCTGCCATCCCTCCAGGATGCAAAGTAATGAAAGGCTGTCCCGTTTTCAAGCTCAAGCGTGACCAACATGGAAAGCCTGCAAGATTCAAAGCACAATATGTCTGCCATGGCTACTCTGCTGTTTGGAGGCAAGACTACACCAAGACTTTGTCTCCCACAGCTCATCTTAAATTTTTTCATATCCTCGCTCACATTGGCGCTGCTCTCAACTGGGAAATCGAACAGCTTGACATCAAGACTGCCTTTCTATATGGCCTACTCGATTCTGATGAAGTCTGTTATATGGAACAGCCCGAAGGTTTCATTGAGGTTGTTCAAAAGGGACTCTATGGAATGAAGCAGGGCAGACTCTTCTGAAACCGCACCCTTAATGAGTTGATGTTATCATGGGGCTTCATCCAGCTTAAAAGTGAACAGTGCATTTACTACCACAAGACTGTGCTCGGTGTTCTCCTCATCGCTGTACATGTTGACGACTTCTTCACCGTCAGCAGTACCAAAGCTGCCATAGCTGATTTCAAAGCTCAAATTAAAACCAAATGGCAAGTGTTGGAACTCAGGGACACACACTTCTGTTTAGGAATTGCTATTTCTCATGATCGTCTGGCTCACACCATATCCTTGTTGCAAACAGCCCTTATTGACCGTATTATTGGGCAATTCAGACTTAAGGATGCTGTACCTGTCTCCCTACCTATGGAACTGGGCCTGCACCTGTCACGCCATGAGCACTCCCCATGTTCTGACACTGAATGCAAAATCATGTCACATACTCCTTATTGTTCACTGGTTGGATTGCTGATGTATCTTGCCATTGGCACAAGGCCTGACATAGCTTATGCCATCCAGCAACTCTGCAAATTCCTGGACACTTACTGTCATGCGCACTGGGAAACTGCAAAATGTGTGATCCGCTATCTTAAAGGCACACATGAGATGCAGCTTGTCCTTGGCAGTGACCACACAGCATGTCTCCTCGTCTATACTGACAGTGACCTTGCAAGCTGCTCGGATACTCATTGATCCGTCAGTGGATACTGCTGCTCCCTCAGCAGCAGCTTCATTACTTAGAGTGCACGTCAACAGAAGACAGTTTCACTGTCTACCTGTGAGGCTGAATATGTGGCAGCATCTGAGGCTGGCAAGGAAATCAAATGGCTTCAAACCTTGCTACTTGAACTTAGCTTCATTCAATCTTCTGCATCCCCCCTCATGTGCAACAACAATGGCACTATTGTGCTCACTGAAGATTCCTCTTTCCATGCCCTGGTCAAACATATTGACATGGCTTATCACTCTATTTGTGAGTGTGTGTCCCTGTGTGAGATCAAACTCCACTATGTTCGCTCGAAAGACAATGTTGCCGATATTTTCACTAAAGCACTTGCGAAGAAGGATTATGAACGGCTTTGAAACCACCTGGGCCTCCGGTGATTCAGTTGAGGAGGAGTGTTGATGCACGAATGTGCACGTGCAATGTGACACGGAGTATGATTGTTGGTATGTTGGTATTCCAACATGGACACTTATATACTTGTCCCTTTGTGTTCTCCCTTTCCCTCAGTCACTTACACAAGACTGAGGGTATGTTTCATTATCACTTACATGCTGCCTAGACACTAATGGTATCTTGATAGATTGACGTGTGTCTAGGTATATAGCAATATAGTCACTTACACAAGACTGAGGATTGACATGTGTCTAGCCTTTATAGGTAGGGCAAGCAGGAGGAAGTCAAGAAAGGCGCCTTCCTCTGCTTTTGTCCACATTGCAGGAGGCTTGCGGGTAGTCCCAGAGGCAGCAGCCGATGTCACATCAATATTGCCTCGAGAACATAGTGAATGCGAAGAGCTACCACTGGATTTATCAGACATATCAATGATGGTATGTATCTAGATGATGGTGATGGATGTAGTTGGGTGATCCTGCTCACGTGCAGTCATCACATGCGGTTTGAACCAGGAATTTTGAATTCAGAAGTTGTTGTCCAAACAGCACCTTAGTAAGATAGGCTGGTACATCAGTAAACCAGCGAGAAGAAGGTTTTCCTAGATATGTATGACAGAATCAGGTTCAAAGTCAATGAATAGATATATATTTATATTACAAGATAAAGTGATATATAATTGGGAGCACTATGACTTTGAACAACAAGAAATTACCAAAAAATTACAAGTCTGATGTTGGTATGTAAGATATCGCAAGTGTGATCCATGGTAGATAAATGTCGACAGATGATTGCTGGAATTGCAATATTATGTAATATCAAGCTGCACTGCTCAAAATGCTGACTAAGGTATGCACCCGTGGGAGTCAAGGGTTTGACAATTTTCACTCGTCTTTAAGCACTCTTTTACTCTAAACATCTCTGTTCCTCAAGAGTCAAGCCCTCCTTCTAGTTCCCTCTCCTTGGTGGTCCCTCCTCTCTGGCCTTCTTTTGGGGACCGTTCTTGGCTCCTTGGTGGACCCTTCTTTGGTGGACCCTCCTTCCTGGCTCCTTTGTGGACCTTCCTCCCCGGCCTTTGGTGGACCCTCCTCCCTGGCCCCTTTGTGGACCTTCCTCCTGGCCTTCTTTGGTGGACCTTCCTCTCTGACCTCCATGGCCCCCATCCCTGGCTTCTTTGGTGGTCCCTCTTTCATGGTCCCTTCAAGTATCACTTTCCTAGTTTCTTTCTTGTTTCATATCCCACTATGTATCACTATGTAGCACATGTACTGTAATACATTTATCAATAAAATTGGTTTTTGAAAATGAATCATCACATCATTCACAGTATCCAGCACAATTTGAGTCATTGGGGAGTTTGTCCATAGTACTCTAGGTTTCTAAAGCTTTGCTACAATTGGTGGATATTTGCCAACTTGATAGGTAATTGCAAAGTGAGTGTCAAGATTGTACTGTTGGTAGTTTCCATCTGACTTAGTCCAGGTATTTACAGCTTTATCATTTGGACTACAATTGTGATAGATATTATATGTATTTTAGAATAGATAAAGCTTTGCATGGCTTTATCATTTTCGGGTCAGTTACCTGATGCTACAACCCTTCTAGTCGGCGGTATATATATATAGATCTACCTAATGCAGTAAACGGAACGTTTAAATGTAATCTCAAACTGTCTTTGGGTTTTTCCTTTGTAAATACTGGACCTGCCTCGTCACGAGAGACTAGCCAATAGGAATACTAGCTAGAGTACGTACTTGCTTGTGCAAGTGCATCCTAAACTCAAGTCCAGTGAACATGGACGACCACTCCAACCAAGAGCTTTCCACGACGCCTACTCCAACCAGTCACCTTCATCTCCACCGCAGCAGAAGCCATAGCTCGCACTGGTCACCCGTTGAGACACCAACGCACCATCATGCAGGGACGTCCTACTGTCCTTCCTCGTCACCGACGCCCCGGGCATCGTACCCCCAGCCATCAATTAGCCATAGTTTATCAAACAGCCGCACCCGCAGCACTAGTACCAACAGCTCTCATCGCCCTCGCCATCCAATCAGGGACAACGACGGCATGCTCAGCCAGGATGAAGAAGTTAGCTATGAAGATCACGTCAATGATAGAGGTGTTGGGGGAAGCAGAGATCGTGGCAAAGGCATACAAGACCAGGAGGGAGAACTGGAAGAAGGCGACAGTGAAGAACGAGAGACAGGCTCGGAACACGACGACTCAAACAGCAGAGATGATGATGATCCCATTACAGTCAAAGATCGTCAGTCGCTCATCAACGTTGAGCACCCTTTTGGTTTGCCTATTTGGAAACCTGCATTGTACAAGAAATCGCGCTCCGTCACTCGCCATGCAGATGCTGCGCTACATTCCGTCCCTTCTGCTCAAGCTGAGCGCCACCTCCTCCCGGGAAACATTTTTTGGGTTATTTGCTTTGGCTGGTGGCTTGCGCTGGCCTGCTTTGCTGTCTCTGCTATGTTATGTCTTGTTCCACTTGGTGGCAAGCGCTATGCTGTGCTGATGTTTGGTTTGGGCTGGTACCTCGCATGGCCATTTGGCAAGTACGTCAAAGGGGATGCTCAAGGCAATGACGAAGAAAGCACACTCCCACCTGAGGATCTTGGTAGCGCTAGCACTGTCGATGCCAACCCGTCCCTTTCTCGCACGCCCACCATCACCCCAAATACCACCAGCGAACGAACTTTTTTGCGCCCTCCAGCTCCCTCCAAATCCTATGGAGCTGCCCCAAGTCCAACAGACCGCACGCCATATGAAAAAATCTCCGCTGACTGGTTGGGCAGGGCCATTTTCTGGATCCTATTCATAACGCTCGTTGCCCCACTTCTCCTGCTCACCTGTATTGCCTGCTGGGCACTTATTATCACTGTCCCAATGGCTAAGCTCAATTGGGCTCTCATCAAATACATATTCGCATCTCCTACTCGGATACGCTTTTGTGCTGCGCCACTTGTTCCACCTAGTGCAGTCAAGACACCCCGTCTCGCAGCTGGTCAGGCTGTCCCCTCTACGTCTGGCCATAAGAGCACTGTACTGCTATGTGTCTATCGTGCTGTTGGGTGGCAATACTACAAATACACTGTCGGAGGTGTTAATATCATTTTCGTCAATCTCCTCCCGCTTGTGTTCTTCGTCATTCTTGATGGATTTGTGCTCATGCCGATGGCAGAGGATCTGGAGGATGCAGGCGAGCATGTCCCTCGCATTCTCGCCCTCGTTGCTTCAAAAGCACTCATTTTTCTCATGAGCCTTGCGAGCGTCATTCCTCTCTCTTACTTCATTGGCATGGCTGTGGCGAGCATCAGCGCCCAAAGCTCTATCGGCATGGGCGCTGTTATCAATGCCACATTCGGAAGTGTCGTCGAAGTCGTCCTCTATTCTATCGCGTTGACCCAAGGCAAGGGACGTCTCGTTGAAGGGTCTATTGTGGGATCTTTATTAGCGGGAGTACTGCTGATGCCCGGTATGAGTATGTGCGCCGGCGCGTTGAGGAAGAAGGAGATGAAGTTCAATGCCAAGAGTGCAGGCGTAACGAGCATGATGTTAATAATGGCATTTATTGGAACGCTAACACCGACATTGTTCTATCAAACATATGGGAGTGTACGTGTTTTACTCCTTTTATGTTTCTTTCCGGCAGCAAACACATATTGACTTGCTTAAAGTTCCAGCTAATTTGTAGCGGATGTCCTGACGGCTCCCATCGCTCGTCTGAGTGGAAATGCGACCAGTGTTACTATCAACACCCCGACCCTGTTGAAGATCCATTTTATCAGTCTACAGTGAAGAGCCTCATGTACTTTTGTGCCGTAATTTTACTGTTTGTGAGTCCCCTTCTCTATTTTGATGTATACACCATTCATACTCGCCGTAGTCATATTTGATAGGCCTGTGGTTTTCTCTCCGCACACATGCCACTCAGATATGGCAGAACCCACAACCGCTCCTACAGCCCCTCGACATTCCAACCACGCATCCATCTCGTCTCTCGCTCTACCAACATCACCGTCCTCACTCCAATGCAACCACAGTCAGTACAGCGCAATCCCCGCCGTCGCAGATTCCACCGATTATTCGCGAGCCACGTCTACGACCAGAGGGGTCCCATGAACGAACGCGACTGGAGGATGATCCCCGGTTTCAGACCCCAGCCCCACGGCTTACTGTTCCAACAGCGAATACAGCGTCTCCCACTTCTTCTTCGTTGCTTAGACGTGTTTCCTACGTCCCGCACACTACTCCCCAAAGCGCACAATCTCAAACACAATACACACCCCTTCTTGAATCTGTTGACCATGCCATCAAGTCTACTGGTGCTCTGCCCCTGCCCTCTACTATGTCCACCGATGATTTTACGCGTGCAGTAGCTGTCGCGACTGTTAGTGCCCTTCGCCACCAGCACGCGCATACCCGGGCGGCCCGGGCAAGTGTGGCTGAGGAGGAACATGCATCGGCTCACGGGCATGAGGCGCCAGAGTGGAGCCGCATAACGAGTGCAGCAGTGTTGCTGTCATGTACAGCTTTATATGCCCTTATTGCTGGTACGTCTGCATTTTCATTGCCGATTTTGTTGTGCTCGCTGATCGATCGGGGCACTAGAACTCCTTGTGGATATGGTGGATGTTGTACTGAAAGACTCTGGGATCGAGGAGAAGTTCTTGGGAATCACTTTGTTTGCGCTGGTGCCCAATACCACGGAATTCATGAATGCTATATCGTTTGCCCTGAACGGAAATATCTCGCTAAGGTACTCTTTAGCCTGTTTGTTTCCCTTCATACCTGACCACACTCCGCTTGTGATCATCCTTTCCCAGTGTTGAGATTGGCTCTGCCTATGCCTTACAGGTCTGTCTGCTCCAGATACCAGCCATGGTTGCGTTCTCCGCCTGGTATGCGCCCGACAAAATGGGTGAGATCGCAAATGCATTTACGTGCGTATCAAAACATGCTCTTGATATTATCGAGGTTAAATTCATTCACCCTTATATTTCACCAGGCTCGTATTCCCGCGCTGGGATGTCATTGCGATCATCTTATCGGTCTTTCTGATGACCTATACCTATATCGAGGCCAAGAGTAATTACCACCGTGGAAGTATTCTTATTTTGAGGTAAGTATTTACCTTAGATTATATTGTACGTCATGTTGACGTGTCACAGCTACGTTGTCCTTGTTTCTGGATTTTATTTCGCTCCACGCAACTCTAATGACCACGAAGATGTTGTTGTGGCTGGGCATGTCGAGGCTCTCTCTGTCGTCTCACAACTGTATGCGGCCCTCTGGTCGTAGGAAGACGAGTACCATGACCATGCGGCTAACTTCTCACCTTCTACTCACCATCCGTTCGTTTGATATAACAATCACATAGTTACTAGTAGTCGTCGATTTATATCTTCAGAGGGTACTCGCATTCGCTTGGCACCAATACTGATACATTGTGGCATGTTTTGATTCGATGGTTAATGAAGTAGAGAGTTGGTGTAGAGTGATCAAATTACAATTTTGTTTAATCCCCTCACTCGATCAATGCATGCCTTGCATGCTCTCAAGAACCTTCTGAATCCTGTCTGCCGATATCGTGAGTTTTTCGGGCTCACTTTGTCCATCCATAATCTGCTTCAGCGCCTGGGGGTTTCCCACAAACTGCAAGAAGCGCTCGAGGAAGTCGCCATCAAGGAACCCGAAAGACGACGCATCTGCGTCACTGCGGCCGCGGACATTCTTTGGCGCGCGGTACCTGTGTGTAAAGTGGATTGAGTGATTATTGAAAGCAACGGCTCATGGCACACTTTGTGTGATTTGGCCCTCCCTGTGACTGGATATAGTTGGACAGGTTCCGTTGAAGGCCAGTGAGGTCCAAGGCAAGGTCATCGGCAAGATCAATAATCACACCAATAAGACCAGCAGATGTGAAGAACAACTGTTGGGGCTGCATCGGCGAGTCGAGTGAAACTTCCTGAGACGACAGTGTGCCTAATACGCGTGAGCATGGGAAAGTTACGATAAAGGGCACACGTACCAGGCAGGAACTTGTTGACCAAGTCCCCAAGGAAGTAATTCCCGTCTCTCTCCAGAAGCTCCCGCGTACCCGAGTTCTGGAGACTGAATGTATAAAGGTTGTATTCACTCTAAGCACAACAGAATAAGTGCATGACGTCAAACAATGGACCTCAGCTTACATTCGCACCAATCAAGGTGGAGTTAGTCATGAGCTCGACACAGGTGGGCCATAGTGGGCCATAGTCTCTGGCAATCAAGTGCAGTCGGTTGTCCTCGAGACGCAACATCGAGATCGAGCTAATTGCGTCACCTAACAGAATGATGTCGCCGCGAGATGCGAGACTTGTCACTAAATAGTTGTGGTTCCAGGCTGCTATTTTTGCCATTGTCGTATTTCCACCTTCTGTGTCCATCTTGAAGACAACGACCTGCGGGGAAAATAAGCAGCTGTGTATATGGCTCATAGGCTTTATCCGTTACCATGTTATTAACTGCCGCAGTGATCATAGAATTCACGGAAGTCAATGCGTAGGGGCATCCCTTGACGTCATACGAAGTCACGACAGACATGTTCACCTGCAATGCGTTCGACATCGTTTCCAAAATAAAAATACGTCCCTTGGAGGCTTCGGTGTCTTCATCTTCAAGTGTTGCTGCTGCCACACATAGATACGACCCGGAATTTGTTGTGAAGGACAGCAGTGACGTCGGTTCCTCGCCTGGCTCCAGATTGAAATGCCCGAGCTCTATGTCATATCATCAATAACATCTTGTGTGTTGAACTTAACTTACTATTAAACGATATGTCGTCAAAGACTTGTATGGAGCCGTTGATATCCTCCACATCTCCGATGCGAGCCGGGGTTATGCAACGACATGCGACGGCAAAAACTCTAAGCGCAGGAATATGGGTAACGCGTAATGGATTGTTGAGGCCGAGGTGTATCTGAGAACTAACTGTCAGCGGGAATCCGATAGAAGACAAGTCCCTTGGCCTACAGAGCGAATATGTAATTTATCGAAGTTGTTCACGTTCCCGAAGACCAGGCCATCAGTGTTGGCAAGGACTATCGACGATGGGTAAGCACTTGTAGTCAATTCCGCTGCAGCTGTTACATCCTACAAACTCGTTGGTCAAGAACAATGGCGCGAAAAGTATCACAGACCTTGAGTATAAGTGGCGAATACATCAACCTCTCTTTCTCCCAGAATAAAATTACAGTCCTGCTTCCACATGCAAGGACTGTTTGTCTCGCACCAATCTGACACGAACGTATTGTCACGGGCAGACTTCCGACAGAAACCAATTTCTGGTCAAGTAATTGGTCATTTCGATACAAAAATGACGCGATAGAACCATTCGTGAGTCCGATGAGTAGATGTACATTTGAGAACTTGAGGTCATCAGACATGAAATTGTACAACAGCAGTGAGCGGGGTGCAGAAGGGAGTATAGGGGTCGTTGCAATCGTGGGCATGGTTCCATCTGCAGGTCTCAGGGAGAGTATCTCGACGTGCTTAGATGTCCAGAATCCGACCACGATATTCAACGTGAAGCGCTTGGCTGGATCCTGCGGAAGACACGAGACTGCTGAAATCTCTGCATCACAATTATTGTGCACAAAGTTGCGTTCCCTGCAATAATGCACAACAATCAATCAAATCTTCATCTAGGTGCTCATACTTACCTCAGCTTGATAAATCGCTTATCATCCAGAGTCAGCAGCACCACCCTCCCCCAGTTGAGTGCAAGCACAACCTGGCTGGCGTTGATACTTGCAGCTACGATCTCTCGCCCCTTCCACAGTCCCTCCTTACTAGGATCCGCAAATTTTTCCAGGGTCCATAGTTCACCAATTCTCGAGTACTGTCGCACGTCAGGGTCATACTCAAGTAATAGCAGGCCCTTTGAGACGACCTGTATGACGTAACTAGAATCTGCATAGTCGGACTTATTGTCCGCATTGCACGTGCGTCGAAGGACATTCGAGACTGCGATGGTAGGTAAATCGGTGATAAAACCAGTGTTCTTGTCACCGTCAATGCTGGAGATTGATGAAGCGTTGTCAAAACGAAAAATGTGCGTTTCCTGCAGAGTTGAGACCACGATATGTGCATAATCGCTTAATTATATCATCAGCGTTCTAAGAAGTCAAAACAAATGAAAAACTTACGGTGCACGGTACGTCACTTTCAATGGCCAGATATTGGTGACATTCCCGAGCCCCTGAACTATCGCTTTCTCAGAAAAGTCAGCGCCACTCCGTATGACTTTGACGCTCCCCGTGCTTCTGCCACCAGTGCATGCTACAATTTCGTTCTGCATCACTTTAGCGTCTGAAGTGAGTATACAGTTATTCAACATACCTGTCCGCTACCATCCGTGTCAATCAACACAGCGTCAAGTATCGGAGCGAGGTTGCTGAAACACTCCAGCTCAGTGACGTAACTCCCCATTCCAGCGACAATGTATCCTGATACATCGATGTTTCTACCTGACACATGGGAGTTGAGTGCATTAGGACTGATGGTCGGTATCGTGGATGGAACAGGCAATGTAGGGGCGTCGAACGCAGAAGATGGAGTGGTGGTAATCTGGAGTAATTGCGAGCTACCAAAGTGCGAACCATTGTAGAAAACTTGATTAGCAAGGTAAGTCAATGTGGTTGATGGAGATGTCTTAGTGAACACAATCAGAACAAGAATGACCAGCGGGACTTGAGCAGACCTACCTCCCCAAGTGCCATCAACGTCAGCGTTGTGCCTCCAGAAAGGTTTATCGAAAGCAACGCGAGCTTTCCATAGCGGTCCCCAATCAAGTAATTCCGCTTGTTGTCGACATGACACCATCTAACATTAGGTGAGCCTGCAGCCTCGGTCCTACGAATGGAACTCACGCAGTGATTTCTGCCCATGGCCATTCTACTGTAGCCCTGGCTTTCCTCTTCTTCCACTCCATCTCCTTCTCTTTAGCATTTGCTTCTGCATCTCCAGTATTTTTCTTCTTATCTGCACGTTTCTTCTTGCTCCCCCTCTTAGCCCGCGTTTCGACGTCTACAAAATCATACAGTATGATCTTTCGCCCACCGATAATAAGAATACCACCTTCGAAATCATTGTCGTCGACCTTGTAGGAGGGGATATGTGTGATGGCTGGAGTTCCGTCGTCGTCCATAGCTGTACTGAATAATTTGCCTGGGACAGGGAGTGAGGGGAGGAGAGGGGAGGGTAACGTAGAAAGCTGAAGGTCCTCAATAGAAAGGTCACGAGCAAGAAGTTGGATGCGTTGTTGGTAGTCAATGTGCATCATTGCTAAGGTATACATATCCCGAGAAGTTGACACAAAGGTGATATCCAGAAGGTTAAGCTCAGTTATTCTGACGGAAAAGAGTGAGCACAATTAGCGCAAAAAATGCCACTACATACGATGCATCAAAGTCACGGTCATATCCTCCGTCTTGGTCAAGCACCACGACCTTGAGTTTGCCTGTGTACGCACTCGCGACAGCCACACCCCCTGAAGGATCGACTAGAAGAGTGTGGCAAAATTCTGCTGGCCGAGCACTGCGCTCAGACAATGAGAGATACTTTGTGACAGTGATCCCCGTTGATCCTGCGCCATTCACAGTGAAAGATAAGAATATGAGCTCTGGCTCCGGGTGATCAGTAAGCACAAGCAGGCTGATACTGCTTCTGCTCTAGAAAACGAGTTCCATAATCTTAATATGATACTACAAATGTGTTTCTCGCAGGTTTTTGCTCACCAAGACTGGCACAGCTCTTATAACCCTGACTCTTCCCCAGATATCAAAACCCTGTTGGTGACGGAGCCCTTCTGGAAGCAGCGCATAGATATCAAGCCTATTTGACTTTGCAATGACAAGAAACTCTGAGGGCTGCTCATTCATCAACCTAAATTTGAGCGAATCTACGACAGATGATGCTTGGTGAAATGTGGTAACGACCTTCATGGTGAATTGTACAGCTAGCACAGCCACCAACTACACCCATGAAAAGCCAAGGTTAAATCACGTGAGCTTCTAAAGCGGCCCCTATTATCCGGAATGGGGCTTGCAGGTAAATGGCTAGGTACTAACTATGAGATTCAGGTGGGAGGAGTCGGCTCGCATGCTAGGTATGCAAAAAATACTAACTAACTTCCGAAAAGATTTCGGGCTATAAGAGTGACTGCACCACCTGCAATAGCACTGCCCACAACAAGCAGCACCTCCCGGTCTTGAATCATTCGTGATACCTGATGCGACCATATTGACGGGTGCTCTGGTCCAGTGACCACTTGTTCCCCAGCGACAGATACTGTCACAGCTGGCACTGGCAGAAACTCGCTAGACAGGTCTCGAGCATCGTACGCCGCCCTTTCCACAATCTCTGAGGTCAATCCCTCCTGCTTTACCAACCGCTCATCCAATTTCGCAATTCCAGACTCTATCAAAGCTTGGGTCTCCGCAGCCATTTCTTCGACCTTCTTTTCAAACGTTTGCGCTAGTCTCCGCCTTTTCCATGGCTCAACCACCATGATCGCCAGTATGAACACTACCACATTGACCCCAAGCACCATCATACTCCCATAGGTACTCGCACTTCGGATCTTGTCACTCCACACTTGCTCCTCGTGGTACCTAGCTAGAATGGCGCGCATGAGCTCACCAAATTCTCTGTCCAACGCATCATCATTCTCGGAGACCTTGGCCTTCGTCACGACCTCGTGTTGTTCCAGTTGATGATCTGAACGCACAAGAGAAGTGAAGGCGTTGACGTCGGCGTCTGTCCACGAAGATTTACGCTGCAAGAGCTCATTCACTTGGCGCTGGGATAGAGAGCGTTGTAGGACAGCATCGTCATATGCTGTCTTAGCTTCTCGAGCTGCTTGACGAGTAGCCTTGATTCTAGCCTCTTGGTCAACATAAGTCTCAGCTGTAGCACAGACACAGTAAGGGAATGCAGCACACCTTGCTCGACTACACGTTGTTTGAGCGCATCAATCTCCTCGTAGCCCGTCACGCGGTTGAGTTGAGAGCCTAATTGAAAAAGTTTTGTGGACGTCTTCCGCGTGAACTCATCTGTGCATTGACGGAGTCCGCTCGTTTGCTGCTTGAATCCAGCAGTTGCAAGTGCCATCCAATCTCCAATGCGCTGTTTGATGGTGTCTATATCGTATGCGGATATCTTGGAGTTGAGTCGTCCAGAAGAGTCGGCAGGCTGAACTTTTGGACCAGCAGGCTGAGCTCCGGGTAGATGTCTAACGCCCACGTTAGCATGAGTTTCCTGGTGGGTTTGGGTTTGCGAGCCAACATTTGATGGCCCGGGAGACAGAGAACTAGTTGATTGCGAGTTAGGGCGCAGACATGAACGAGAGAATGTGCGTAGATTGTTCATTGGTCTCCATGCTCTACTCCGCAGCATGATGTTGAGCAATAGATCGTGACACTGTTCCGAGCCGCGCCGACAAACGATAGATCTGACTAGCGCCTGAAGCTTTTTCAACAATTATTCTATCAGGTCTAGAAGACCAATCGGCCATCAACAAATAAGCTACAAGAGTGCAACTTGCAACGAAACGACAAATATTCGTTCAGTTTACATAAATCTATTGCAATATAATATCAGTGTCGTGTCGCAGCGTGTCGACGTGTCATGAGTTGGCAGATAAGCAACCCAAACCAAGGATACGCTTTAGCTCCAGACATCCAACATGAGCCGCGAGCGTTCCTTCATCAGCTTGATCTCAGCCGCGCCGTCTGCCTCATTCCCACCCTTCGCTTCACCCAAAATCCGCGCAAGAACTTCCTCCACTGCCTTGCTCATCGCTTTGGCGTCACCACAAATGTACACATATCCCTTCCCATTCAGGATGGCGTCGGCGATATTCTTGCGGTCGTTCCAAATAAGATCCTGCACGTAGATCTTGCTTCCATCAGGCTTGTACGGTGGCTCCCGCGAAAATGCGCAGTGCATCGTAAACTTGCCCTTCAGCTCGGCAGTGTATTGTGGCCACTCGTCTTTGTAGAGGAAATCTTCCGTTGACTTACGACAACCATAGAATAGTGAGATTTGACCCCAATCTGCCAGAGCATCATCACCATTCTTCTCAAGTGTTCGGCGGGCAAGAGCGACACGTTCTTGGATGAATCCTCGGAATGGCGCAACACCCTGTGCATACCCGTGAGCGAAAGGTTACAAAATACTCTAACAGATAGACTCACAGTGCCAGGTCCAACCATGATGACAGGGCTCTTGGGGTTTGTCGGTAACCTGAAGGTAGAACGGCGAACATGGACAGGAATCTTGTAAACATCCTCAGACTTGTGTGCCCCGCGGGGACCTTCGATGGCATACGCCGGCAGCGATACATGCTCAAGTCCCTCGCTAGCAGCAGCGGTCTCGCCATTAGCGGCGTGTTTGACATTCAGCAAGAAGTTTGAGCCAACACCATGTATACAACGAGAGGCAACCAGTTTGTTGACAATTGACTCGTATTTGAGAACAACAGCCGTCACGTGCACTGAGGTAGGGTTGAGCTTGGGGCTGCTCGAGATAGAGTAATAGCGGGGTTGCAAACGAGGAATTGATGAGATGACAATATCAAAGGGGATAGCCCAGGCAGTGGTGTTCTGAGGCGTGGGGTGGGCGCTAATGTCGTTGCCTGCGGCCAGTTGAAGGACTTCGCCAAGCTTTAAACATCCATTCGTGACAATAGCTGCATATTCATCCTTATTGGAGGTAAGGTTACGCATGAACGCGTCAGCCTCAGGAGATGGAGCAAACTTGGCAAGAGCACCGAGAATCTGACGACCGGCGACAGCACTGATGTCAATATAGTGGCGGAGGACGCTGATATAGGTTGAAGGGACAGGGAATGGAACCTTGGCAAGAGCAGGGTCGAGCGAATCGACGTTTATAACGGTATCTTTCTTGGAAAAGAGTCCAAGTGCACACAGGAGACGGTCGACCTCGACGTCAGGGTTGATGGGCCAGATGCCGACGTGATCGCCGTGTTGGTATGTGATGCCAGAACCTTCTATGTCAAGCTCGACATGTACGCAGTTACGATCTCCACCAACTTGGAAAAGTTCGCGAGATACCTTGACCGGAGAGGCGTACGGGTTCTTAGCATCATGGATGCCTTTAGTCTTTGTGAGGGCGCGTGCAGAAAGTTCGCCTACAGACCAGAATGAGAGGCGTATAAAAATGCACAGCGGGTGCTTACCGAGATAAACTTTTTCCGGAGGGTGCGATTCTAATTCAGTAACAGCGAAATCTGGGGTATCACCACCCTGACCCTCTTCTACACCCAAAGCTTCAGCGAATGCAGGCCAAAAAATGTCCTTCCATTCTAGGTAGTCCTCTTCCATGCTTTTATCGTCGTCTCCCTCACCGCGCTCGCCGATCCTGACTGCGCCCATTTTCGTGAGTTCGTCATCTACCTGACGTGCTATGGCATTGTAGTGTTCGTAAGTCCTGTTGCCCAAACCAAAAACAACATATTTAAGGCCCTCGAGCTTATGTTGACCGTTACTGAACTCAAATGCAGAATCGGTCAAGTTTTCCATGAGCTGAACTGCGTTATCGGTGGGTTCACCCTCGCCATAGGTAGCCATGACAAAAATAACACAACTATCCTCGGGGATCTGATCTAGATTCTCAAAGTCGTATTCCTCGGGGTCGCAGACGAGAGATGTGAGTCCAAACTTGGTTTTTGCCTCTTTGGCGATACGGATTGCATATTCCTCGGCAGTACCAGTTTGCGAACCATAAAATATGATGAGACGTTTTTTCTGACAAGAATATGAGAGATATGATAGATTGATGGGATAATGAAGCTTGTAAGTTGATGGCTTACCCCTTCCTTCATTTTAGCAATAAAATCTCGGGGGTTTCCATGGCCATTGGCAAGTTTCGAGGGGGCAACCGGTACTGCTTTGGGAGACGAGGAAGAGAATATTGAATCACGAAAAAGATATGCAGCAGCTAGGACCACGCCTAGCGCAAGTATTGCGACGTCCGAGGAGGACGCGACAGCCATTAGTGGACGAAACCTAGAGGGAATAATTGTAGTGGAGAGAAAGAAACCAAGCTCTGGAAGAACAGGAAGGGTCGTTAAAGGCCAAGAAGCACAGCGATGCAATGCCGACGTGGCGTATGTATTTAATTTTAATTTCCCACGCACTGTCTGAATCCGCACTAATTAGTCAGCATTTCAAACCACTAGCGGGGATTATATGGGCATTGTTTCAAAGCAAAACAGCGCTAAGTTGACTACTTGTTGATCGCATCATCATGTGAGAGCAATACCCGGCGGAAGCCTGAAATATTTAATATTTTTGTCACAACCGGTATTTCAAGTCACAGCCTGTCTTAACTAATCACTCCGATTGATCGGATTCAGAAGGACCATCGCTACCACTAGCATGGATTCACCTTGGGAGGAAGACCCACCAGCAGATTATGCTCTTGAAGCAGACTGGTCAAAACTCTGTAATGAGTTCACAAACGTACTGTACACACTCATGATTCTTTCTTCCCTCACTAACATAATCTCCATCTGTAGTCTGGATACCGAGAAGGGATAATCGTAGGCAAGGAATCCGCACTTCAAGAGGGTTTCGACGCCGGTTTTGCGCATGTAGGAGTTCCGATAGGCCGTGATTTGGGATCAATGCGTGGCGTAATCTCTGCGATCACATCATTTTTGAGCTCAAAAAACCAAAAAGACTCGACAACTCTAACAACGGCACGCACGATATCATCTTCGCTCGCAGGCGTTCGCTTCTCAGATATCGTTCCTGTCGATCAGGAAGCAGTGCAACACGCCAGAGAGCATCTTGATGCAAACGATGATCCAATCGGACAGAGTGAGGAACTTTTGCAGAAGAGAGAGATGGAGGGGTTAGAAGATATGCTACAAAGGCTGACTGCTGGCGCTACAAGTAAACCATCGCAGGGTAGGCCAACTAAAGAGGACGTGATTCGTTTGAAGGAGGGTGTTCTAACGCTGAGCGACCAGCTGGGTTTGCATATCACACCCTAGTTTAGGGTCAGGGTTACAATGACACGTACACATACAATGTTAACTTAGTAAATACACTCAAACTTATCCAACAACATCACCTTTACTACCTTGTGTGTCCACTGCACAATGTCGGTCCTTCGGTGAGCTCTTTCACTGAAAGAACCTGCATCCGTGTTTATGAGCTTTGAACGCTAGGCTTGGACTATGTGTTCTCGGAGTCTACTCCATGTTTCTAGTATGCTAATTCCACTAGTTCTGACGAAAGACAGCTGCTCACCAGCGTTATGCTCAGCTGTGGGCTGTGGCGCAGGAACGACGTAGGTACAACGTATAAAAATTAACTAACTCATGAACTAAGACGGCCTCTTAGTATCAGTCCCGTTCCAACACATAGACGGACAATCAACAGACAAGTTCAAGTCTGCACTCTTCCTTGGGACTTGTCAGAGTTTCCTCAGCTCGCTGTCTGCCCTTGCATACATAATCATCCGTGGAATATCGGGCTCATCATTATCGTCTCTACTGGGTCTAGACCTTGGCTCCATGGCACAAACGAACAGTTCATCTAATTCCACGACAAACGGATCTCCGAGCACTAAAATAAATGGTCATGCCCATTCCTCAAACGCGCATTCGCATACTTCTTCGTCCACAACCAAAGCTCTCCTGTTGCGCTACCTCCAAGTATCGGCTTTTATCACACTCGCCGCTCCATTTGGCTTCGCAGCCCTCTCGTATATAACTTATCCTACAATGGTCTTGGGGAAGTCCTGCAAGCTCGTCCCAGTGATGCTCATGAATTTTGTCATGTACAGGAGGCGTTTTGCTCCACACAAGTACATCGTAGTCGCCATGGTCACAGCCGGAATCAGTGTCTTCATGGGCTTCGGGAATGAAAAGCCATCAAAAGCCTCGTCCAATGGCGAGCAGGGATCTTATAGCCAGCTGATTGGCATTCTCTACCTTGTCATCAACCTTATTCTCGATGGTGCGGTGAACTCAACGCAAGATGAGATGTTCGCTCGGTACAAGGTGACCGGACAGCAGATGATGTTCTGGATCAATCTATTCTGCACGCTGTTGACTACGACGCTTGGAACACTTCCCTTGCCGCACATCCCTGTGCTTCACCCCTCGAGCGGTTTACAATCAGAATTTGCCAACGCAATTGGGTTTATAAGGACTCATCCTTCTGTCATCATACCACTAGTCCAGTTTTCTTTGACTGGCGCTCTTGGACAGCTGTTCATCTTCGAGACCCTACAGCATTTTGGATCGCTGACTTTAGTGTTCGTGACCTTTTTCTGGGGTTTTGTCACGCCTTTTCCTCACACAAATCACAGAATGATTACGTTGACAAGAAAGATGTTCACCATGGTTCTCTCTGTGATAGTTTACGACCACAAACTCACCCTCGGGCAGTGGGCAGGCGCAGGCATTGTGTTTGGGGGCATCTCGGTTGAGGCGTGGGTAAAACGCAAAGGTCAGAGCCTTGTTGCTGCAAATGCCTTATGTCTGATTACTTTATTCAGAGGTCCATGCAAAGCGAGTTTTACAGGAGAAAGAGAAGGCTAAGATCAAGTCACTATAGATCATACTCAGTTGACAACTGGGTCATATTGGACCCCAGCTGAACTTATACCATTCATCATGATAACACGACATACTTTTAAAAGCAAGTATACAGTAGTGGTAGACAAAATTGAACCAAAGGAAATGAAGAAAGCTCCAAGAAAGTACGGTCATAGATCTGTTGCCATTGCGTCGTCCCCTTCTCCGTCGACTAATGCCCTTTTACGATCTTCCTCTCTGATGGGTTGTTAAACTTAAGGGACACGAAGAATAGGGGATACTCCAGAGATGTGACACACCTGAATTCCTCGTCATCGTCGTCATCTCTCTTCCTCCGGGAGACAACTCTTTGCATCTGCCCTTGCGGAAAACCGGCAACAGCTACGGATGCCTTGTATATCGACTCGTATTCCTGGGGCACAACATAAGATCCTAAAGTTCCTCGTTGCAGTACAAGGCAAAGGCTCGAGGCACAGGAATGCACAGCCGACCAAGCTCAGGGACACAAAACTCACCTTGATCTGTGTCAAGAAGCCACCGTTTGGTGAGATACAGTAACGTCGATTTTGAACAAGGTGAAGAGCATCCTCCCATGATAAATGACAACGACGCATGACGAACATGACAACAAAAGCAGGTGAAAGGGATATTCCGCCTGTATTGTCAATGGACTGAGTTGGCACTGCAAACAATCAAGCGCAGAGCGCACCGTTGCAATGAACTAGAACGGTACCCTTTCTATTCAATGATTCGGTAATAAAATTATGAGCTCTAGCTGACTGTTAGCATGTTCACGGAACATCATGCAATAAATACACACTGCGGGAACAGACGAATGACGTTTTGGTCTTCATTATCCTCCACGTCCAATACGAGGTACTCGAAACGTTCAGGGAAACGTGGTTTCACGGAAAATGCTTCCTTCTTATCGCGTATACAGAGTCTTGTGATATAATTTTAGGAAATAAAATAAGAGACGCGTCGATTAATCAGTTGGATCGTTGATTCAAATAGGGTTTGAACCTACATGTGAGTAACGCCAAGTGAATTGAGCACCTCGAGCGACTTTGATGCTTGGAAAGGACCTAATAAAAGGCCAGGAATGATCTCTTGACATTCCCGACGCATTTCATACCTGGTAAATGGAGTACATTCATAGCCGTGGCGCAAGAACGTGTACGGCGCATACCTCCACTCCACATCTCCTGGTCCCTGGATCAGGTTTTTGAGGGATTCATCTGTGAGAGGAAACATGCTACTCGAAGGAGTTGACATAGTGGATGGAAAAGACATGAGTGAGTACTAGTGTGCCATAAAACAGAGAGCAAGAACAAGCCGAGAGCATACTAGTATTCCATAATAATGTTCGGAAGCAGTATGGTCACATCGCCGAGTTTTGCTCCCGCCTTCGTTCTAGTACAACATTAATCCGCTCCACCAGTAAGTCACATCTCCACATACACGAGCGTCCTCTTTGCTCAATATATGAGTTCAGTTATACTCCGTCACTTAGAGCGAGTCCCAAAGTTAGAGTATCCAAGATCAAAGTCATGGACTTCGATGATGATATACCGTATGTTCGCGGTATGTTTTAGTCTGTCGCTCGTTTGCATTGCTAATATTTCTGCTTACAAGCACGTTGATCGAGCATGAAGATAAAGCGCCCATGCCTGATGTTGCCTCAACTCGTCGAGTACCATGTACAATCATTAGTGGCTTTCTTGGGGCGGGGAAGTCCACCCTGCTGAGGTACGCAGCACCACACGCACAATGCACCTGCCTCATCAATCATTAGGCGTATTCTGACAGAGCGTCACGGGTATCGAATAGCTGTGATTATGAATGAATTTGGTGATACTTCAGTGAGCAATTATTTAATCTACTCATAATTACGTCTATTCAACATTCGTCGGAAGAGCATCGAAGGTTTCTGTTACTATCCTGACGGGTGGAAAACCTTCACTAACATTAAGTTTAGCTAAAACTATCAATATCTCTTCGGAAGATGACCCAACAGCAGAGAAGTCACAGGAGCTCCTTGAGTTGGCAAATGGATGTCTATGTTGTTCTATCAAAGACGCTGGTGTAGCTGCCATTGAGAAACTTATGCAAAGGAAAGGTGCTTTTGACCACATCCTACTAGAGACTACTGGCCTTGCTGATCCTGGTAAGCAGTCTATGATTCGTTCTCGATGTTTTACATATGACTTTTGTTGTCTCCTAGGCCCTATCGCATCCATGTTCTGGCTTAATGAGGAGTATGCCGCTGGTTTAGGTCGACAGATTTCACTGGATGGTGTGATTTGTGTCGTTGACGCTGTCTTTGGTCAACAGGTACATAGATGTTTTTTGTGATTTGTGCAAGTTCCTCCGCTAAATCGTAACCTAGCAAATGGAAGAAGATAATTCTGTCGACGGCATTGGCGAAAGCCTCAGGTAATTGTGGACCACGTCTTGAATCTGGTTCGTGACTTACAGCCTTTCCAGACAGATCGCATGCTCCGATGTTATTTTGCTGAACAAAGTGGATCTGACATCAGAAGAGCGATTGCGCTCGACTGAAGAACTCATCCAAAGGGTTAATCCATCCGCTCCGATTCACCGAACCATTCGCGGTCAGATTGATCTAGCGCATATCATGAACATCAATGCATACGCAGGGGGAAGAAATGGGTTGCAATCTGTACAACACCAACATAATAACGATGACAGTCATGACCACGCAGCAAACACCGTCTCCGCCAAGCACTACGAATTACGTGGCATATCTAGTCTACAGGTCACTCTTCCTATGTTAAGCCGCCATCGTCTTCAACAACTAGACGAGTGGATCCGTACGGTTCTGTGGGAGAATCGAATCCCAGACAATGTCTGTCAGACTGGACTATCGGAACTGAAGGTTCTTCGTTGTAAAGGTCTTTTCGTGGTGGAATCTGGGGAGCAGTATGTTCTGCAGGGCGTGCAGAGTATGTATGACCTATCGTTAGTGGAAGGGGATGTTACAGGTATTCCAGATTCAGGGAAGTTGGTGTTGATCGGGAAGGGCTTAGACGAGTCAGTTAGACAGAGCCTCAAGAGATTGCTACTAGTAGAGTAGGGCTCGGCTTTTAACTATGTAATGCAAGCGCTTCGCGATTTCCTTATCCGGTTGATACAACTCGCTTCCGACGATGCACCGGCCCGGGCGAGTCATTTCATGGATATTTTAAAGCGATCATCAATTCTAAAGACCACGCACGGTTCGTACGCAGTTTCTTACTCACGTAGGTGTACATATGGAATCAACAGGTACATCGATGGAGGCCCCAGACCCAGCCAACGTTCGAATAATCACGACTCTTGGGCATGTCGATCACGGAAAGACTACATTGATGGATGCCCTTCTCGCGGCAAACAACATTATTTCTCATCGGATGGCGGGGAAACTGAGGTTTCTTGATAGTAGAGAGGATGAGCAAGAGCGCGGGATCACAATGGAAAGCAGCGCAGTATCGCTCAAGTTTCAGGTCATGGGCCGATCTGGCGAAGGTACCTATCTCACCAAGATGCACATGCCAAGGAATAGTAATAATCATGCCCAGAAAGGTCCCAAAAGACATATATCGTGAATATGATCGATACCCCAGGACATGTCGATTTCTCAAGCGAAGTCTCCACAGCGTCTCGGTTGTGTGATGGTGCGTTGGTCCTTGTTGATGTAGTTGAAGGCGTGTGCACGCAGGTGGGTAAGTCTGTCGATGACATATAATACATCTAATCACAGTTGCGTAGACTATTGCTGTGCTTAGACAGGCATGGGAGGATAACCTCCGCCCGATTCTCGTGATCAATAAAATGGATAGGCTCATCACGGAGCTGAAGCTGGTGCCCACCGAAGCTTACCAGCACCTTTCGCGGCTGATTGAACAAGTTAATGCTGTTATGGGCAGTTTTTTTGCAAGTGAATTGATGGAGGACGACCTCCGATGGAGGGAAGAGCGCGATCGACGGCTTGCCGAAAAGAAGGAACAACTTGCAGATGAAGCTGAGGCATCCGCCAATGTCACGGATGACTTCAAGGAGAAAGACGACGAAGATCTCTACTTCGCGCCGGAGCGGGGTAATGTAGTCTTTGCGTCTGCCATTGATGGTTGGGGTTTTAGAGTCGGAAACTTTGCCCAGCTTTATTCTGCAAAGCTCGGTTTCAAGGAAGCTAATCTAAGGCGCGTTTTGTGGGGAGACTTCTATCTCGATCCCAAAACCAAGAAAGTTATCAGTCACAAGCATCTCCGCGGACGCACATTAAAGCCATTGTTTGTCCAGTTTGTGTTGGAGAACATCTGGGCGGTCTACGATGCCGTTGTGGTGAACCCGTAATCATTCATCATCTTTTCATATGATGCCACATGGTATGCTAATAAATCTCTAGGAACACAGAGAAAGTAACCAAGATTGTAACTGCTCTTAATCTGAAGATTTTACCTCGGGATCTGAGGTCGAAAGACAGTCGGCAGTTGCTGTCCACGATTTTTACACAATGGCTTCCACTATCTACATGCATCATTCAGGCGACTATTGATGTCGTTCCGTCTCCTCCTGTTGCTCAGGCAATTCGTATCCCCAAAATGCTTTATCCTAATGTGTTCGACAAGAGCATACAGCCCAAGAATAAGTTAGAGCAGGATCTTTTCACATCCAACTTCGCGCCAGACGCGGTCGTTGTTGCATATGTAAGCAAAACGTTCGCTGTTGCAGCCAAAGAACTTCCGGAAAACAAGAAACGGGCTGTGACAGCGGACGAGCTACGCCAACGGGCTCGAGATGCCAAAGAAGCACGGGATAACGGCGTATCAGTCTCAGAGACTCCGGATCCTCCCCGTGCACCCTCAGAATCTCCTAGTGTGGCTTCAGGAGAGATGTTGGACGTTTCTGAAGAGTCTGAAATAATCCTCGGCTTCGCACGACTGTATTCAGGAACGATATGCGCCAACTCCACCATATACTGCGTGCTGCCCAAGTACAATACCTCCCTTCCTCCAAATCACGCCCATAACGCTGCGCATCTTATTCCGGCCAAGGTCGAAGGATTGTACGTGATGATGGGCCGGGAGCTTATCCCTGTGGACAGTGTCAGGGCAGGCAATACCTTCGCAATCAAGGGACTGGGAGGCAAAGTGTACAGAAATGCCACACTTTGTGCACCACAAAGCATAGGCATTCTGGAGAGCGCGGATCCTGCACAGGTGCATGAAAGTCTCATTAATATTGGCGGTGTTGCTCGCACGGTAAGTGTCACACGAGTATTTTGATTTTACTGCTAATCATATTTTTATCATAGGTATCCCCTATAGTGCGAGTTGCGCTTGAACCTGTTGTCCCTTCTGATATGCCAAAACTTGTCGCCGGGATGAAGCTCCTCGCTCAAGCTGATCCCTGCGTTGAAACATTCCAGCAACAGACTGGAGAACATGTGATTCTCACCGCAGGAGAGTTACACTTAGAGGTATGATTTAATTGCTCACTGCCTTCTACTTTCATTCAATCTATTCACAGAGATGTCTGAAAGATTTGCGCGAGAGATTTGCTCGTGTGGAGATTCAGGCATCTAAACCAATTGTCCCTTTCCGCGAAACAGCTGTGAAAGCCCAAGGTATGCATTGTCCGCAACGCATTGTCCTGCTACTCACCTTTTGGGGTTAGATATGGCACCCTCGAAGACGCCAAATGCTGCCCGTGGAACCATCAAGGGTGCAAGCACACAAAACTTGGTCACCTTTTCTATTCGCTCGGCGCCTGTCCCCGATGTCATCTTGCAATTCCTGCTGCACAATTTAACGACTCTCAGAACATTGCAACGGGACGGTCAAACAGATAAAGATACCTCCAGTAGCATTATCGACACTGTTTCTGAGAGCGAACTGGTTGGTGTTCAAGGCGATGTGCTTCATACTCCAAGTGTTAGAGCGGACCAATTTTGGAATGCACTAGAAGAGAAGTGCAACGATGCTGGCGGGGAATGGGTAAATATCTGCGACAGAATATGGTCGTTCGGCCCCCATCACGCTGGGGGCTGTATTCTTATTGATTATCGCAAAGATGCTACAACATTATCGTGTGTCGCTTTGTGGTTCCTTGTGGTGTCACTGATGTTCTATTCAGGTTGAGGCGTCGCCTCTCACGGAATTTTTCAGCTAAGCCCACGAACATATCTGGAAATGATGTTGATTTCACGGGCTATGTTGAGACAGGCTTCCAGCTAGCTATGTTCCAAGGACCGTTGTGTGCTGAGCCTGTCGAAGGGATGGCCTATTTTGTTGAATCGATTGACGTTGATGTCGACGGCGTCCAGAAGGAGATCGGTATGTTTTTTTTTACAAATGCTTGACCTCAAGATATGATGTTCTAACATTTTGAACAGTCCAGAATAGGTTATCGCAAGTGACAGGCTCCGTGATATCAGCGGTGAGAGATGCCTGCAGAAATGGACTGCTCGATTGGTCCCCTAGGCTTATGCTAGCTATATATTCGTGTGATATTCAAGCTTCAAGTACGTGATGCACTGGTGAGCTCCGGAGCTTATATTGACTAGGGCTCATCCCAGCGGATGTGCTTGGCAAAGTTTATGGAGTGGTTGCAAAACGACGTGGTCGAATTGTGGCTGAAGAGATGAAGGAGGGGACTACGTTCTTCACAGTATCTGCTCTTCTTCCAGTTGTGGAGAGTTTTGGTTTTGCGGATGGTGAGCTTGAATTCGCAAGCTGCGATGGGTTAGTCTCACACCGTGATGCAGAGATACGCAAACGAACATCTGGTGCTGCAAGCCCACAGCTAATTTTCAGCGGGTGAGTGATACCACCTGTTAGACGTTCGCAGGTCATTGAAATGGTGCACAAGATATGAATTGCTTGATCAAGATCCCTTCTGGATACCAACAACCGAGGAAGAGTTGGAAGACCTGGGTGAAAAAGCAGACCGAGACAATATCGCAAAAGGTTACATGGATAGCGTGCGAGAGCGGAAGGGTATGTTTGTGGATCGAAAAATTGTGCAGTTCGCGGAGAAGCAAAGGACGCTGAAACGGTGAGATCGGTGGACCTTGCTGTCAGTGCTGTTCCGAGTTTCCTTGGCTGCGATAACGCGATACTATGAACTTTGTTATTACGTAATAGTGCGTTGTGAGGGCATACTACGGCTCATCTTAGCTGAGTTGACTTCGCTCCGCTTCCGCCAATTCATCGGAATTCATTCTATAAGTTATCTATTCTACGTCAGCTCTTAAATGGCTGCAATCGGTCTCGCCATGTACAATGGCGTCAACTGTTACCCCTCCCAATCCACCACGATTACTGTCGAACAGGAACAGCAGATCTCACAGCTTCCGGAGGAGCAGTATATCTCCACATTCTTCTGTCGAGCTCTATATGACTACCAGACACAAGATGCTTCCTCTCTCTCCTTCCACAAGAATGAAATTATCGAGGTTCTCACCCAGCTTGAGTCAGGCTGGTGGGATGGACTCCTTGGTGATGAACGGGGATGGTTTCCATCCAATTATGTAGTAGTGTTATCTGATGAGGAGGCAGAAATCGCTCTTTCCAACCATGATTCTACACCTCAACAAGGTCCCTTCCAGCAGACACATGAAGTAGCGAGTGGTACTCATTCGAATGACTTCCACTCCCGGACACAGGACCCCCACTTATCAGACAGTGAATGGTCGGGAAATAAAGGCGACCCATCTGTTCCAATCAATGGTCTTCTCGAATCCCGCAGCGCTGCGGAACACAGCGCGACGTTGTCAAGTGATTTTTGGATGCCTCAAGTCACACAGGATGGTCAGGTGAGCAGAGCATCTTGCTTGCTGTGATCCCTTACACACCAGACCAATCTCTTCTTCCCAGATTTACTATGTCAACACCCAGACAGGCCAGATTTCGCGAGATTTACCCATTGAAGGTGACGATGTATCGGCTAGTGAACTTGCCGGACTGGCTTCTTCTCCACCAAGTTCGCGGTCAGGCACAAGCGCAGGGCTAGGATTCAGTCCCTTGACGGAATCTTCTGTCCCGGGTTTTGGTGTTCTAAAGCGTTCTGGGACGCCTGAGCCTTGGGTGAGACGACTTGCCGATGATGGCATGTCTTACTATTACTGGAATAAGCTCACTGGTCAAGTGAGCTGGACAATCCCAGAAACAGAGGCTGCTGTGCAGAAGGGCAGGACTCGTGCCTTCACCGGTTCCTCCACTACCTCATCGGATTTATTCAATAACCTGGATGAAGATTCAGCGCCAACGCGATTTCGATCTGATTCAACGACATCCCAAACCCGACATGGGCAGGATCGGAGTCACAGCAAACAGGAGCATGTCAGTGATTCTGAAGATTCCTGTCTCTACTCTCCAGACCACGGTGATTCACCATCAACCAGTGGGCGCTCTCAAAGTGGCCAGGATCTTTTTGCGGACCAATTAGCCCTGAGGAAGCCTTCCGTTGAACTTACTGCAGCTGAGAAAATTGCGCACTCACTCCAGCAATCATTAGCACCACCACTCCCGGACCTTATTTCCGATCTATCTAATGTCGCGCACAACGCCATCTCCGCCGTTGTCCAGAAAAACAAATCTCTGGTCGGCGTGTCTCGAAGGGCAGAACACGGGCAGGTCCTTGACAGCCTCATCAGGGCTGTTGTCATCACCGTCCGTAATCTACTTTACATATCCGCACCTCCTGGTCACATACCCAGCAACCTCATACCACGTGGTGGCCGTGGACGCCGCGAGACGACTGCATCACAGACGCTTCTGAAACCTGCTCAACGGAAAGTAACCGCCACGTTATCCAAGCTCGTTCTTTCTGCTCGAGCCATGGAGTACGACTCGGGTCCTGCGGCACATGACACGGCATCTCGTGTTGAAAGCGACGCGGCCGAGCTTGATCGTGCCATTGCAACATTCGTTGTTGAAGTTCAGAGGTGCCAAAACGAACGACTTGGTAGTGTAGGAGCAAAACGAGTTCTGGGTTGCTTCTCCGCAGTCTACCTTGGGCTAGGACTAGTTGGTGCAGGGTATGCGGGGTCTTGGAGGGGCTTTGGCTGGGTACCGCTGGATGATAATGATGAAGCCCCTCAACGAATTTTAGATGGCGATGTTTACTCTGAGTTTAAGACGCACATGGTGTCAGTGCAGGCGAGGTTCGGAACATTCCACACCACGCTCAAGACTATCGGTGATGAGTCGCGTGAGTGTGTTAGTATTTATGCTGTGGTCTATATGTTGATATATTTTCAGAGCAACGAGTATGGATTGCAGGCCGTGAGCTTCTTTCTGGCCTTTCATCACTCCTCCTATTCGCTGTCAATATCCACATCGCTCGTCACGTCGATATCGATGGTTTCTACTCCAATATGGTGGATGCGGAACGTGCTGCTCTGTACACTCAAACAGTGGACAAAGCTCGCTTGCTCACACGCACGCTCGAGGCGGTAGTACAAGCTCTATACGATGACGCAGCTACACTGCTTCTCACGATACAGCGAGTTCGTCGTCTTACTTACAAAGTCTCGCGACAAGATCGTGACTTTCAGTGCGAGTACCTAGACGCCATCTCCGTCTCCCTGAAGTCAAACCTCCAATTTCTCATGCAAACTCTGGATACCCTGCTTTCCCTTGGCCACGATCAAGCAGACATGGCACAAGGGGAATACACAGGTGCAATAGAGTGGCGCATGTCACGTTTGAGCATCATTGACTGCAACTTTGACGCCCGTCCCATGTCGGTTCTCGACCCAACAGATCCAGAGAGCGAGGACATTGTTGACATCGAAGTGGCTTTTGGTGCATCTGGAATGAAAAAGTCTGCGATTGTTCTCGGCGACCGAGCGCCAACATTCCGAAGTCAATCGCAATTATCTGACACCACCATTACGCTTACCGATCGGTCACTTAAGTCGGCGACTTCGAACTACGACCCTACTATGTCTGTACACACCTTGGTCCCTTCAACATTTGATAAACCACAGGATGTCCGGTCGATGAGCGACTCGGCTTCAATGCTTGACGACTGTAAGTGACATTAGTATATTCGCTTCCTTTCTCGGCTTATGATATGTACAGCCGCAACCACGAGAACAGCAACGAAAATCAAGAAAATCTTTGGCGATGACGCTCCTGAGCACATCATCAGCACAAAACCCTGGTATCTGCGACCTGACTACACGAAGAATGACATGACTATCGATGTAGATGGAAGCGTTCGAGCAGGAACTGTTCCGGCTTTGGTCGAACGTCTAACGTCACATGATCCTTCAGGTACGGGTGCTTCGTAACCTATCTGTCTACGGTGTTATATTCAGTATCGGGACGTTATAGACCCTACGTTTATCAAAACATTCTTGATGACGTATAAGTCATTCACCACCCTTGATGAATTTTTCGACCATCTCGTCCGCCGCTTCCGCATCCAGACACCGGAAGGCCTGAGTCCCACTGAGTCGGAAGAATGGAGAAAGCTCAAGCAACATGTCATTCAGATGCGGTGCGTCATTGTTGATTCTTCCGCGCTATACCTAATGTGATATCCAGTGTCCTGAATACTCTCAAAGCCATGGTTTCGGACGAAGATTTCCTTGAGAAAGAGGATATGTATATCTTGAATCGAATGAAAGATTTTTTGCAGAATGAAGATGTTAGCAAGTTTGTAGGTTCAAAGCAACTACTTTCACTCGTTGAACGTGCAGTGAGTTCAGTGCCGTTGATATAGTTCAGGTTGTCTGACTCAGGCGCCACAGCGTGGAGGAGACGTTAAGAAAGGCTTGACTCCTACTTTGGGCAGTCCACCTACCTCGATCTTACCCAAGCCCAATAAGAAGTTGAAACTTTTGGACATAGACCCCTTGGAATTGGCGCGGCAGTTGACGATTATGGAGAGTCACTTATACCAGAAGATACGGCCAGTGGAATGTCTGCAGCGATCGCGGGAGCAAAAGACAGACCACAATGATAATATTGCTCGAGTAATCCAGACAAGCAATCGGGTATGATCTGTTCCTTGTAATAGCCATCATATGCTCATCACTTTACCAGATTGCTAACTGGGTAGCCGACTCGGTTCTCACCCACGAGGACTCCAGGAAGCGTTCGGCTATCTTGAAGCAGTTCATAAGTGTGGCTGATGTGTGTGGTCTACTACGGAATTCATTCACATAAAGCTTACTTCCCTCAGCGATGTCGCTCGATGCACAATTACTCGAGCATGGTTGCTATAGTATCTGGATTGAACTCTCCTCCTATAAGGCGTCTCAAGCGCTCATGGGAGCAAGTGAATGCGCGACATATGGCTCAATTGGGCACATGCGAGATGACCATCGATTCAGGAAAGAACTTCAATAACTATCGTTCGACGCTTGCAAGAGTCTCGCCCCCTTGTGTGCCTTTCATTGGTGAGCTTTCTACCTTGATTCTTTGTTGCCAATGTATTCATCCACGTGTAAAGGTGTCTTCCTTACTACACTAACGTTCATACAAGATGGAAGCAAGGACACTCTTCCAGGTAACTTGGTGAACTTCCGAAAACGACAGAAAGCTTCGGAGGTGATCCAAGATATTCAGCGCTGGCAAACATTCCCGCATAATTTCAATCCTATCACAAGCGTGCAAACTTACCTTGAGGAATCACTTGCTAAGTTCAGCGAGCAGGTTGATGTAGGCGATTACTTTTGGAACCTCAGTCTGGAACGCGAACCCCGCGAGAGAGAAGACGAGAAGATGGCTCGATTGTTGCAAGAGAGCGGATTTTTGTAAATGGGGACTTCTATACGTTCATATAGTTGTAGAAAGACAACTTGGTACTTATTGATGATCTATATCCAGTTTCTTGGTTACGTGGGTTCCGACCAACACAACAACACAACATGAAAGTAGAGAAACAAAGAGCGCGTAACATACTTGAATGTTATGTAAAAAAAAATAAAGAAATTAGTCAAGACTACTTTATATCAGATCTTAGTTTTCATGTCAGAAAATTTTAATTAAGTGTTGTAAAATTCCTGATATTTTTTGTCCATGTAATGGCTCTGATGGAAAGTACAGTATTTTGCTGCCGCAAGTATTTTCACAAGCTCCCTCAGTGAGTGAAAGAAAAGTAACTTACTAACTCGGATCCGGGGCAATTTTGCAACGCAAAGATAGTAGTGCACCATAAAATTGATCATCCTTCCGAGCATCATGATTCCAAATAAAGTCTGTGTGGCCTAAAATTCATTGCACGTGTATATGACCATTCTAACTAGTTCGTGATCTCTCCACCTGTATTTGCATTCCACTTCTGGGCCCTTCGTCTTGCTACGACGTTGCCCTTGTAAAATGTTGTGCGGTCGAATCTCGGGCTCAGCACTGCAGATTGCCACCGATGCGTCCCATGCATTACAACGAAATCAGCAGGATCACCAACACGGGGGATAATACCATCGCCTTCATCCGCGGGTTTCCCACCAACACTGCCCTCGTGCATGATACCAATGGCTTCTTTAGATGTCGTGGACACCGATCGCTGTGACAATCGTCAGATTATGGCAAGTGCTAAATCCACCCAATTTGCTTACCAAAAGTACTCTCCAGTCTGGTTCTGTACCCACTTGAAAAAGTGCAACGCCAAGACTAGCAAGCGTGAGGGGATCGAGTGACCCCTGGGGCGTGAAGGCATTCTCGACGTTATTCACAGAAAGCGCAACACGGACTCCGTGATCGCGGTAAACCTGGGGCGCATTGATTGTACGCCCTGCGAGCGGGACAGGAACTCTCCCGCTAGGATCCGCACGTCCCATCATGTAAATATCACTTTGCGGTAGTGCAACAATCTCCAACGGTAAGATGTCTGTGGCGCGCTTCAATTCGGCCCACTCTTCACCCGAAAAGAGTCCCAACCTAGTTGCATGCCCAATAGTAACACGCTTTCCATCACCTCTGCGCCAGGATCGCTGATGCATCTTCTGCAACACATCCCAAACCATTGGAACGGCATCTGGATCGAGATTGTAATCCAGGTGAAAGTCTGCATGTAGGTCGTGTTTTTCAGCAAGAGACAATATGAGTTCGATGTTCTTGAGAGCATGTGTGCGGTCAGGTTCAACCCAGGGTGCAGAGCCGACAACAGAAACATCTGGGCGAGAAACTGCATCACAAAGCAGATTGTAATTTGGACCGGGTTCAGTTGAATCCGCAGATTCGTACAGTGCCTCTTGGGCGAAAGCTGAAAACGGATATCAGCGCCGCCAAAAATGCAGCAATTGGAGGTAAAGGCGACAGACCAACTATTTGGATATGACAAACGTCAGCCCATTCTTTTGCTAACTGAAGTCCCATATCTAGACACGTCAATCCAACTGTCGTATCCACCTCAACGAAGGCTCGCATTGCAGTGACACCAGACTCCACGCTCTCTCGAATAAGATAAGTCGCCCTAGCATAAATATTATCGACATCCTTTGCAAATTCTGCTTTAGCTTTATTTGTTACTTCAAGAGCTTCAGGTAAAGACCTTGGAATAACGTCAATATTTCAATGGTGTTGTTGAAGACAAACATGATGCAACGTACCCAGTAATCAACGGGTCACACTGACCGAGTATAAAACACTTGTCGAGGTGAATGTGCGAGTGGCACAGCCTAGATATAGGATGTCTTCAGACCTGGTAGTTAATTTGTGGGGATAAGACAAACATACGAAGGGACTAGCACCCCGCCGTCGGCTTCGATAACTGTGGCCTCTTTGTGAGGTATGCATGACCCTGAAGAGGTTATACTCTGTACTCGGCCATTGAGACAGGCTATGTCCCATGCAGAAGTTTCTGAATGGTCTGCGCATGGCAGTCGAACATTACGTATCACAGTACCAAAGTTCGGACTCGCCATTATCAATGACTTGGACAGCAGTGGGCATAGAAATGATCTTATTGTGAGAGCACAGACGCAGCTTTCTCATGGTCTTGGACTTGCACATGTCAGTTGACAGTTGGACTTTACCAAGACAATTCAGCTGCCCTCAATTTGTAAGATGATTACGTATTATTAGGCTTGCTTGTGTTCCACCGGGCATATTCCTAATTGCCTGCTCCCGTCATAGCTATGCACTCCAAAACTTAATGTAGACACCACATCCATACTTCAATGGATGTATCTGAGACTTACACAGCCTTCATGTTAGTAGTACCTCAGCTCTTGACCAAGCCTCACTGCAGATGATGGAAGTATCTCACACGACCATCAGATTTGCCACTCAAAGAGCTGAACAGTACTGAAAAAGTTCAGAGCATTTGGAAGAGTGAAAGTTTGTCATTGTCATTGGACATGGTGTAGGAGCTACAGTTCCCCATAGCTTGAAAGGCTAGACCAACCAATGATCATACTCTTGCTGAGAAATTTGATTTTGCTTTGACACTCCGGCAAACGTAAATTAAGTCTAAGACATGAGGCCATCGCTTACCTAACTGTTTTTCCCACGACTGCTATGTTATTAAACATGTCCGACCATATTTGACAATGCGGTGCGACTGCTCAGGCCCCCAGTGTTCAGAACGTTCTGCTCCAGTTGCCCATCCTTGCCGTGGATTAAAATTTTAACATGATGTTTGCGTTCACGACACTCTTATTTGCTATCTCATCCCTGACAACGTTGGCACTCTCACTGCCACTGAACTTGAGGGATGTAGTAGATCCCCCCATCACTAGTCCAACAGCGGACACTGTTTGGCATGTCGGAGAAAAGCAGCTGGTAACTTGGTAAGTGTGTACACCCAGGCGTGATCGGACTCCTTTGAATAACACATTTATTGCAGGAGCATTGACGGTTTATCTTCTAATGTTACCAATCCGGTTGGGATGCTGGTCCTGGGATACATGTACAACGATAGCGAGAACTTGATGTTGAGTGAGTCGACCATGTTGTAAAATAGTATGCTTTTATCGTTATTAAATAACACATTTTTAGATTCACCACTTGCAACGAACATCAATTATACGGTCGGTCAAGCTCTGATCACCGTCCCCAATGTGGAGACACGGGAAGATTATATCGTTGTTTGTGAGTAGTGGGTGTCTGCGCAAGAAGTAGCTTTAATAATTTTGATCAAGTGTTTGGGGACTCTGGCAATGCCAGTCCAGAGTTCACTATCATCAACGACAGCTCATCTTCGTCTGCACCTGCGCCATCCACATCTTCTTCAGTTCCATTGTCTGTTCCTACGAGCAGTGCATCTCCTACAGCTGAATCTGTTTCGGAAACTCCAACATCAACTCCGGTTAATTTGACACCTACAATAGGGACATCTACGTCCACTTTAAGTTCTGGTACAACCTCAGTTGTCACGTCTACTGTGGCGGCGGCACAAACTGCGCTCACAGGTGCTGCATGGAGGAACCATGCGTCAGGCGGGTCGATCATACTCGCCTTGGTATCGCTGCTCTACATCCTGTAGGCGCCACGAGCTTCGAACGCATTTCAATGACATGTTAATAATGATTGTGACTCGGTTTCATGGACTCTTGCTTACTCGTTCTTACATTGTACGATTTGACGACGAAGGTGGATGGATCTACGACACATACTTGGCTGGCATTTCAATCACTCTATTCACGATATCACTATTATTGGAACACAATGTGCATGATTTACATGAATGTAGCAACTTTTGGTCAGTGGAGGTGCACCGCTGGATGATTTGTTTCTTGAGAGGGTAGTCTTATTTTTCGCTGCACGAAGTTTTAAAGTATGATGAACCTCCATATTGGTAACGGTAGAAAACATGTGCTCTCTGCAGATGTATAATACCAACACCAACCGAGGTCAGGTCCTATCGTCGACTAGGTACGACTTGGTGGATCAAGGGCATTACGTACTCGGAAATTGACGGTCTAGAAGTCACTACCGGAATATCATGTGCCACATCTTGGGAACTCCCCCTGTTGGTTGAGTGCCAGCTACATGCATTCCAAATTAGCTGACGCCTGGCCCAGGGCGACAATCTTTGAATACTAGAGTTCCTAATTGGGCCAGTGCTTGAATGACTCACAGTATCTATCGGAGCGTTGAACGATCCAATTCGATGCGACATGCAGTGCTGCCATTAGTATAAAGACTTGCCAGATGGGCCGAAGGAGGGTGGGGAGGAGACCATGAGGCTCTTAGAAATTGATGGGAGTAGCAGGATGCATATGATCTTCATTTCACGATGGTGCGCATCACACCCTATTCGCTAGCAAGGCTCTAGACCATTTAAGGAAATGTGGATACTCGCTGTTCGGGATTGCATCATTCGAGGGACGCCTAGGTTAGGGCTGCGTAGGACAGAGGTCTGATATCTTCGGCCTCATTTCCGTGACCTCCGTACGTTCACATGATATTCCGGAAGGGCGCAATTTTTTTTTTTACCAGCTTCCATTTTATATTTGTTCTCAGCACTCGAGAGTCAAGCGCTTTTAACTCGGTGAAGGTCAGCAGACACAAGCCTTAGCGAACCTGCATCAGGTTACACATCTTTGATGTAGTAATCGCATACTCCGCGGTCACGGAGGGACTCGGACGTGGTCACGGCAATGTCGTATTTTCATCATATATGATGTCTCCGACACTCACGGAAAACGTCGGATTCAGGTCGGATGAGTATGAGGACATGCCAGTGTATATACACGCGTATAACGCGTGCAGATAGCAGCTGAACGGTACGGCGATCGGGCATCAAGTAGAACTTGAACATCATCACGTAAGTCAGGTGACATTCAGACAATTCTATAATTAATTTGTACTGTAGACAAAGGGATTCGTGATCTGATGGCATATCTTCTCTTCTTCGAGTCGCACTTACGGCCGAAGAACCCAGCGATTTATTTGAAGATGCCAATTCTTGTGGTTTTCAAACCTGCAACTTGCAACTACTAGTCTCGACTGAAAGAAATCCACCCATATAGGTGCAAATAATAAGAATGTACAGATCAGAACCAATCGGATTACTAAAAACAACACGGAGCTCATACTATGGTCAAGAAAATATGGTATACTCAGCTCCCAGGGCTGTATAGGTGATAGAACGCAACAGAAATACCGCTATGAAATGTTACAAAACATTTTGATCCCCTTCCTGATGAAGAAAATATGTCATCTATAATCATAATCTAATAAATCGTGATGGAAACCGTCAGGAAATCGTGTAAATTTCAAGTACAGGACGGCGCGCAATTAAGGCGACCAATCCTCGCTCATAAAGTGCCATGAAATTGGAATTTCACCGGTGTCGAGCGTGCTTAGCTCTTCGAATAGGCCAGGAGACATGTCTGCAAAATGGATTAGAATTTATCGGGTGCACATTTTAAACAATAACAGCATACCTAAGCTACCCGAGTCACAAGACTCGCATTCGTCGCGCGTCTTCCCGTACGCGCTCTGTCCATTGTCCGTATTGGTAATGTGAATCCACTACGAGCTATAAGCATCCAATGTCCGCACTGGGGGAATGGGAGATGGCCTACCTGATTGCAGTTTCCTCCACTGCCATATATCTCGGCAGAAATGGCGACTATAGGATCACTATCTGTATCCGTATATCCGCAGGCTCCTGTGCCAACTTCAAACCAGGTACCCTTTGTTAAAGAATTAGCAATCAGCAAACAACTGTCTTTCATCAACTCACATCGCCTGTGTGTGTGGTGCGCTTTTGAAGTGATGTCGTCGCAGTTCCATCGAGCCGTATTGGCGCAGCCAGAACGGTGAGGAAAATCGTGCATAGCGTGATCAAGACAGTCGTTAGTCTATACATGTTGGCAATCGATGAGGGGGACGAGACGTCAAATGCGTGAAAAGGACGTTAGGGGGATAGAGCTCTACTCGCACTTACTTCGATGTCATACAATCTATAGGCCCTTATATACCTGGAGACAGCCTTTTACCTCACATCAAACATGCTCTTCAGGAAATTTAATTGCTGTGCCAGTTATAGATTGTCCCGCACTGGAGTCGCGTTGTCTAGAGAAGAAAAGAGGGTGCGTGGATACGTACCTTAAAAAACAACGTACATCGGAAGTCTTGAGGGTAGATTATTGTTTCCGAGTCGAGAGCAAAACGAAAATCACGGCAAGCTCGAGCACAGGTACGCTTGCGAGATCACACACGACAGAAGTGATGCCGTCCGGCTAAGGTGTACACCCTTGGATAAAGTCATGAGGGCTGTTACTTACTCTGATTTGGAACTCCTGGTACCGAATAACCCAAAATTTAAGAAAGATTTTGACTTGGATGTTGCTCGAAGGAGTCCTTTTTTGTCCCACGCACCTAGCAATTTTTTGTTTCCACTCCGGCCATCTTGTCCCCGCGTCAACTTCCCCGCAACCTCGTGTTGTTTCTTGTCCACTTCGTTAGCAATATGTCTGTCCGACTCTGTCGTGCTATCGGTCTCCGACATACCGAAATCTCACCGCGGGGATTACTTTCCAATATGCGATGCGGGCACACTGGAATCTCCTCGGCACCGTCGCCGTCCATCTGACCTCTCCACGTTTATTTTCATACTGGGATGTCAGGCTCGTGACTGCTCCAGGAGCTGCTCATAATCAGATACCATACCAGTACCAACATTTACTCGCTTCTTGAATTCCTCTCTATCGACGCTCATGAAACACGAGTGCACCCCATTACTACTTGACATGCTGCGCACAGCCTGCAACTGAGGTGTGGATGTTTACGCGTTACGGCTGACCAACGCCTAAAGCACTCACGCGGTAGAAACTGTCAGTCAGCGGAACCATTAACTTGCATCAGGGACATTGTGCCATGGTAAGTTAGACAAAATACTGCTAGGCTAGATGAACTATTCATAATTTGGCTTAATCGTGAAAATCAGGTGACCTCGGCACATCAATTTCTGATGAGAAATCCGTGACTCTCGTAGTGGCGTCGACGTAAAGACGACATTCCCTTACCGGCGTGCTCCAGTATATTTGGCGACTTGGGACGCGTAAGACATTGCAACCCTTCAAGTTTGAGTCAAACTCAAACCTTGCAGTTTGTCGTTTTTAATGATCGATCTTAACTATGTTTTTTGTAGTGTGATTATCATCTAACTTAATCACCGCTCCACGTTTCACTTCTGCTTACTTGGTGTGCATGACGGAGAGTCGCTTGTCTGCATCGTGTCTCGATTAAATGCAGTTCCCGACTTACAATGTCCACCTTGACCCTGTCATGACTTTATTAGCATATATTCAATGCAACGAGTTCAGATCTTTTTTCCAAGATAGTACTACAGTCCGAGTCGTAGACCCTTTTCTGGCAACACGAGACTCGGCTGCTTGGTTCCGTTCCGCCATCACTACGTTTGCTCTTCACCTGGTCACTCACTGTGATACTCAAGCTCAAGGCGTGCTAAATTCTGATCTCAAACTCAGTTTTGAAAGAAGATGCAGAGACAAACCGACGGCTACGGTCAACTTTTGCCTGTAACCTACTGAATCCGCAGTCCATTATGGCATCCATTGCTGACGTCTCATCCATCAGGACCAAGTAGATCGGATCTCCAGTCTTTTTGATGCCCACCTTGATCTATTAGCTGATGTGCGTCTTCGAAATTTCGGAATCCTGGGCAGCTGAACTCACATGCTTGACTTATACAGGTCTGCGAACTGTACACCGATAGGGCAGCGTTAGAACGCGAGTATGCAGTAAAATTGCAGCAGTTTGCGAAGAAAGCAGGCGAAAAAAAGAACAAGAGTGCACTATCACTAGTCGTCGGGGACAATCCCGCCAAGGCTTGCACGGAAAGTATCATTCAACAGAAGCATGTACATTCTTCTCGATTTTGACCAGATACTCATATTTCCGATGGTAGCACCCTGAATCGTGCATACTCTGAGATCTTGTCATCGATGTCAAATTCTGCTCAGGACCAGATCAACCTATCGGAGGCATTGTCATCTCAAATTGCAGGATCTCTGAAGGCTGTTAAGCGCCGCAATGATGATTACAAGAAAAAGGTTTATCGTTGCGGACAATCATACCTATGCATACTGATGAGATATGTAGCAAATGCAGTTCTATCACTCGATTCTAGCTGGACGCGATAAGATCTATGCTGAACACATCAAGGCAAGGTCTTGAGCTGGTCCCATACTGCACACGTTTAATCATTATGATACAGAGCAAGCAAAAAGTGAGATCCTGCATGCCATGACGCAAATATTCTAATCGTCGTGTTCATCAAGTACGACGCCGATTGCGCCGAAGTTGAAGTTCATCGTCAAAAGGTAAGGAAGCTCGTCAAGAATCTTCTCACGGTCATGAATACTTGTCAAGTCTGCGCACGATCGACACGTGGAACGCTCAGCCAGACAATATGAACTGCAGAGGCTTGAGATGCTTAATAGCAAGAAGTACGTGCTAAAACAAAAATATAGAATATTATTTAATTTCTAGTAGTGTCTATATTATTTCAACTGCAATCGCCAACAGCGCGAAGACGAAGTTTTATACCGAGGACCTGCCAAATCTTGAAGATGTAAGTTAGATTATATTATCCTATCCGGCACCTACTGACGAACCTTATAACATATCAAGTCTTTCCGTGAGCGGCTACCACTGTGCACATGCTTAAGCTGACTGTCTGCAGAGGAATTACAGACTCGTCTAGTGATGGATTTCGTTGGTGTTATGAGAGAGGCCCAGAATATCCAATTGTCACACCAAGATATCTTGAAGGACCGTCTTACAGCCGTTATCACCGCCTTGACTGAAGTGCAACCCGATAAGGACCAAACGCTTTTCGTAGAATCCAACATCCGTCCGTTCAGCCTACCCAACGATTGGGTATTTGAACCATGTTCGAACCACTACGATACGGTAGGCCTGAATGACTTGAGTTACATGCACTGTCTTAAGGAGCGTGTAAATTGCAGGGAGATATTTGCATTGATTCAGGTCCCAAGGTACTCTTACAAAATAAGCTCGCGCGCTCGCGAGCTAAATTAAGAGAACTGAACCCTGTGCTTGGAAAAAAACGTGAGCGTAATCTCGCATCGTGGATTGCTGGTCGCACTCACCATCCTGGGTACAGGGGCCGACGCCGAGAAATATCATGTCACGGCTTGCACCATCGATGACACACCTGGAGACACGGGTGACGCCATGAGCGTACGTAGTCATTATGCGCGTAATGTGGGTCCCTTACTAACTTTTACGCAGAGCTATCTTGATACTGCCCACGAGGTCACCGCCCTCTCGACCTCAGCATCTGTCCTGAACTCGGAAATCAATACAATCGCCAGTGTCCTGGGGGGTAAGTAACATGTTAGATGACCATGGCGCATACATCAGTTAATGTTGATGCGTAAGGCGACGAGGGAGGTTCGAGCCCACACGTTTTCAAGAGCTCGGCCTTTTCAATACCTACAACATGCGGATACTGTAAGGTATGATCAAAATCTGGTGGATGCGTGTCTATGTTGTTTGACAAACAACGGCCTAGGTATCGATCTGGGGTCTAAGTAAGCAAGGAAAGACCTGTAAAAGTTGTGGCTTATCAGTGCACTCTAAATGCGAGTTAAATGTGATTTCATTCTCCTGTATAAACTGTGCAAGGACGCCGCTTATGGACATTGTTAGGTACCTGCAGAGTGCAGTAATGTTCACGGCAAGTACAAAGCCTCGGAAATCCTGCAGTCTCCCTCTTCTGCCATGTCTATATCGGAGAGTAGATGTAGGTGAATGATAAGTTCTATAACAAGACTCACAGAATGCCCGCAGCATCGGTATCCATTAGCTCCAGAAAAACTCCAATGCCATCATCTTCTGTGCCACACAATTCATCATTGCACGCGGAAGAAAAGCATCGATTGGCTCGTGCTATCTTCGACTTCGCGGCGTCCTCGTCCTTCGAATTGAATGTGACAGGTCTGTGTGGGGACATATCCCCATGTTGCACGTGCTGATATGGTTTCAAGAGGGTGCTGTTGTGCATGTGCTAGAGGAAGACGATGGTTCCGGATGGGTTAAGGTGGCTAACTCCGATGGTGAGAAAGGGTTGGTCCCTGCGACCTATTTGGAAGACGCAGGCGAATGGCCATTGGAAAAATCTGAACCCTCTCGACAACGTTCTCAGCAAGCATCAGGCACATATGGTACGAGTACCGCCTATTTGCTGGTACGATCAGGTATTTCTCACTTTACCTCATAAACAGTACGGGCTCTCTACGACTATCGAGCTCAAGAACCAGGAGAGCTTACGATAAGTGAGGGGGACTTGGTTGAGCTGTCCTCTGGAACAAACGGAGGTCAAAATTACGCAGACGGTTGGTGGGAAGGTATCCAGATGGTCTGACCTTCATTTCAATGCCGCCTGACTGATTACAATTTTAGGGTTTTCCGGAGACGGGAAGAAGGGGATATTTCCCAGTAATTATGTACGTGGGCCTGGTTGTTAGCAAACAACATAAAGTTGCTGAACATGTGTCAGGTGATTTTAGCTTGAATATTTCGCAACGGTCCTATCGCTGCCGTTAGTTGACAATAGATTTTTCGAACACCCTGGTAGTCGAAACCAAATTGGAAAATTATGGTACATACATACATACCATTTGATAAACACCAATTTCTATCAAAACTGGTTGCACTACCTCCTTCATTTAGGGCATTAATTCCGTGGTGTTATTGTATCTCTCCATTCTAGTGGAGGGTTCGCGCGCGCCTGATTGCAACCCGCTCCGAGTCCATTCTTGTTCCTAAGTTTTCCAGGAGGCACCATCATTGGATCGACCGAGGAGTTTCGAAGTGTCCAGTGCAGAAGGCTATTTTTGAACGAGCAACTATTCAGCTCCAGGTTTACATAGAGCAGGCCTGGCAAGTCACATCATCGTATGGTAGAATGCTTGTACGACCTGGATGGGTCGGCCATAGCCGAGGTCTAGAAATGCCGTCAAAGGACCCTATCGTACGTCACAATGCACCAGCAAACATGAAGTTGTGACAGTCATACATACAAATTTAGCTGTGGTCTACACGATTTTCAACGTTGAACCGTGATCTCGGCTGCTAAGCTACCATAGGTAGACGGTGTTTTAGCGAATTTGTCATTTGACAGTAGTTCGCTACGGTACAGACCAGGCCTGCAACGCTGCTGGAAGTGTGCAATCATAAAAAAATTCTAGATCTTCTCAGGGGGAAAAACTTTGAGCCCTCTTGAGCCTAGTGCAGAAGAATTATTCTTCTGTTAATAGACAAGCATTGAATCTAAAAAAGATTTATGACCTGCGGCCGACCGTTCCATCAGAGGAATAAGCATAAACAAAGGATAGTTACCAAATCCCCGGCATCAGGAGCGAGTTATCGATCTCTAAACGGACATTAACGTAGATGCAGGAATTCGAGTGGACATATTATGTTGAAATCAGCCCGAGCAAGTACGCTACCTCGTTCATGCTTGCTTTTGAAGGCCTATCATCTTCCGAAAGAGCTGTGAATTCTGCATCTTTGGCAATGTTTCGCTTCCCTCAACACAGATAAATTAGTTCAGAGAGAGTCTAAATAAGTATCATCTCAATAGTGGTGATTGCAGAGGACTGTCTCTGGACGAATACATACATCAAACAAATGGGATTTCGGAGACGGAAGACGTACATTTCACACATGAAGGATCATGTGTTTCACGAATAAACAAGGGCACCCATACGGAGTTGGATGTTCCTAAGTCAGGATGCAATTTGGCTCCGCGGTGAGATGGAGCAGGTCCATGGGCAATGTACGTCTGTGGCAATATGTAATTCTCACATTTCAGATGAATTCCATGACTTTGGTTCTACTTGGGACACATGGGAGCTGCAGTGACTTATCTGATCGAGGTTGATCAAAAATTAGCGGATACACGGGAGACCTGTGCCACTCAGATTTGTATAAGAGCTCACCCGTTGTCGCTGACAACCTACAACACTCCCAATCACTGGACATCTCCTCTACAGACCTAAATTACGAGAGACTGTGAGCTCGAAGGCTGTTTGACTTATTCTTTCACCTGCATCGGCGTCGTGGCTCCGCGCAACGAGTGCACCTGCTGACCCTCGTTTGGTTATGACGAGGTTGGTCGTGTACTCTTGCGATGGATGACTGCGACGTCGATCCATGGGAAGCGGATTGTTGTACAACCCCTTCAGCGAACCCTACTCATCTCATCATGGATAAAGCATTGGCAGAATGACAAGTAGGTCGCAATTCTGCTTATGCCTCTGAAATCTCCAGCGAAGTTAATCATACCACTTACAACTAGGAGACCGCCGCGCAGACAGTATACGACGTCGAAAACATTGGAGTCCGCACCCCATCGGGTAACACTCGCTAATGTGTAGATACAATTCATGCTCGCCGGGCAGAACAGCGGTGATGCAGCGGATGATTTATCCTTAGTAGTATCATCGATATCATTGACTTGTTAAGCTTGCGAGCAGCTCTTACTGTAGACCCGATGATAATCATAAGTCGGGACGGATAAACAAAGTACTCACACATGCCTGTCGATGTGAACCCCTAGCGTGCCGAATGAGCGCAATTTATCCAAAATTTGAATAGGAAAAAATCAATGAAAAGAAATAATTACATAAAACAATCCTACGAAAAAGGAGAAAACGAAATGCAGGCTATCTCCCCCCTACCCCGATCGCCGTCCGTATGAACGGGCCATTTGCTCCCATAGGCCCATATGATGTGCCAGATGGTAGCGGCGCAGGCAGGGCACCGCCTAGTGCTGGAGTAGGTAAAGGAACTCCTATACCCATTATTACACCCTGATTCTGGGGGGCAGACAAAGCAGGAGTCTGGTTTTGTGAATCTCTTGGTATCCCCCTATCTTCTCGTTCGGCAATGGTAGCTCCACCTCGGCCGGTATCAGTGATGCCGTTGGATACTGCGAAGGTCTGACCTAGACCGTACAGCTTACAGTTATATTCGGCGTCGTCTATTTGATCATTGAAGTAGAGTTCTCGCATTTTGAAGAAGGTCGATGCAGTAAGAAGGGAATCTGACCCGGCCTGATGTGATGTTCCTATACGCATCACCTGTAGGAATTGTTATCAACTGGTGACCGACTAACCACAGGAGAAATCACGCACACCAAGATCATCCGCGACTTCCTGTAGCCCTCCTTTCAGGGACTTGGAGGCACGCATCATGAACTTGATGTCATAGCAATAAGGGAACCAAGTGCGCAGCCATTCAAAGAATTGTTCTTCCGACGTTGGCAAGGACATCGCAGTCAAAAGTCTGACGAGGTAACCGAAGTCATAGCCACTAGAATATGGAGGAAATATGTAAGTGAGATGAATGTAGAAAAAGAGGGTTTTGGAATGGAACTGAATGACAGAATAGATACAAGGGTTCAAGAACGCTTGACGCCCTTACTTATCAGAGAAGGTTGTAATACTCACCTATGGAATGATATCCACCTGGCCTCGGGTGAAAGGACCAGACCCGATGTGATCAAGAGTTCAGCAAAGTCATACGGCAGTATTCCCATCTCATCGTGACGCTGGAAATCGAGCCCTGATTTCTGTAATAGATCGATTGATTCTGGCGCATACATGTCTTCACTATGGTTGCATTATTAACATGCGATGCTCGACAATTTTAGCTTCTAAAACATACCTTATGCTAAACTTGAAATTGAATTGCCAAGTTGTGACATCCTGGGGGAAATTACCCTCTTCATCCGCGAGTGTGATACCGGCTTGTATTAGCTTGAGCAGGTCGACATTACATCGCATTGTCTGGTAGTGATAGTCTGAAGATGTTTTGAAAGTGCCTATTGGTCGTGCAACTACGCCCGGAAATTCCGTGTCCTACTTCATCGTAAGCATCCATCTACAAGAGACATCAGACTACGCGCCGCACAATTGCAACGTAAGGGTATTGGTCGATGAGCTCTCGTATGTTGTGCATTTCTGCCTCAAGATTTGGCGCCCATACCTCCCGTATCCGGGACATATCTCAAGAGCCGAACTTTCTTTGAATAACAATACGGTGCACAGTTTCAGGAAGGGACACAACAAGGGGATCCACTGAGCAGTACGTGGTTTCAAAAGACAAGCAAGTTCAAATATAATATTACATAAGCACGTCAATCGTGGGAGTTTTTATTTCATCTACGTACAGTTTAAGTACTTATTGACTTGAATTTTCAATACAAACCATCAAAACCATGACATATATGTATTATTCTGGTTCTCGACGTTTGACGCCAGTGCACCGAAATCGAAGTTAAACGTGTGATTCCCTATTCTCTGAGCTGTATTGCCCGTAGGGGGTGAGGGGTCTGTGCTGTGTCTCAAAGTTGCAGCAACCAGATCCTCATGCAAACCAAGTGAAAGCATGTCTGTGGACAGCTCTTCAGGTTGCTCTGAGTGATCCACTACTGGCCTGGGCTGCCGAGGCGAATAATCGGGAAGGTCCTGAATGGTCGGTGGAGCGGTTGTCTCAATATCCTGCAGCGTTTTTTGTAGGAACGGGTGTGCGGCGTCAAAAGAGTCCGACCAGGCCACTGTAGTGCTGCACACAGTTGATCTGGGCGATGACTCTTGAGACGGCAGGTCGGTATCCATGGTTGACTTATCTCTGAGTGTTTTGAGCCACTGGGAGTACGTCCGACGTGACTTCTCTGCGATTTTAGTGAGCAGAGGCTATGTTCCAGTTTAGTAACAATCTCTCAAAAGTCAACTTCATCACTAACCAGCGCCTGAGCGACCTTTGAGCATTCCTCGGCCACGTTCGCGAAAATGCGGTAAATAGTGTCCAACTCCTTCAGCGCAAATGGCGCTAGACTCAGGAAAGGTGTTCTGGAAACAATCAATGACAGTGCAACCTGGGTCAAAACACCCAGTCAAGATGTAACAGATTTCTAGCTTCAGGAGTCACTCACCGCGCCAGAGAATGCATTAAACCAGAAACACATGAACCGCTTACTCAGCTGTGGCTCACGATGCAGCATGGTCTCGAACGTGGCAACGAGACGGGAAGCGCTAAGGAATGTTGCAAGAACTGACGGCGCGTATTTGTGTCGATACGTGAAAGCATCAAAGTCACTCAGTGCCTCAGTAAAAAAATTCCTATGAAGCTGCAGTAGGACTTTGGGGCGTCCAGCTTCAGCGCGCAGACACACAATCTTTCCGGTGAAAACCCACCGATTTCTCGCCCGCTAGCTACTAGCACTTGTTGCATAGTCAGCTGTTGAATATCCGTGATGCCCTCTGAGTTGAATATGTTGAGTGTGGGAGGGATGTGGAAGTCCCGGATTTTCTTATCGACATCTAGAATGCTGGAATATGGTTGTGGTTGTGCAGAAATTGCGGTGACTAAAACTGGTGTGAGACAGTGGAGGAAGAACCCGTGCTTCCACTCATGATCTGTGGAATAATCAGTTCTGGTATGAAGGTCAATGAATAAATCAGCCAACACGAGTGAGCTTCCGGGACGATGTACATCCCCTCTGAAGCATAGGATGGTCGCCGACAATCGACATGTTGTAAACAAAGGGATGGTGGCCGACCAAGAGATAAAGACTGGAACTCGAGGTTCAGTACGCATGTCACATGTGCAATCAGTTGAAAATCGGAACTAACCAGGCGTGCATCTAAATTCAGAAGTTCCCAGAACAGCATTCGTCGCCGCTGAGCCTCTTCGGGAATTACCTTCCATCTATTGCCATCGCGGTCTATGAAAATGAATGAAAATCCATGTTGAGGAAATCTCAGGGCGGTAATGGATGCCCGACGTACGGAGACCTAACTGGAACAACATATGATTTAGGTGAGTGAAGAGTTACTATTTTGGCAAGACACACGCTTTGAGCAAGCTTAACAGCAAGCCCCATGATGCTCCATGCATATGATACAGCTTGACTCTTGTCTGAAAAAATTAGAAGGTACCAAATCATGTAAAACTACCTTCTCGTCAGCACAACCGCATGTCGGATAATGTGACCAACACACCAAAGTCTGTAGAAGATCTAAACTAGGTTCATCCATCAGATTTGTCTCACATAAAGAGGCTCGTGCCAGGCGATGAAACACCTCGGCTTTCGGAGATTCATTCTGTTGATTAAGATCAACGAGCAGCCCGATAGCCATCATGATGAACAGCAGAGAAAGGCGGCGGAAAGAAAGGCTTGACATCGGCGTGGTGTATACGTGATGAACTAGATTCGGAAGCCAAGTTTCGCTTGGGTCGAGGTTATACCTTGCACGTACGTCATAAATACATCGCAATCGGACAATGACAAGGAAACTCACTGCCATAGAGCGTTCAATCGAGCTTGCGTGCAGAGGTATTCTGCCTCTTCCCGAGACGGCAACATCTCGTAGATCCGCTGTCTCATAGGATTATTGGGCAACCAAGGGTAAGGAAATGTATGACTGAGTTTTTCGATTTCGGGAGACAATCTAGGAACGTCGGAGGTAAAAGCTTCTGCTGACGAGTACCTTTCCTAGAAAGTCAATCAGCAACCACCCTGCAAACTGGGCGCTAAGCAGATTACCTCCGATCGGCTATCCCGAATTTTGTCTGCGTCTCGTGTTGAAGATGAAGCGACAGGGAGTTGGGTATTGCTTGCGTGATTTTCTTTGATTGTCCCATCAATCTGGATATGCCTTCCACTGGTCGCGTGAGAGCTATAGAGCTCCAGTGAATTTTTAATACGTAAGGAATCTTGGTGCAAGAGGGGATGAGGGTCAGATGAACATTTGGCTTGGACGGTCTCCAACGCGTCTTCAAGTTGTCGTATACGATCGCTCATCTGAATAATTTTTGCATGAAGTTGCTCGGTATTGGCAAGAATGAACCTTGATATATTATCAGTGGGAGGATTCGCCAGAGACACTGTTGCTAACCTGCTACCCTTTCCAGATGTGAGAGCACCTGTAAACAAAACAAGGTCAGATTGAACGCTTGAAAGTATGATGATGCTAAATACCATCTGGACATATTTCAGCGCAGCCTCGTTTTGAGCATGATTGGCATGGAAAGACGCGATCGCACTAGGGCATTCAGCTTTAGATCATGCAAAGTCAGAGGGGAAAATGGACACACTTTCAGTTTTAATCTTCAGGATGCGTTTATGGTCAAAACTTTCAGGCCAGATGGGTTGAAACGCACCTTCGGCACTCTGCGCACGACAGAGGCTGTTTCTTGTTATGTGTTTTCCTGGGTGTTGAAGCAAATTCTTCAGGGGCCCCAGGCGCGGCCAAGGGCGAATCAAATGTGTTGCGAGCCCGCTTGGACGCACGGGTGTCAGTGCTCAAATCAGCAAGGACCCTCGTGGGTGTCTGTCTGTGCTCACTACCGTCTGCAAGCATGTTATCAGGACTGGGTATCGACGTTTGTGTACGAGTTTGCGCGGCTTAAAAGAGACCCCGAGTTCAACGGACTCATTGTTTCAATGGATAGATATATGTAGCACCGTGACTGTAGGTTACGGCATCAATGAACCACGAGTCTCCTGACTTACTATCTTCATCTGAGTTCTCGCCGTTCAACTCCACTTCGAATTTGTTGGTTTCAGTACTCGAGTTCTCCGGCGGGTTTGAACAGACAGGAAGCGGCCTGTGATATGCTTTTATAGGTGATCATCAGCAATCGTCTAGTACGCCACCAACCGCATGTCACAGTCAGCCATGTCGAGAATGAAGGCTGTGGGTACTTGAATTTATAAGGACTCAGGAAACTACGGAGGAACTGCCAGCGATACAAGGCCGCAAAATTTCCAACGACCCAAAATGGTCAAAAAACCACGTTGGTTATACCGATATTTGGGCATATCCTGACGACTCGGGGTAAAGGTACTCTTATCACGATTCTACTTCTCCGGTTTCCTGTTTGCTGCCTGGACTCACGGTTACTTCGCAGTCCGTAAGTTTCGCATCAAAATTTTGCCATCTGCCGCAGGCATTTACTCCGAAACACAAGGAAAGTGGTCTTCATAGGTGAGTGGGATTGAAATCGAGCATGATGTAACGTGCACAAACCTTAGCTTGCACCAAAGTACAAAGTTTGAATCCAGAACATTCATTTTGCAAATATTTGTGCCGCACCCGTTCTTATGTTCACAAACTGCCGAAACGGTCGAGGTGATTTACGGTTCGAACAGAGCTGTTCGCGGAATCAACCGGCCGCCTTCCTTAGCCGCTCGCGGAGCAGCGCTAGGTAGATGGGAAAATCAGCCGATGGGAAGGGCATCTGTCTCGTGGGACATACTACTACGCTAATAGAAAAAAAAAATCACTTTGTACTTCTGAAGTGACCCCCTCCAAGACAAACTCGATGGGGCATATGACACCGACGATACTGCCGGGGCCGGACTTTCCGCAAGGGCCAGGGTTCAAACGTTCAAGCTCAGGTGCCTTTCAACTTCACTGTCAACGCTGTGCCGTAGGAATCAGATCATAGGGAACAATATGATTAAAAGGAGCTCCTTCGTTCCGTAGAAATCGGGTTTCGGAGATCCCCTTGCGACCGCACGCAAGATGTGGAAACAAAAGGAAGGTATACGTCTTCTTCTCACTCCCCCGGACACACAGCAGCCTACAAGCGAAAGATCTATCCCTGATACCATAAACTATCATAAACAAATTATGCCATTAAATAACGCATCAACACCGTGTCAATAGTGACACAATCACAACTTTGCCTTCTGTTCAGCAGCAGCAGCCCTCTCCATCATGAACCTCGTCTCTGTTGCAGCCTCCGCAAGGTAGTGCTTTAGTTCAGCAGTATTCCGTTTAAGTGATGTGATGGTCCAGCGGATGTAGTGATCATCGATGGAATACGAGAGTCCATACCCGTCCGTAACAACTGCGTGTGATAATCATCAGCTTCGATTCGCAAAAAAACACTTTCAACAACAAAGTGTACCTTCTCCGTATCCCCACCCGTCTAGATACTTGGAAGAAAGTTGAGATGTCGACAATTCCCAATGGTTGGTCTTGGAAAATGCTGGATCCGAATAGATAGCTGGGACGGACTCGCCATCACAAACCATCTTCTTTAGACCAAATAGGTGTCGGTCCACCCCTTGCCCATCCGCGGCCCAGGCAGCATACTGCAGGTGGCGCGCGACGGCGCGGCGGAAGAGCACGGCGCGGCGTTCATCCTAGATGCGAATTCCCCATGACATTTAGCATCTAACTGGAATGGGAAAATGTTACGCGATCTCCGCATGAAGACCTACAGATTCTTCTCGATTAAGCATGGCTTCGGCCCATTCCTTGCTTTCCGAGCTGGCACTACGGATGACCTCTGTGCGGCCTTGCTGGTATTTGCGCGTCTGACAGCTTTCATACGTCACACCAGGTCGATTGAACATTTTATGAAAGGCAAGCTGTTTCACAAGCTGAGCCCATGCATCAGGGGAAGCCTTGAACTTCTTCATAAGGTCTTTCCCATAGCCTTCGTAGTGGAGCACCTAGGAACGGTGTCAATTAATCATCTGCAACCCTGACAGATCTCACTGAACCCTGCACTCACATGCATGTCATGCTGACCCACGAGCTCATCAAAATGTTGGCATGCCTCATTAATGTAGTTCTTGCATGTGGCGTCAAGCTCAAATTTCAACTCTGCGGGCTGCGGAAGATTGGCCCCAGTCGAACTAGACCTAGGCGCACCAAGATCAACTTTGTTGTGGGCAAGAGAAGCAAGAATGAATTCATTCAGGCGAAGCGTGGGCGTGCCATCCATGCACGAATGCTCCCCAAGGAAGCCCGATCGCCCATTATCGAAGACGATTACTGACACGAGTAAAGCGCATTAGTACATCTGGAGAGAATTGTGAAAGTTAATAACCACATACATTGGTGCTTGTCGTAGAAACGGTTCCGGCCATCTCCGACCCAGCAAGACCAAGAAATATCTTCGCGCAAGACGGGTGTTGTGTCGTCAAGGCAGACGATGATCGCCGAGGACTCTATGCGCTCGAGAGATTGTTGATTCAATGGCGAACTTGCAATTAGTGCAGAACGTGCCTGAACGGATAAAGGAATGAGGGTATGGAAATGGCGGCTAAACGGAACTGCCAAGTACTTACATCAGTCCAAATATCTCTGTTCTCCGATGTCAGCACGCCGACCGGAGTGCCCGCCTCCGTCCCTGCCATCCTAATAACTCGTTCCACTTGCCTACGTTCCAAAGATACGTTAAGTTCATTGAACTCAAACCAATTGATGCGCAACACGCACACTTCCAGCTCAGCCTCACTTAGTTCATGTCCTTCTGGGGTTGTAAGGAGGACTTCATAATACTTGTTCTTCCTCACAAACACGACGTGATTATGTGCCTTTGGATCGAACTTTCTGGCAGTGTCGGATGGCTTGGTGGGGTATCGGCATGCATGGAAGCTGCAAGGATTTAATTCGCTACCATGAGTTACGGAATGAACGCTTACAGCCATTTGTACGAATCCATGCACAATGGGATCCCACGAACCTTTTCAGGTTCCAATTGTTTCCTGCTCGGCTTGGCATGAGTAATGAAACAAGGCCAAAGACACGCGGGATACTGACGACTCTGTGATATCTCTGAAAGGCAGCATAGCCTTGATCAGACTAGCAGCCCTCTTCGCCGGTTCACGTCTGCGTGGATCATCAAGATGCACGTAGAAGTAGCTGACATAGACCACAACAGGATCGCGGTAGCCCATGTATGCTGCGTCATTCCACCAGTCCGCCAGCCAATTCTTGATGGATGGGTCTGCGGCACGGGCTTCTAGGCGTTTCTGAAGCTCAGCGGCCTGAGACGATTTGAGAAACTCTTGTGCAGTGGCCTGAGACTTAGCATACTCCGCATCTGTCAGAAGAGGCCGAATGGTCTCGAGGTACTTGTGCACGGTTGAAGACAGCGCCGGAACGGGAAGCTGAGGAAGTGAGGCCTGGAACCGCAACATGTTCCCTGCGGTAGGATCAACGGCATATCCCTCTGGAATATCAGACTTCTTGGGGGTTGAGGACTTGAAATTGCGTTTGTTGGCCATTTGAGACACAAGCTGGAGAAGCAGTTAACGTTATGAGTGACTAACCGGCAAATTACGTACCGGTGAACGCGACGAACGAGAGGCTAATCTGCTTGAGAACTTCAGCATGGACTCGAAATAACAGGAGATGCTGTGAGCGACAACGGATGGAAGGATGCTTGTCCTTCAGGTATCCACTGTCTGTCAGATGGGCTTAAGAAGTGGAGATAGAGAGGTTAATAGTTCGCCAGCGCCTAATGATTGATTAGATGGTATCAGTTGAGACTGCGTCTAGGATCCAGCAGATGAAGAACAGAGGGTCCATCCGTGTTGTCGCAGACAACTTTTTGTGCAACTTCCGTCGGCTTTCCGGTTATTCATGTGCTCGTGATATTATCCCGCTGAAAACGGACAGCCTTGGAAATGTACAACATCAAATAATCCCAGATCCTGCAAGGCGCCTATATTTATTCTTAAATGAGACGTGTACATATGATAGCAATACACTAAGTACAGCAAGGACAAAGCACTCCACAATCAAGCACAAAGTTTCTCAGCAACCTCCTCGATGAGTTTGCGGGCCTCATTCTTTACAACCCCCGTGTCCCCGCATCCGCCTCTCTTCAACTTATCCTTGAGTATTTTCTGAGCTTGCAAAACCTCTAACAAGGAAGTGAGCTGTTCAATGAACGGAGAAAGTCGGATAAGTAGTGCCAGTGACGCTGTCAAACGATGAACTGTCACAGAAAATGCAATGATCAAGTAACTGCTACGAGGCTGGATTAAATCGAGGGCGTACCAATTTCTTCGTTCGTCTTCTCCCGTCCTATAACTTCCAGAAGCGCACTTGTCATTTCAATATCCCAGTCTTCATTCTCGCCCACGTCGTCCCCTTCAACATTCCCCCGCGCCTTATCTACTCTCAGTCTCTGAATGTGCGCAGCCATATTGAATGCCAGGTTGGCTGCTGCCAACCGTACATTTACATCGTCATGAAACAATGCAGCCACCGCTAGGTCTTTGATGCTACTTCGAGATGAAAGAAGAAGTTCTCGGGCTATGACCGTGTTCGCAAACGCGTTTGAAATCATCTTCAAGAGCGTGAGGGTATAATTCCTTGGCGCGCCTTCGGCCTTGGATAACAAGACGAGGATCGGGCTTTCAGGACCGACTTTTGTTGCACTCCAACCGCACACGGCTGGTTTGAGCAGAGCAACGCGCCACATGTCTACCACAGGGAACAATTCTCCTGCGGAAAGATTCGTCGCAAGGCTTATCGTCGCGTCTTTCCAAGGCTCTATAAAAATGCTAGGGGGTGATGAAGACTCTTTTGCTTTGAGGTACGGAACGATATTCTCCGCGAGAATTTGCTTCGTGGCTTCTTTCGTAACGAAGCCCGACCATGAAGGAGCAACATCTATGAACCCCGTCAATTTCGCAAGCACTTTATCGAGATCTGGAACTTGAGAAGACAGGATAGCATTAAGGGGTATAGCTTCGATCGCAGGAAGTGACAACGTAGTATGTGGATGAGCTGATCGCCGTCGCCGCATCAGTTCGGTGTTATAAAATAAGGGAAAATATACGCTCACGAGGAAACGCCTGATAAAGGAGCAAGTCGACTTGAGTGCGTAATTCAGGTGCATTGATCCCCTTCATTTCATGGGTCTATGGAAGCGTGTCAGTTATTGCTAGGACATCGTATGTTCCCCTCCTACTTTATTCCCGTCCAAGAATAAAATAAACGTCGGTGTTACTCTCACACCATACTCGCCGCCCACCGCATTGCTCATTCCGACACTCAAGTCTATCTTAACAAACGCGACATCGTTGGCCCGGCTCTTGCTCTGTGCAAGCTCTTCGAATACAGGCTCGATCATCCTGCAAGGCCCACATGTTGCACTCGTGAAGAATGCAACCACAGCACGATGTGTGCGAAGCACATTATGGAAAGATGAGGGGTTTGTAGCAATGTGCACAGGTGTAGTAAGGCTGTGGTTCTGAACCGGCGTAGGGGGCGATGTTGGTGCAGGTGTCGGAAGGTAGTCTCTGGATGACGACGGCACATCAGAGCTGTTGGATGTTGCGCCAGCTGCTACTGCCTGCAGCACAGACGAAGCCAATGCCGAATCAGGTGAATCGGTTGTGGCTGAGATATCTTGGGGAGGGGTTAGGATGCCGGTAGAAGCCCTGCCCCTAAACATGGCATCGATAGTTGGTCGTAAGGCAGCACCAAACGGCGTCGATAGAAAATCGGATGGTAGGTCTGCAAGAGTGTTTTCATGATTATATTCAACCGAATAAATATATTAAAGGCCAATACCTTTGATATACGATGGAAGCGAGCCATTATTCAAAATGCCGAGGCAATTGTTAGTAAATGAATTGCAGTTGAAGTCTTTTCAAGCATCAATCAGTGATCCATGATCCTATCTCATGCCGCAGTCTCACCTAATAGATGGTACTGAATTTGGTGAGCAAGACAAGTCCCTCGCATCAGAGCAAACACCTACTTTGTCGGCAGTGTAATGCTCTTTTATCTGGCTGAGGCATTCCATAAACGTCTGCTCGTCCAAATGTGTCTCTCCCATATCAATGATCCTCAGAGGTGACCCGTGCTATGGCTCACTATGTTAAAGTGATAGAACCAACTTGCGACCCTGGCAGCTTACATGGGACCGACCCGGTTCAGCTTCACAAATGCCTTGTCCATAAAAGATTTCTTTCCCGAAGACAACAACTGAGGTATGCCTATACATATAGTGTTCAGTGAGCACACGAATTTTGGTTGTCGATGCCAGATGATACTAACCAGACGCCATCTATCTGCTTACCAGGTGAGCTGCAAGGAGATCTGGCCGGCGAGACCCTTGCTGAGGTCATAAACATAGACCCGGACTGGAGAACCCATTGATGGTATTATAGCAGTGACGGTTTGATGTTGAGCGCTGAGCAAATGGGACGCGTAAGACAAGCACACATATATCACTGTATCCAGTGCAAGGGCACTGCTTACTACTGTATTTGGCATATCGAGTTATCAAAGCAGATCTTCTGATCATCTTATTTCGTTTTCTTCCAACTTCAAACCGGAATTTGTCAAGTGCGTTCTTTCTTCAAAATTAAGTAGCACAAGCTGATCATCGGTCATTGTGTAAAGAATGGACTGCTCCTCCAACATTTCACTAAAAGACAACCCTTTCGTCCCACCGAAGGGCACACGTTGTCCAGTGAATGACATCCCTCCGGAGCTCCTTTCCCTCATTTTCGAGGTCGGCGCCCAATCCATTAAGGATGAAGACGAAGAGGACGAGCAGGAAGAGGAAGATGAGGCAATGGCGGTGTACTGGAATTTGGAAGCAGGCGCGAAAGACGGAGTAGATGAAGACAGCGAAACAACAAACTTAAAACGGAGCAGAGTGACAAGGAACGATGGCGTGGATGATGATAATTTATCCGAATTATCAACGCTTAGCGACACGACATTCGAACCCATGCCATCATTTGAGGTCCTCATCTCGCATGTCTGTCATCATTGGCGTGTGGTGGCCCTCAACACGCCGTCTCTCTGGACAGAGATCGATGTATCACCTCTCGATTCACCCCCATTTGAACGAGTTCAGACTTTACTTGAGCGCAGCAAGAGCCTTCCTATCGACATACGCATAGATTGCGAACCTCCAGATGACGATGAAGAAGAGGATTCCTCAGGCTCTGAAGACTCAGAGCTTGGTCAGTCCCCACGTTCGATGACCTTTTCCGATCTCGATAATCTTATGTCCCTTCTTGTTCCACACATATCACGCTGGGGATCTATCGAAGTGGCGGTCGCTTGTTACAAGCACATGTTTATTTTCCTCTCTGCGGTTTCAGATCCTTCCATAGCAGGTGCTCCCCAGCTCGAGGCTCTCCAATTGTACCATCATGAAGACGCAGAAAGCCTCACAGCTTTCGCTCAACCTGACCTTGTACAACATTTCAAGTTGTTCGGAGGTGTTGCTCCTCGTCTTAAGAGTGTAGCGTTGTGGGGTGTGCATGTTGACTGGTGCCAAGAATGGTTATCACGCGGGCTCAATCTCTTGGACTTGGAGCTTGCTTATCATACAGATGACGTGCGACCGTCATGGACACAATTTGCCGCCATCCTTTGCGGCGCACCCAAACTAGAAACACTCTCTTTATGCAGCTCTGGTCCCCTTGGTGCTCCCCATGATTGGTGTTCTGAAGGAAGTTCGGGAAGCTATGGCAATGATTATACCGGAGTCATCGAGTTGCACTCGCTGACACATCTTGTCCTGGCATTCCATTCACCAGTCTATGTCAGCGGGTTGCTCCGCCGTTTAGCATTTCCCGCACTCAAAAGTCTCACACTTGATTTGGACGATGGGGATTTTACGGATTTCGCATTCCAACTTGCTGGTCCTGTGATAACCGCAGTCCCGATGGTACCAAAGGATGGAGAGAAGAAACGCAGTTTACTCAGTGGACTTGACACCCTCAAAATATCCGGGCTTTCCTGCTCGGACCGCAGCATAGAGCTCATGTACGCAGAGCTTGGAAACCTCAAGACTCTCAACCTAGTGATGAGGTACCTCCCTCATGCGTTCCTTCAGTTACTTTATCACCCTTGTCCTGTTCCTGGCCAGCGAGACGCTTGTCACGTCTGTCTCCCTTCACTTATCACCTTGTCGACTGCCGGCGTCGCTGGACACCAAATATGCGAATTGGTTCAGAAGCGAAAGGAAGCGGGTGTCCCTCTAAAGGCTGTGTATATGGAAGAGGATGACGAAGTCATGGATCATGATTTACAATGGCTGAGGGATAATGTAGAGGTAGTTGATTTCTTCGAGGCCAGTGACGATGAATTTGCGTCACTGGTAGATATTGAAGAGGGCAACGAGGGTTCAGAATCGGAATGGGAGGAAGTGGATGATTGATTCTAGATATATGCTTGTACGTACTGTTCACGTATCATGCACTACTCGATTCGATAAATCTCGTTCTGAATTGGCTCTTTCTCAAGTATCTGCATGGCTTTCGCATGCTTCAGAGTTCGCATGCAGGTGCCGCTACACATCTAATTGGGCACATAATCACTTGATAATTGTACGCCTACCTCTAGGTGATCCCGAACGTGCTTAATATTAGCATTATCCAATTGTCGATCACATCCACAGGATTAGGTCAATCATAGTCGATGTACATGAACACGTCGAGCAATGATGTCGAGGAAAGGACCTCGAGAGTGTCCATCTTACCGTTTGCTAGCGGGAACAACGAGTGAAAGAAAAATGAGACATGTGGTCATGGCTACTGTGTACGGAGCGTTCTCCCCTTGGGCTAAAATCACAAATTTCAGCGTACACTTTCACTGATCATAAACCAGATGACACTCGGTCTTCGTCTTGTTCCAGGTTCCGTCCCATTCACATTCTAGCAGCCCACCACTAGCTGGGTGACGATGATTTCCGAATGATCTCCAAGTCTGACTCTGAGAGCCTGCTGCACTCCGTAATGTTCCTCTATACTTCGTGAAACCTTTGAGTGCCTTGCCAGAGGTTGCACTAGAAACTGCGATAAAGGCGGGGAAACCATGTGAAAAGACATCAATGACTTCTCATCCTGGCAGCAACTTGCAGAAATTTCGTAGAATCCTTATTGATCACTGTGGAGCAAATCAATCAGAAACATGTAGGAGATGCTCAGTTCTTCTGCAGTTTGACATGACTTGCACTGTTGGGCTCGTGATGATATGAAAGAGAACCTTTTCACTGAGTTCTTTGGGCTGAGTCAACGACAAGGAAGTCGGAGATTTGAGAGGTGGAGAAGAGTGTGTTGAAGATGCTTTGCTTTCGCTACGAGTTGACTTGATGTGCCAATGCCAGTGCCGTGTCAGCTGTTGTGTAGTTGGACGCTGTCAGCCGCTTTCCATGGGTGTAAACCTGATATTTTACATTAGAGTACTGCTAAATGTCTGAAGGCTGATCTCATGCTTACACCTTTCCATTTGATTGCAATAAGCCCCGACTATCTGATCAAGATTCTGATCGAGTTGCGGCTACGAAGTCGCTCCGAGTCACAAACACGCGTGTCAATTGGACTGTGGTTCTGGTCTACTCTTCGTCATCATTAGGAGTAGTACTCGTAATTCCACAGATTTAATACTTACTCATTTGAGTCAGAATGATTTGAATGACCCTAGTAACTGAGGGTGGCACAGATGGTCGCCAGTTGCTCTAACTTGAGTACCAGTCTATTAGTTAATCTGTGAGGTAGATTAATATTCGAAACTGAGAAAAGACTTGTCAGGACTCAGCACAGTGACCTATTATAATTGATTCAAGGGCTGAGTCGGTGAATAAGTTGGAGGGGTGGACGATGGACTCGGAGGTCCTGCGTGCCATAGGGGGAGTCCACGATGGACTAACACGGTCTACAGCCAGATTAACACTTTGCACGTGATCGCGTATCTGCCTCGTGTTCGCTCATGGTTCGAGTCTTCACAAAGAGTTTTGTGACTTTCCCTTCGTTTCCTCAAGTTCGACATCGTCGCCGCCGCTACCGACGACGACGACTGCCTTCTTATCGGTGCTCATTCTCTATCCTAGACGTGCTAGCTTTTCTCGACATCGATGATCTCTTCAACGTCACCACCAACTCTATTGCCCGCTCATCGCGAGCACCGTGTCTCACCACCACAAACACCACCAATGATAGCATTTGATGACCCAAAGATTCTTAGTCGTCGGGCCTCAACTTCGCCATCTGATGAGTCATCTATCATCGAGCTCTCATTCGACTACGAGCTCGATTCTGCGGGCAATTATGTCCGCGTATCAAAGGGTTCATCAAGGTCTAATCATTCGAGCCCCCCAACACCAAATGATGCTCTGCTTGATGGTGCTATTAAGCCTTCGTCGTCTTCCCCGCCGCAGGGGACCTCTGTTTCATATGCGTACACTAAACCTCCTTCACCTATATTGCTCAATTCTCCAGTACCATCACGACGTAACTCTCTCCCGCGGTCAGAGAGTGCCTATTCACTTCAAAGCGGAAGTGGGGCTGAACCGCTGCCACTTGCAGCTCAGCACCGAGCCCAGTCACTAGTTACAGGCAATTCCGCTCGTTCATTCCAACGGGTCGCATCCGTACCTGCTACATCGACACCAGCTGCATCTCAACCAGCATTACGTGCACCATTATCGAGTGGTCTTGCTGGTACTGGTCGAAAAATTGGGCGTCCCCAACGTGTGCCTCGAGATGAGTACCGTGAGCAACCACTTACGCTGGATGAACGGGAGGAACTGCGAGTGCGAGAGGAGTGGGATATACGAGTGCAGGAGGAGAAAGAAAATTTAATAACTATTTCCGACGGGGACGGCCTGTCGTCAGATGGCCCCGCCCCCAAACGGACTTCCCCGCGATTAACCACTCGTTCGGCGTCTGTGAGTCAAATCGACGGACGGGCAATCTCTAGCCTCCCCACACGCGCATATGGATCATCCACAGGCGCACGCCAGCCGCTACAGCCTGGCCGGCAGATCATGCCTGGGCCCAATCGCGCGGGACGGGTATTGATGGGTATGGCTGTCAAGTATGGTGTGGGTTCGGGTGGGTTCGATAAGATTAATGAGAATGAAGGTAGTGAGAACGAGCTTGCTACCGACCAGGCCTGTGATGAGACTGATCCCAGTGCGTATCTCTCACTCTTCTCTGGTCTCATTGCCAAAACCATTTATGTAGACGTAGATGAACCACAACCTGGGAATGGCATTCTTCGCCATCGCAGTCATGCCGCCCCTCTTACTCTATCGAGCAGCACACGACCTCGCCGTTCAGCCAGTTTGAGTGATGCCTCTGGAGGTATGTTTCTAAATTCTTATGCTCTTTACAAACGTGCCTTTGGGATTTAACAACCTCGGCAATAGAAGACCGGTTATCTCCGCGCCTGCTCCCAAGCCAAAATCAACAGCAGCACGCCCCACGTCCAGGGTCCAGCTTGGGCCTCAACTCAGCGCGCGTCAGACGCGTGACGTCCGAGCAAGATGGTGCGTTAATGTCCTCATGCTTGCCTGTGCCTCTCCATTGACCGTACGGTCACAGAGTATGCAGCAGAATATGCCCGCCGAGCAGCGGAAGAGGCACCTGAACCTTTCCCCCAGCCACAGCCCCGCCAATCGCCCTCCCCGACACATATGTCTCAGGCACACGTACGCACCCATACGCATCATCGACACGACTCAGACACTGTTCGCTCCCTCGCGCTCAATAATCCGCCCACCGCATCCTCACCCACAGTGGGCGATCGAAACCCAGGCAGACTGTCTCCGTCTGCGCGAAATGTGTCATCGTCACAGTTGCAGGGACATGGCCAAGCGTATCACCGGCGAAATCCCACAGCGCCCGAGCCACCAACCACGAGTGGGTCGTTAGCGCCGCCTGGTCCTGGCAAATCAAAGAATGGGAAGACGTGGGCTGGGGGGGACGAGCCTGCGGATAGCGAGCCTGAGGCCAAAACTGCGTCACGAGTGCGGCAGGCGCCACCTCCACCTGCGCCAGCGCCTGCTCCTGCTCCCGTCCGGAATCACAACATTGTTGTAAACAAGAAAGTATATGCTCGACTCGATCTGATCGGAAAAGGCGGCTCGTCTCGGGTATATCGCGTGATGAACGCCAACAACGAGATCTATGCTATCAAACGCGTGTCGCTGGACAAGACGGACGCAGAGACTATGAGCGGATACATGAATGAGATCGGACTGCTTAAACGGCTTGAGGGAAACAATCGGATTATCCAGCTGTTTGATAGCGAGGTGAAGGCAGGACCTGGAGGGACAAAAGGACATTTGATGCTCGTGATGGAATGCGGAGAGGTTGATCTAGCAAAGTTGCTGCAGGAGCAGCAGAAGGAACCGATGAATATGGTTTGGATATCGTATTATTGGCAGCAGGTCAGTCAGAACACCTTATTGTTCATCCCTGTTGCTGACGTGAGCGAGCAGATGCTTCAAGCCGTTCACGTCATCCACGAGGAGAAGATCGTTCATTCAGATTTGAAGCCCGCAAACTTCGTTCTCGTGAGGGGTCAGCTGAAGCTGATTGATTTTGGCATTGCGAATGCCATCGCAAACGACACTACTAACATCCAGCGAGATCATCAGGCAAGTTCTGCTTCAGGTATACATCCTTTATTATTAATCACGCTCCTCTCTCTAGATCGGAACTGTCAACTACATGTCCCCCGAAGCTATTGAACTTCCTGACGGCATGCGGCGGCTCAAAGTTGGACGAGCCAGTGACGTCTGGTCTCTCGGGTGCATCCTCTACCAGATGGTTTATGGTCACCCGCCGTTCCAACATCTTTCTGTATATCAAAAGATGAAGGCTATCCCGGACTTAGCTCATGTCATTGAGTATCCGGACTGCAGCATACCCACTGTCGTGAACAAGGCAGGCGAACGTAAAAAGCTCGAGCATTTACAACAACCCGTCAGAGCGGATGTTATTCAGGGCATCAAGAGTTGCTTGATGCGAAATTCGAAAGAGCGGGCTACGATTCCTGAGTTGCTTGAGCAGAAATGGTTGGCGATGAAAGAACGTGAGAAATCAAGTACTCCATCGAAACTTGTGTTGACCTAATTTCCTGTAGCTGAGATCACGCCAGCGAAGCCCCAGCTAGCACAAGACGAGACCGTCATCAATCCCTACTACATGAAGCAGCTGCTTGAGTACGGTATTAAACTGGGCCAGCAAGCTCAAAGTGGCGAGATAGATCAGGAATATCTCGCCAAAGAAGCTGAGGTACGTCTCCATCGACTATCTGACCTGGGTCCAAATTAATCTGTATTCGCCAGCGCTTGGTTGTAGAGCTTAAAGCCCTTGAGTCATGATGTCATGACCTCTCCATCAACTCCCAATCTTTCAACACATAGCATACTGTATTCGTTAACTTAGTCATCTTTCATCACACACCCCCACGTCTTTGTATGAAAACGTCCTTCAAAAGCAGTCCTCCTGTATGTACGCCTACGCTATGCCTTCCCATGTACTCCTCACTCTAGACCTTTCGCTTGCCTTTACCCCTTCGCACTCGAACTTTTAGCATTTTACACGCTCGCTATCCTAGCTGTGAACCTGCAATTGCATATCATTTTCTCTATATTGGTTCGTTCTGCATCTCCCCCGAGTTGGTCCTGGGAGGGTTATTGGCAAGCATCTGGGTGGTACGGCTTCCATATGTAATTTCTACATCATGTTGTAGGTATACAATACTATTTAAGACCATGGTTCACTTTGTTTGTACAGACTGTGTCTGGAGTTCGGCTGCCTTTCTTAAACAAGTTTAAACTTGTAATCTTATCTGTCTTGCACCTTGACCACTACCGCCCAACAACATTCTCGCTATTCCTACTTCATCATCAATAGCCTCTGTATACATCCGATAGTTTGATGGCTCATTTACCTTCCGACGTTTATCTCACAACCAGCTTCATGCATTCAGGAGATGTCAGTCCAACAACACCAAAGCTCCAGCTCCAGCTTTCCATACCTCATCACGATCCAACATACTATATACCCGACGGAAACACCGTTCTGCTCGTGGAGAACACGCTTTTTAGGGTTCGTTTCTGTGTGCATTGAATTGTATCCTACTAATACCGAACCATCACTCTTAGGTCCATAGGTCAACACTAACAAAGGACAAATCTACCTTTGACAGTATGTTCTCCCTGGACTCGGACCTACGTTCAAGCTCCAGTACGCCGAGTGTCACTGCGGGACCCGAAGGCGAAAGCGACGACAATCCGATCAGGCTCCAGGGAGATACTGCACAGGAGTTCCGCGCTCTCCTGTGGGCTTTATACGCCTTGTACGTACGTTTGCACGACTTTTTCCCCCCGGGCACAGCTGTATTCAGTAAATATCACGCAGGCCGCACGAGCTCACCCTCGCACTAACGCCTAAGGCGAATGCATCTCAGTTGTTTAATCTCGCTCGTATTACGCATAAGTATGAATTCCGCTCGATCGAAGCATGGGCCCTTGGTGCCCTTACGACTATATACACGCGCCCAACGCACTCTCCCAACCTTCAAGTTGAAGACGCCGAGGGGCCTAACCTTGTGCAACTTACTGAGCTTGCATCTCTTTGTGAGCAACGGGATCTTCTTGACGCTGCCACACTGCGATGGAAACGGCTCCTTGCATCTGGGAAGGACATCGCACTCGCTGTTGGAGTTGCAGAACGGCTTAATTTGCGCACCCTGCTTGGTTTCGCATATCATGCCATGATGCTTCAAGGACGGGAGGTCTGGGATAACGATACCTCACTCACGCGAGCACAGCGCATTCGCCTTCTTTCTGGGCATTACGCTCTCGGCCGGCTATGGGAACGTCTGCCAAGCGAGCCACCTGCTATCTCACATAGCCCGCGGTGTACAGGGGGTGCTCAAGCACGATGTAATCAAGCCTGGGGTGCACTATGGCGCTCAACACTGGACATGGGCCGTCAGGTCCTGCTTATACAATATGCGGATGTTGTGGGCAAATTGATGCTTGCAGAGAGTGTGACGAAGGCCCTTGTGGAGCGGGAGATACCTACACAGGGAATGCTAGATGGAATGCCATGGTGTAAAGACAACGTCTTGGCTGCTGTAGCCGGGAAGGTGAAGGAGGTACAAGAGAGTTTGGCCGATTATTTTACAGATGTGGTATGATTTCTATTTTGAGGTGGTCCTATGCTCCATGGTAGCCTTGACGGTTACCTTACCGTCATCTGATTTGGATATGAAGGAAACATTGTCGGTGTTATCCTTAGATCAAAAAATGTGAATCTAGTGTGCACTGCCCACAAACTTCGACTTCCAAAGTTACGGATTTATAGAGCGGACGTCTGCTGCAAGCTGGAAGACTTGGCTTGGTCCAGATTGGTGGCACATTGTGATTGAAATTGGACGTAAATGAGTGGTGAGTGCTGCCTACTGAGTATTCACGAACACGAGTGGCTAAACACAAGACATGAACATACTCCAAACGTTGTCATCCTTCTCCCTCAGTGTTGCCTGTCCCATTCGTCTCGCAAGATGCCCATTGTCAAAATATCTTCCCACTGATTATCCATCCACACTGCCTGGCGCTTCCTGCCCTCCATGACGAACCCACTGATTTGAGATAATGGCATCAATCGACCATCATTCACAGGTGCGATTACAAGGTTTAACAAAATGAAACGACGTCACTCACAGTTTCTCGTAGACAGCAATTGCTCATGCATTATTTGCAAAGACCCCGAGGGATATTCTGTTCAAACCAAACCACTTGAACGAATAATCGATTATGAACTTTGTCGCCTCGGTCCCATATCCGTTATTCCAAAATTTTGGAAGTAAACAGATCCCAAATGTGCCATCGCGATTCTTTGGTTCGAGGACAGTGACCAATCCCTGACCCATGAATTCCTCGGTTTCCTTAAGCGAGATTACGGCACCAAAGGTCGCCCGCTCCATCTGAGCTCTTAGTGTTTCCTTAAACTTTGGACCAAGAAGAGTGACATTATCATTGGAAATAAGGGGTTGAACGAGTGGATCATTCCAGAGGCGAAGAATGTCGTCGAGGTCACTCTCGACATAAGAGCGGAGAATCAGACGTTCAGTGGTAAGCATGTAATGCAGGAACTTGGGGGACGTGTGCTACACTAAAAGGGCTGTTAAATGTCGCTTAGACAAAGTAGAAGAGCTTGAATATCGAGCAGAGTTGTGACACCCGTGAGAGGTGCGTCTGCGGACCTTGCGTACCTTTGGCCTATCTAGAGGCCCATCAGACTGTGGCATGACGGCGACTCACATGATTGGCGAAAGACTGGTATGATTTGTATAGGTGCCGGAATGTGCCGGCACCACGCGTGCGGCGTCGTTTACTTCCCTCGTTCGGTTTTACCTCCACCACGTCGTCACACCTCGCACCTCCTTTCGCACCTAAGACCCACCCACCACTCATTTCGTTTTCCCATCTTCAGTTCCCATGCCGTAGTTTTCCTTTTGATTGGTCGGTATTTTATTATCGAAATCTAAATGCATGGCTATTCCTTGGGCTATCTACGGCACTTGGTACAGGATACATTCTTTACCCTCCAACCATTTCGTGCAGTCATGAATCGACGACATAGGATGGAGAGCAAACTCGGGTTTGGCGACGGCACAATTAGCATAGAACTCAGAATAAGTGTGCCAGTGGATATCTGAATCATACTTGCATCTGATGAATCGCTTGCCAACTGTGACTCTTTCAATCTCGATAGAGATGAAAGCGTTGCCCTTTCCTATGGATTTAGGATGGAAACAATCTAGATCTTTTCAACATTCAGGCTGCTTCCAGTTTTATCTACCAGAAATGTTAAAGGTATTGGAGAATACGGAGACCAATCAAGGGTGAGTCTGCTCATCGAATTGTATAACATCCACGAAACACGTCTAAACATGCGCGTCCTACAAGCCCCAAACCGACTTTGATTTGAAACTGGCCTGTTTGGTTTCCCTGCGCGTTGATCGTCGGTTCTGATACATTATCAATTAACAAAAAGACATTATGATTGACATGCTGCGTTTGTGCCTCGAAAGATAACATGGTAGGGATCTATACTCTGATTCTGCAAGCCGAACAGCCAATGCCTTGTCGTTCGTAAAACAGCGGTTGGCTCATAACCGGCGGCGGACACCTCCACGAGCAGTAGAACCATATTTCAACAATCTTCCTCAGATTGGATATCATCCGAGCACGAACACGCGCTTGAAACGTAGCGATGGATCGATGCCACACACAGCGACTTTAGCTTGCTTCAGTTTGTGAGGTGATTGCACTGTCGCTCGACAACACCTTCAGTTGGCTGCTCGTGCCAATCCTGCTATCCCGATCAAAATTCTAGAAAAAATAAACAAGCCCTTAGCACTGCATCTTATCCCGAGTTCTCAACATTAACCTTCGTGGATTCAGTAATCTCGAGAAGGCTCAGGATTATCTTTGGTTGATCCAGATGCTGTAGATCTGGTGGTGTGGGATTGTGCATACAATGATGTGGATACCAGAAAAGTTGTTCGAACGACATGATGGATATCACAGCAAGATACAATGAAATTAAGAGTACGAGACGGAGTTGTCATGCACCGACCACATATGCAGCCCGACCCAATTCTTCACGACTTGGTGATGATGGCGGGTCATCGGAACGTGCTGCATCGACGTCCGTGTCATGGATAGGCTCGACAGAAGATTGAGACTCCAGTGCTTCCAAGGCCTTAATAACAAATTTGACGTGGGCGTTGTAATTGATAGTTGCAGATAACGAGTCCCTATATATTTCCAGTTACATTTGAATCCTGCATGGTGAGCGTACATGGTTTTACCTGATTATGCCTTTATTGTCGATGACAAAAGTTGTTCTGGCGTCGGAGAATCCGAGAAGGCCCTTGCCGACATGGAAAGCTTGGTATGCAACGTGCTTCTCGTCGCTCAAGACAGGATACTGTACAGGCAACAATCAGCTGTACCGTGACGAAAATCTCAAGATAACTCACTGTAAGGTTCTGACTCTCAACAAATCGCTTCTGCTTTGGCACAGGATCGGGACTTATCCCGATCACCTGGACATCAGTTCGCTTGAAAATCTCTTTCTCTACAAATGTATGCTCAATACATGGTACACATGCAAGAACAGGATGATCATACCAACCAATGCATCACGAAATTGACAAGCCTCGCGAGTGCAACCGTATGTTCCTGTGCAGCGAACGGATGAACACGATACTTGAGGCCGAGGCGTGTAAATGCGCGAGTGCTTACCTGCCTCAGGGTAGAAGAACAATGCAATGGGCTTCTTCACTCGCACCCCCTGTTCTTCAGGGGGAAACTTGAACATGTGTCCGTTTGCATCGGGAATAGAGAACTCTGGAGCAGGCTCGTTGATAAGAGGATGGGGAGCCATGACGATTGATCAGAGGACAACTGACGAGTCAAGGATGTTCTGAAGTAGTGACGAACGTTGGGAGTGCCAAGTCTGGGCAGCCCCTGATATAGACCTGTCAGCCCCAATCCCACGCTAAGACAGTAAATTTGCATGTTCTCCAACTGACCAATCATCCACAACATTTTTCTCAATTGTTTGGTTGTCGTCTTGCGAAAGTCAGTCAGATCATCATGTCCGTTACACGCTCGTCGCGTCGATGTTTCAGGTAGAATGAGCATATTGGTGGCAGCGGAGTCATAGTGAAATGCCCTAGTGGCAGACGCACCCAAGGTAAGTAGGCTCATCAGAGGGTACGTCGAACACGTTGCCGCTGTCAGCATACTGCTTTCGCGCCGATAAACAATCACAGCCTAATTGGTTACCAGGGCTGCATTCGGAAGCCCAAAATTTAGTTGTGGCATGAAATCGTCATCATGAGTCATACTTCTTTCGGCGGACACGCGAGAGCGCCTGAGAATGACATGAAGAATATATCCAGATGACGGCGGAGTAGCTCTATAAAACAGAAACCATGCTAAGGGCCTGGGGTGTGCATGGGAGACTGAAACAACATTCTCACAACGCGTCGACGCGGTCACGGAAAGGAACGTAAAGAAACGATAAACCGAATGCCGAGGAAACCATCGAACGGGTCGCGGATACATAGATAGTGGTTGGGGCTATCGTCGGCGAGAACAAGCGTTATAGGTGAAGGTCAGCAGGTCCGTTTTATAATGAAGAAGCAAACACGTTGGATTTTGCGATGATTGCGACAAAGCCGTCATACTAATCGAACATGAAGATATGGAATTATGATAGCACCTTGATAGCATCTGTATAGCACACGAACTAAATTGTATGGTTTCATTCTCATGGCTTGGGACCCATGGCGTCTGAAGATCGATTATAAATCTATTTCAACTTAAACAATGATGAAGCGTACCTGCATTCAACTCAGCAAACCGCTGCCCCACCCGCTCGGAGTGCTTCAGAAATTTGTCTGCGCAGTTCATGACGCATTGATCCTGCTCAAAAGTCAAAACCGAACTATGCGAAGATAGGTATGAAGGGCTATCACTTCTTTCGAAGACAATGCTTTGCTCGTGAAGTCATTACAGCACGAGTTGAAGCATCTTTCCACGAGACCTGAGTATAGACGTAGGAAGTCTTGCATCTGACGGGGTAGTACAGGATTCAGACTCTGCTGAAATGCACATGACGAACCAATACCTGTTTTTTTTCTATAATTTTGGTCATATGGGCCTGTTCAGCAGAGTTTAGCTGTGAGAAATCCATGATTGAAGACGGTGGAAAAGACGAAAGACACAAGAATGTTGGACCGTATAATGCAAACGCGTTGTCTGAACGGAGGCACGAAAGTAAAATATGAAAGTGTAAATAGACGACACGCGACGTGCCGGTGTGAATTTACTTTTTTGGTGCTGGATCAAACTCAAACCTTACTACCCTTTCCTGGCAGCCCCCACAAGTCGGCAGTTTCACAAAACTCGTATTTCTAACTACTTGAACACAAAATTCTCAATATCTTCCCTCTAATACAACTTGAACGACCATGATTGAATCAGAATTGATTGATATAGATAAAAGTGAAGTCAGTCACCTGCCGATACGTGCCGTGACGGAGTTTCAAACTGCATAGACTTGCACCAGACCGGCCAGAATCCCGACATTCACCACAACCTCTTGGCTCTTTGCGTTGAAATCCAAATTAGGCATTTCCGATAAATTTATCATGACTCGACCACTTGGAGATCTCTTCCTCATTCACCATCCAAGGAGCTTGTCCCTTTAAGCTCATCGCAATTCTTACAAGATAACCTGACAAGTAGTATTGATTCCGCAAACAACGTCCAATGCCAGAAAACGGTAGGCTCTGTATTCTTGCTCATCTTCAACAGATACCTATTCACCTTATTTTCAATTAGATCTCTCAATGGCGCTTTCTTTCAAAGAAGCACTTCAACGGCTTGAGAATCATCGCGTTAAAGCGACGCGTCCATTGATTCCGCCTCAAATTCTGCAGGAAGACCTTCCTTTGTGCGTGCTTCTACTTTTCGATGATGATATTCTAACGTACGCTCAGGACTTTTCTTGCTGCGAACACCGTCCTCGAGGGACGTCGGACAACTGAAAATATACTCAAGGGCGACGATGATCGGCTGATGGTAGTGGTTGGGTATGTATTTATTATGCGCAGTTAAGTCTTGACTGACTCGCGGTCATCAGCCCCTGCTCGGTCCACGACGTGGGTGCGGCGATTGAATATGCCAAGCTACTCAAAGCCTATGCGGACGTGGCTAAGGATGACTTGCACATCGTTATGCGTGTGTATTTTGAAAAACCTCGAACGACTATTGGATGGAAAGGTTTGATTAATGATCCGTAAGTTTTTTTCTGATTGTTTGCGATCAACGAGTGCTGATAATGAGGAAATAGCGATATGAATTGTAGTTTCCAAATCAACAAAGGCCTGCGCATCGCACGCACCCTCCTTTTAGATATTGCTAAACTCGGTATGCCTGCTGGTTGCGAGTTCCTCGATACAATTTCGCCTCAGTACACCGCCGATTTGGTATCCTGGGGAGCTATTGGCGCCCGCACCACGGAATCTCAAGTGCACCGAGAGCTGACCTCTGCACTATCGATGCCCACCGGATTCAAAAATTCGACCGACGGATCCGTTGGCATTGCGATAGATGCATGTCGTGCTTCTCGAAGTGGCCATGTCTTCCTCAGTGTGGGCAAAGAAGGCCTTAGCAGTATCATTGAAACCGAGGTATGGCAACTTTACCTTTTTAACGCTTCCGCAGCGAGTAATTTTGGTAGGGCAACCCAGACACCCATGTAATCTTGCGTGGTGGCTCTAAAGGCCCTAATTATGCCGCAGAATACGTCCGCGACTGTGGCGAGAAGCTTTCCAAAGCTGGTCTTCCTTGCAAAATCATGGTGATTTTAAGGTGTCATACTCAGGATCTCAGTATCGCTGATATGGTCCAAATTCAGGTTGACTGCAGTCACGGAAACAGCCAAAAACAACATCGTAAGCAGATTGAAGTTGTAGAAGATATTGTGAGCATTCCCCGACTTTTATCTATTGTTATTTACTGTTCATTTAGGCACAACAACTGGCGAGTCAGGACACGTCAGCGTTCATCATGGGTGTCATGCTCGAGTCTAACCTCGTCGAGGGACGGCAAGATTTACCGTCGAGTGGTCCTACTGGCCTCAAATATGGTCAGTCAGTAACTGATGCTTGTCTGTCTTGGGACATGACTGTTCCCGCTCTTGATCGTTTGCGTGAAGGTGTTCGCGCTCGCCGAGAGTTGATTTCTCAAAATGCCAAAGGCTTGGAGCTTCTGGCTAACGGCGCGAAGTAATCGAAGCTTAATGATGCCGGTGGCATCAATAGCGTCAACAGTCACTAACGCTGTGTATCGATTTTACTGTGTATTATGAACCATCTTTATTCCCAATCCCATAGATGTCAAAATGTACGATTTATGTAACACGTAGGTCTTGCTCGGGCATTTGCGACCGAAGCATCTTCTGATAAACGCCCATGCCCATCTTTAGCCACCTTCGTTGATCATCGTGTATTACAGTTCTATAGCTCACAATGTAGAAGTTAGCGTAGACTGCGGACTCCAAGTTCACACTCTTGCAGGTCAGAATTTGCATGCCAATTGCGAACCGACCAATTCGTTTCTACCTTGATAACTCTTGCAAACCTCAAACCACATCTTGAACTGTGAACTCGCTGGTGCTACCGCATGTCGTTCTTTCTGGTCTATTAGCATCACACTAGATCCTCGTCATCACGCATAATTCTAATTACTGCGACAGCACACGCCGGGTGGCAAAACACAGATCATGCTGGTCCTTCCTCGCTTGCCGCCCATGCAGTTGTTTTCGCTTCACTACAATCTTTGGCAGAATAAAACACTTCTTCCAGTCAGTCACTACCATCTGAGATCATGCTCAACACCACTCAGCTTATCGTTACTAGATTGTGTTTTTCGTTTTCTGGGTCTCATCCGAAATTTTGATTGCCCATAACAAGTCGGAAACTCCTGTCCACATCCACATCCGTCTCGCTTTCACCGAAGTTGTCAAACTATTCGTTGCATTCGTTCTATACTTCTCGAGACAAAATTACTTCTGCTACGGTTCTTGCGGACATGACAACGAAGATCAGCCTTTGAGCAATATTAATATCCCACTCGAGGGCAGTCACGAGTCTTTTACTCCCAGGATGGCCCGACTCACTGAGCTGACACAAAGACTCTATCCTCGGTTAAGGCCTGACTGGCCGAGTCTTTGTGGCATGCGCTCGACTTTGTCCATTCTTGGCATTTCCACACTGTACGCGATTCGGGCCTATGTGGTATGTCTGGCGCATTCGTTCATCCTGGAGAAATTACGACTAGTTCATGTTTCTGATAGATTTCTAAAAGTAGAGAACACATCGATCGACTCGCGCCATACCTCGTAATCCCCGCGGCGAGTCTCTGCTCGCTATTTGTGCTGTACGCGTTCTTTTGCAGAACGTATACTCCACAACTGTGGTACGCTGCTCTTTTACAGGTATGTAATTTCAGGAAATTGGTCAGATGGCAATGAACATTGATAAGACTTAGTTTTGCGGGGCATTCATCGTTCGGGTAAGGTAACTACTATCAGCAGTCAAGCCCTTTCTAATTCTACTTAGAGCGGTCTCATTAACCGGTCGATTGATTTGCAATACCTCTCATTGTTGGCCTCTGCGCTCAGCATTTCGTTATCTGATACCTTGGTTGATATTGTAAGTCATAAGGCTTCACACTTGGACTCAAGTTCAGAGTTGAGCCCGCTGTGAGCATAGGTCTACAAATCACACCATCCATCATTTTTCGATGCTGTCAACTTGATCATTTTCGCTGTCGGCTGTATTGCCCATTTATCGGTCTATATTTTCAGCGTGGCCTTCCTTGGCACTAGAAGTCGTAGTTTTGGATCGCACGCGGATCTAATTGCATTGGCTCTGTCATGTTTATCAGAGGCCGGTCGAGACATATCGGCACTCTATGTTATATATTGTGAGTACTTTGTGTTTCCTGCGTGCCTCATGCTTAGGCTAGCAGATTACGATGTCATTCTAGAAAGTATCCTGACTGCGCTGGCCTCGACCGTTGTCTTTTTCTTGCTGACTGCAGGTTTCCTCAACGAGCCAGGTGTGATCATAGGATCTCTTCTCACATTGACAGCAGCGGGCGTATATGTCTTTAATATAAGACAGACCACGGAAGAAGATGTTGGATCTGAATGTGTGACTCGGGTAGGTTTACTCTACATACGACCTACTCTTGGACTGATACAAAAAACCAAGCATCGCTACCCGGTTGTATTTGCAGTGGTATTGGTCGGATATCTATTCTGCGTATCATTCGCAATGTCGCATGTGAACGAATGGACATCACGCGCCCCGAAATTGCAGTGGGGCTTCACCTCAGGGTTGGAGCCCAAGCCAGGCGATTGTCACCGCCGGCCTTTAACGTTTCATTCGCATAGGAAGACACTAGAAAATTACGACCACTTCAATAACATCCTGCTAATAGTCTTCTTCAGCCACGCTCGTTATGGTGCCAACCTAGATTACCACCGAGAAGTATATTCTGATTATTTTCCAAATGTGAGCGCTGTGCGACCAAGCTTTTTGGTCGGGTTCACATACTTGATGTTAGATTCTCTACATCGGACCCGCCTCCCGCGAAGATTCCGGCTTTGATCACTCGTACGATGTCTTTGTAGACTCGTACCATTCCGATGAGGATCTAACTGATCCGTCATATTATAAGATGGCAGGACGCGTGTGTACTCCAAGCATTTTAATTGACGTACCTGGTGCTCATAAGTCACAGATGGCTCATCATATGTTGTATACCGCTCTCCAGGAGCAAGACTGTTATGATGGGTACCTATGGGCGCCGTTTGATACTCTGCTGAATATTCCACGATTGGAGAAGTTTGACCAGGAACTCTTTTGGTACCATTCACCATGGGGCCTGCCTGTTTTTAACCCTGCACAGGATAATAGCCCCAGCCTCGGCCTGCATGCTCCCCCTGTCAATGTATCACCGGATCCGTCCATCAATCTCACAGAGACCTGGAGGGGATGGGGATCTGACTGGTGGTACGTGATATTCTGACAAACTCTCATCGATGTTTCTGATTATCTCTTGGCAGGTGGGGGTGGGTTGATTCTCAAAGTGTTTCGCTGCGCTTATCTGATAGCCATCGCACATCTATAGCGATCCACATGTGGGAGTCGGGGTCTGCATGAAAGCTTTCCGGAAAGTGCCCGTGCACTTGAGAGAACGCCTCGCTGCATTTACAAATGGTGAAACGCGCCTCATTGGAGGTTCTGCAGATACGATGTACATCCCAGGGCGGCACCGCAGGATATTCATGGAAGTATTGAGCCTGTTCCTTGAAACGACTTGCTTCCTCGAGATTGCTGCACCCACAACACTGCACTTGGTCGCGCCTCGCCATGAGCCCATTCTCTTTGTGGACCATGTGAGCCTTGGCGTGTTTTTACGTGTATCCTGACTGATTGTGGGATGGCAAGTGGTGGATATATCAGCCGCCATTCAATGCGTCTTTTGTGAGGCAAAAGTGGGAGGTGGGATACGAGGTGGGTACGTTCCATACTTTCCATTGGGGTGAGCACGATGGAGATAATGTGTGGAGGGCCAACTACGAGAACGTTGTGGATATTCGACGTCTGTTGAGGGAGTCGGCGGAGAGACAGCGAATTGTTTTCCCTGTTAGGTGAGGTGCTTTGTTGAATCATGGGTTCACACTAATAGCGACATAGAAATGAGACGCTAGCCAGATAGATTGGGCGGCGTGCTCTTTGTGCCTCCTTCGATTAGTCTGTTGGACCATAACGGAATGACTGGTTAGATCATATACCTTTTTTTGGTGGAACGATGATATCAACTCTATATTACATACTTCTAGTCTTCGACCAAGGGAAGTCGAAACTTCTTCCGATAATCGTCTAGTATCAAAGCCTTAATAGTAATACAGAACAGAGCAAATACAGTATAAATATGTCTATGTGCGATAGAGCATAAAAATCCCTAACAATCCCATTCCAAATCAAAGACAGCATCACGATACATGAAGACGATCATGCAAATCCCAGGACAACTCTTGAGCATTACCCGCAGTAAAATTATTGCAGCCTGAGATGACCACCGTTGCCAGCGTAGCATCTGGTGTTGCATGATCCGTATAGTGGACGCGTGCACTTAGGGCCCTTACCAGCGCATCCCCCGAGAGCTGTTGACAGCTGTACATCTTGAGAACAGAAAGCTGCGGCAGGCGTACGCTCATTCGTTCCCCATCTCCATCTTTAACAACAAAAGGCATGAACAGCGCAGCCACTGAATCCGACATATCTGACCCGACGATGGAGAATTGTTTCAAGTCGGACAGCTTACCAAAGACCCAGCGGAAGTCTTTGGTACGCATATCTGATAAATCCATGTCTAATATCTCGAGCGGGGGACGTGAGCGCGATAAGAGTTTGCGGATACCCATGCCGGTGTGAAGGTCGCTGTGTGGGGACTGGGAAAAGTCATGGGACTCGTCGTCGCTATCACCTTCTTCGGAGACGTAGTATGGCTCAAGTGAGAAGTCTACATTGATGTGACGCAGATGTAGCTCTCGCAATGCAGGGAGGTGGAGATGTGAGAGGATGCTGCGCTGATTGCAAAGCTTGTCTAGGAGGAGCGTGTGTAATCGCGGAAGGGCGATGGAAGGGGGTGGTGCGATAAGAACGCCGTCATCACTGGAGAAACCGTGGATGTATAAGTGCTCCAAGTTCAGGCAATGGGCAAGAAATTGAAGGAGGTCCGGTGATCGGATGGAGTGTTCGAATGCGACCTCTGAGATGTTGAGGGATGTGAATAATAGGGGATTAATCATTTCTGCATGGGGCAGTTTGGTCGTCGCTACTCTCATGGATATGTGACGGTATGTTGAGCTTCCACAGGAGAAAAAGATGACATCATCTTCATCGTCACTTGCGACGTCCTCGAAGGGAGTCTTGATATGAATATCGAGATGATGCAGTATGCGACGAGGCGAGGACAGGGTGAGGTCGGATAAGGATGTCTCGATAGTTCTTCCATCATAAGTGATAGTGCAACGCATCCAACGGGCGAGATTGGGAAGGAAGCAAGACATGATTGGTAACAGTCGCTCAAAATCTGTCAGCTTGAGGACTACATTGAATGGAAGAGGCGAAGAGCGAGCGACCCATAGTTCTGCCTGAGTGCGGATGGAGGACATGGTGCGCCTCGATTCTAGTACGACGATGATCTGCCATATGCAGGGTGCCGATATGGTCAAGTCTCTCCATAAGCGGCAGACTTTGGATAGTGTGAGGGGGATATGCCAGTCACCTGTGAGGCTGCAAGTTGAAAAGATCTCGATGAGTAATTCTGGAGGTAACGATGCAAAAGGAGGGAAACTGGGAAGATCCTTGTTGACAGTGGATATGATCATGGTACCGTGGGTGGGTGCACAACGTTAGATGAGAAACAAGATGCATATATCGTTTACGTAAGCAAAAAAAAACTTGATCATCTCCTTGAAGTTGTGATAGTCGATGAGGCTCATGTAAAAGCCAACCAGTCAGATCAAATGAAGCTCAAACATTCTCGCCTGCAGTCGAACGCAACGTGCGCTCAAACGTGTCCTGAGATATTGGAATGACGAGCGAAAACACCTAGATCGATAATCTTCTGGGATGTCGTTGACTAGGATATTGAGCTGCTTAATCTTCTGTTGCATCGAGTGTGCGGGCCTGTTAATTGTTTGCTCGCATTGATTCGAATTCAAGCAAGTACCTGCTTCTCATCGTAAACGTTGCGAAAATACCTTGCTGACTAATTTGAAAACTGCACAGCGGTGGCTGATTTTGAACTCAGTACTGAACTCTATTTCTCAGAGTCGTACACAAGCCGCCAACCGTCGCGCGAAACGTTCCGCGTTACTTTCCTCAAGGTTATTCACGGTCGTACTTCCCACTATTCAACATGCCAGGAGTAAGAGATATCAGGTATGTCATCAACTTTTGTCGAATTGGTCCATGATTTAGCTGTGAATGTTACTTGCAGCGCCGAAGCCTTCATTACCGCATATGCTTCCCATCTCAAGCGGTCGGGAAAGCTCGAGGTCCCTACATGGGTCGACATCGTTAAAACCGGCTCTTTCAAAGAGCTCGCACCTTACGACCCAGACTGGTACTACGTCCGTGCAGGTGCGTCGTGTTAGGTACCTTGATCAGAGATCAATTTTAAAGAGTAATCATCATTAGCTGCTGTTGCACGACACATCTACCTCCGCAAAGACGTCGGAATCGGTGCATTGGCAAAACTTCACGGTGGCCGCAACAGACGCGGCAACCGCCCATCACACCACGCCGACTCCTCTGCTTCTGTCCAAAGAAAAGTCTGTCAATCGCTGGAGAAGATCGGTGTCTTGGAGCAGACAGACAATGGTGGACGACGGATAAGCCAAGACGGTCAACGGGATTTGGACCGTATCGCAACGGCTGTCGTTGAGGCTGCCAAGGAGGATGAGGAGGAGGAGGAGGAAGGCGAGGAGGAGGACGAAGAGGAGGACGAAGAGTAAACTCGTATCCACCTCTACTTGCTAATCCTGCATTGTCGCATGCTCTGCGCGTGGTCACCATGGATATTATGACGATACGGTATGATGCATGCATATCTTTAAAAAATATGGCACTTCACTGCTTTCTCCACCATCTAACGTTGTTTTTTTAATTCCATGGCCGCTTACATCCAGTGAGTGCTGTCGCTTCACCATTGTTTGTGCAGTTGTACGTGATTGGATGCTGATAGGGTTCCGATATATTTCACGGAATGCAGATTGAAGAGCGTTTTTGTTTTATCTGCTAAATTTCAGGCAAAAATTTGGCATACCACCGCATGACCACCTCAACCGTGACGATCTATGTGATTTCCCTGTCTTGCAAAACCACAATAACGAGAATTCCTCACATAGAGATTGACCATCAAGTCCTAAACTTACGGCATCCTATTATTGAACGAGCAGTCCATCCACGCTAAGCGTTCGTACCCAAGTGAACTGAAAACAAAATGTTTTCTTTATCATTTGCGTAGATTTAATCTGTCAGAGATAATCATGGTTGGGGCATATTCAGACAGTAACGTTGACGATATTCCCTAGTCCTCGTAGATTGAGAACATTAGGTAGCAGAAGAGACATGCAAGAAAAACAAGTAGGTTGTACCCAACTAAGATGAAGTCTGATCAACACCGAACATCCCCAGGATATACAACGAAGGCAAACTCACTGCAATGAGTTAATCTTTCGAGCATTGTGCCAGCCGGAACGCCAACTTGCAAATAAGAGCTGCAGTGTTCACGAGCCTTGTTCCAATCCTGCATGGAATCAAGTACTGTGCGAATGTGCTTCACAGAAAGCGGGGTATTCGAATGTAACGAGAGGGAGACAGCAGTTCCCACAGTGTTCTTGATCTGTAATCCCGTTGCATCATTACTTGCAACTGTATGAAATGCAAGAAAGCAATGATCAACATACCTGACGGCCGTTGAGCGTTTCCTTGGCCAAGGCATCGATTTCAGCCTCGCTGACCAAGGACTGGCAGGCATTCGGTGTCTTATCAATGAACGTTTTCCAGATCTGCCTCCGCGAGACATCAGACAGCGGTGGGTAGTGCACCGTGAAGTGGATTCGACCTGTTTTGCGATTTATTGAGGAACGCAAAGTACAGGAAACGAAAGCACGTACTCTCGAATGCAGCATCACACCGTGAGATAAGGTTGGTCGTCAAAAACATGATCCCCTGATAGTATTCCAGCTGCCGTAGAAAAATAGATACTATGGCATTCCGCTCTGGCACATCAGTCTCCATCCTTTGTGACAGAAAAACATCTGCCTCGTCAAGAAGAACGACTGCTTTCCAGCGCTGAGCAAGTTCCAAAATCTGAGTCAGAGCGTTGTCTATACCCTGAGGGCTGGATCCCAATTCGCCCGCTGAAATACAATACAAGGGACGCTTTACCACCTGACCGAAAATAGTGAGGGTGGCTGAAATCATGAGCAACATCGAGAAATACCTCTGCCGCTGCTTCCACTGTAAGTGTCTTGCCACATCCAGGTGGCCCTGCAAGCAATCCGACAAGACCTGTTCCTCGCACGAAGTCATGAAAGGTTGACCCACGCGCGTGCTGCTCCACTAATGCACGAATCAATTTCTTGTGTTCGTCGTCCAGGACCAGATAACTGAAAGGGTCAGATGACCAGGACACGTCCCGCAGGCAGTCAAGAGCAAATCCACCTGAAAGACATAAGTTTATTGTAGTAATGTGCGGAAACCAAGCTGAAAAAATATCGTACCCCACTGCTTTGTTGCGAAGCAAAAGCCTATAACAACAGGAGTGCAGATCATGTATTGCTCTTCCTCAAGTTCTGCTCGCTTCAACGGGGTAGAAACCGGGACATTGAGACTAGAGTCAGGCCGAACCGTACGAAATGCGCAAGGATCGATCATGACGCGCCCGTGCGCCTGCATTGATTTATTATAGGCCATAATATTAATCAGGACTGGTTAGTGCTCACCTTGCACTTTCGAAGGTCCCTATGGTTGTCCATGGAATGGTCGTTGACACAGGCAGCCATCCCGGAAATCTCACCATAAGTTTGGCATTGCAAGCTTGCAAATTTGCGACCTCGTTTGGCAGCAAATTTGCGAATCTCGCATTCATTTGAGTGGATGGAGAGAGGAAAAATAGACAGGCTTTGTATCTTTCGCTCTCCTTCGAACGACGGGATCAGAAACCTTTGGTTAGCAATTCCAAAATGCTTGCCATTGTCAGTGATCACATGACAATGGATTGCAGCAAAGATTCCTTCATTTGTTTTCATGATCTCAAAGCGCGTAGTTCGGAGAATGTGATCCTGCTCAGTGAACTCGTGGCGGTTGAAGACTAGGGTGCCATGACGAAACAATGTCCAAAGCAAATCAAAGGTGATGGACCCGTGTCTCGTCAATGACTGATAGTCGGCGAAGGTGGTTTTGTGTTCTTCCCAGATAAAGTGAAGGGCCACTTCGATTTCAGAAATTAGCAGAGTGTTTGGCGTGCTTTTCGACTTCTCCAATTCTAGTTGTTCCTTGAGCTCGTTGAAAGAGAAAAAAAGCAGCTTCAGGTCACACTGAAATACATAATGAGAATTGCATTGCGAGGTTAGAATATTTGACTCGATGTGTAACTTACGACGGGGGGACTTCGCAAGAGATCTAAACCCTCCACACCTTGATGTATCTTCATGAGTACCTCGCAAAGTTCTTGACCTCGGATGTCAATTTCAGTCTTTGTGTGTCGGCCATTACTGCCCATGACTCGTCGGATGACGAGGACTGGTTGCTTTTGATCTAGTCTCTTGAGGTGCTTTGAGTGTTTGTTTGTGTTCGTCTTTTTGTAGACAGTTGTTGAGAATCGTCTGAAAGAATCATCAAGTTCAAATGCTGAAAATTCCGCTCTGGACATGCTCACGGATCGAAACTGTAACGAAGATTGACACGAAGAACTGGGATGATACAGAAGAACTCACTACTGGTCATAACGAGCAATTCGTGCCTCCAGGGGCAGCGTTGTTGTTCCTGCGCCAGGCTCCATACTAGACATGATATAGAAAATTATGGCAACGTCTTGTGGATTGAGAACAACAGTGTGCCTTTATGCATGATGAGAGGAAGACCACATGTCAGGTACCTGTGCACTGCGAAGCATCTTACATCCGCCGTCACATTTGAAATGTGCAGTGCCAAAGGTGAGTTCATACCAATTGCATAGCCCTAAACTTCGAAAGTCGTCACAGTAGCAGGATGGAACAGGGTCCACCCCAAATCAGAAGAATGGACGTAACACCAAATGCCCTTAGATGAATGACATTTGTAATACACGCAGACAGTGTGTGCAGCTGCCAGCTGATGCCAAAAAACGACTCATCAGCATGAGCCCGCGCAGCCAGACTTGATATCACACAACCTGACTACCGACAGGGTCGGGCTATTATTACGATGTGATGCCCACAACCTTTTTCTTGCTATAGGTATATGTAGGAACCGCGAGTTTGATATTCTCTCACTGAAGGTAGGATCGAGCAGCATTTGATAGGTAAGTGATAGGTGTGCATGTGAGTTTCGGATGGCGGCGCAGGTAGCAATTTCTGATCTGCTATGGGTTTTTAGGTCATCTGAGATTCGCCTCCCAGTGCGCCTGGTTCCAGTCGAAGGCCCGTCTGGACCTACTTCGCATGTTCTGTGTATTCCAGAAGAGTAATGAGACCTGGAAGGTTTAAGAAGACTGTGAAAGTGACACGTGCGTGCCGAGTAACTGCCTGGCCAAGAGTCAGAAAAGGTGGCAGTGGCAGTACTAAGCGGCAATGGCATGGCCATGGATGTCTGATTCGGAGCTATCATTTGGTGCGGTAATTTTCTAACACTTATTAGACGCGAGCCTTTGTGAATTCGCATGAGGCGATAAGTACTGTTAGAATGATACATTGAAAGTGGATTGTATCAGGATACATTATTTAGCTGACTTATCCATGGTCCAGGTTTCGTACACCAATGTTCCAACCGAACTCTTCTGTCTCAAGGAAAACTCCCTTCGAACAGGCCTGGGAGGAGTATTGCACAACCATCAACTCATCTCAGACCAAAAAGGTCAAATTCATCGAGGAATGCTCCAAGTTTGCCTCGGAATGGCGTGATCCTGTTACAGCCATAAATGAAGCTATTGCAGAGGTGGAGAGTCAGAATGATCAGAAACAATCCCGGAAGATGGTTCATATGTATCTGCTCCCATTCATGAATGCCCTGACTGGCTTCACCGGTGTCGTGGATGCATTAAGTCAATTCACTGCCCGTCGTGAATGCCCTCCTGGATATTGACCATCTTGTTTCAGCCCCCCTGAATCCGATCACATCGATCGTCTGGGGCTGTCTCAAGGTTGCTCTCAATGCAAGTGCCAATTCCTAGTCGAACATGAATTTTACTGAGGCTCATCGCTCAACTTTTTTTTTCAGAGCCTTGATCAATTCGCGAGACTCTTTGAAACCATCCGCTGCGAGTTGGCCTATCTCAGTGATCATCTAGAGAATATTGCTAGCTATGGCGATCTGTACCGAAAAAAACAAGAAACGCAGACGATCCTCTGCAATGCTTACATCAATGTTATCCGCTTCTGGCATAGAGTTGATAAAGAATGCACCAGGTCAGGTCAGATCGAAGTTTATAATGTAATGCCAACCAAGCTTGATCTGACAGTAGGCTTAGGACCAAAGTTCGGGACACCTTTTAGCACAAAGAAGTTGGGAGGCATCGTAAGTGATATATGTGAGGACGTTGTGAAGATCAAGGCATGCGCCAACCTGCTTTATGACCAAGAGTTGGGGGAGGACCGTCAGGTGAATGAAGTAGCCCGGCGGGAGGCGGAAGAAGATTGGATCAGGGCAGAAGATCACCGCCGGTTTCAGCGGGAGTTGGATGAAGCACACCTGGACACAGTCTTGGATTGGCTGTCACCAAAATCTTTGGACAATCAGTGTTTCGTACGGCAAGAGAAGAACTTACTTGGCCGTAGCCAAATCACCTGCCAATGGCTGTTTTCCAATGACAAATTTCTCCAATGGCAGAACAATCCCAAATCATCACCGATGTTGTGGATCTATGGCCTGCCTGGATCCGGGAAATCGACCCTGTGTTCGAGCGCCATCGAATTCCTAGCCAAAAATTCAGGATCAAATGTAGTGATTTATCACTTTTATGACCTTGCGCAACATCTTTCTCCAGAGCAGACATTGTCTATTCTCGCAACACAACTCCTCCTCCAATACCGCCAGCGCCTGCAGAAAATTATACACGCACCCGAATCTCTCCTCGAAAGGGTTCAAAACGTCATCAAGATGTTAATCGAGGGATATTCGAGGATCTACTTCTTTTTCGATGGTCTGGACGAAGAGATGACGACGAAGAGTTCGTGGGATGATGCTGTATTAGTGCTTCATTTTCTCGCCAAGCTCGCAGGCGATTCTCCTACCAGAGTTCGTGTCTGGTGTAGTAGCCAGCGCCAGGACTGCATTACCAAGGAACTCCAGGGGTGCCATAGCCTCGATATTGATGGCTACGTGAGGAGCGATATCGCTTTGTACTTATCAGAACAGGTTTCCAAGCTTTGGCCATGGTCGAGTCCTTCTGAGCAAGCTTGTATCCTAGAGACGCTGAAAAGTCGTGCCGAGTGTAGTTTTATTTGGGCAAAGCTCATGATAGATGCCCTCGGAGAGTGTTGGTCGACCGCCAGGGTGGAAGAACATCTCAAAGCGCTCCCAGAGACTCTGACAGAGTATTATCGCAGATTCTTCGAGCGTATAGAGAGGCTCTCGCGCCCACTAGCTTGGTATGTTGGTCATTTACTCTACCGACTGTCTGTGATGCTGAACATACAACTGCGCAGCAAAGTTTTTTCACTTGTTATTTTTGCCCGACGTCCTTTGCGATTGGAAGAACTTACCGAGGCTGTATGGTGCTTGGAGAGTGAGCCCTACGAAGAATTCCAGCACAAGGCCAAGCCCAATATCAACAGCATACGTACCATAGTCCAACCCTTCATCGAATTCATCAACATGAATAGAACAGATGATTCTTGCACTGAGGAGCAGTATACCTGTCATATCTTACATTCCACCCTGCGCGACTTTCTTGTGGACCATCCGAACATCCTGTGCGACAATTCCTCAGATTTTCTCATTAGTGCTGAGTGGCCGGCTCGTGCTTGTTTACGTTACCTGTGTCAATCTCGATATTCTGGCCTACTAGTCAGACGGAAGGGAAAGTGGCTTGACGCGGTGGGTGACCCAGTGGATCGTCACCCTTTGCTTTTGTACGCAGCAAAGTACTGGGACAAGCACCTTGACGACGTCACTATTGCGGACATTGGTAGTGTTGATTCCTTCATCACTTCTCCCAACTTTCGGACCTGCATGCAGGTCCAGAGCCTATGGGTAGAGGCACAATTTTCGTTCCTCTCCCGTCCCAACAAGGGCGATGGCTTCAACACATATGTTCGGCAAGTCCCGTTTTGGTTTGCACGAGCTGAAACCGGTCCTGGTCAAAAGCTCTGGACAGACTACTGCCGATTTTTACGCGAGTGGATATATTTCCTCAGCTGCGAGCAGTGCGGTGGGGAAAAGACATGCGAAATACTGCCATACATCGGACAATTGGATCGCATATGGTTCGGAGCTCTTGGTCCGAGCAATTTCCTGTCTCGGTTGGACGCCAAATGCACAAGTTTTGCTTTCCAAACGGATGTCGATCCTGATGGAGTCCAGTATGTTTTTGATGCGGTCAGTGAGGCAGGAGACGAAATCATGGTATTACGGATACAGTCAGTCAATATGTTTTTCTACCATATGATCGCTGAAGTCAATCTCTAGGGTATCGAGGCCAGAAGCTTGTGTCAACAAAACATCCATCCTCGAATGCTCTTGCGAGAGCTGGTATCTATCTAAAGAGCACCCTCCAAAACTCCAGAACAAGCAGACTATACAAATCACCGCCCGTAGTTGCAACTGGGACTTGTACACGAAGTCTGTAACCGACCCTGCCTTACAGACAGGGAAGGCTGCGCCAGCTGCTTTTGGACCAGATTGTCAAACCCTCCGGATTGGCACCCAGCTGTACAGGCGAGCCAATAACGGCACATTTGTCGCCATTCCTGCGCAATACTTTCGGTGCAATCTGCGTTCCACCTACATCGAGGAGTTTGCACGTCGTCGTCAGTTCCTCGTTCTCACTTCCCGGGTGAAAATCTCCAAAAGAGATCTCAAAGTGAGCCAGAACAAAGCAGACAGTGCACGTGATGAAGACGATGACCGAGATAAAAGTGCCAATGAAAATCTACGGGTAGAAAGGGATGAGGATTCAGAAGATGAAGACAGTTCCATAGAGGCCGTATCAGATTCAGAAGATGAGTTCGAAGGCGAAACTGAGTCGGAAGATTCAGGAAACGAGAGCACAAATGAAGGCTGCACCGATTCCTCGACTTATTTCGAATTTGAAGACAATACGCTCTCTTCATGGACCAATCATGTTGGTAGCGAAGACACAGACACCGACTACGAGAGCTGTCGTTCCTTTGATATCAATGGTTTCGGTGTTGCAATTGATACCGACTCGGAGGACTGCAATGACATTTCCGAATACGAAGAGGATTTAGAAAGTAGCTCTGACGAAGATGAAGATGTTCCCATCCCATCCGAAGTGTTCGGCCATAGTTTCTTTTGCAACAAGGAACGAAACAACTGGGAGAGACTCTCGAGTAAACGCGCAAAGAAGCGAAAGGCTCAAGCAACCATCACCGTATTTGACACTCAATCGTGCATTCGTCTCTTCCGCCTGAGGCGGCCAATCAAGTGTAGACTGTTTGCTTCTCCGCCTGTCTTCCACCCCATAAAGTCCCTGATTGTCTGGCCACTTGCCGATGGCGACATCCTGTTTGTGAATTACTTGGCCAAAAAGTACTTTACCTGGCAGCTGCAGCCATCAACTCCCCACAGTAAGTCCGATAAAAGTTGGAGCAATCGATGGATGCTGATGACCAATATCAGCGGGTCGTGTCTTCATGAAAATCCATTTTTCTGAATGTGGTAAATTTTTGCATATTGCCACTCTTGAGGCACAAGGGCAGGCTCCAGAATTGAAGGATTCAGAACCCCTGCCTCCCATCAAACTAGCTCTCATCGCGTGCACATACCGTCTCTCCCAGAGAAAGACTGCCAGGTCACCCCCTCAGCAGATCCATCACATGAAGCTAGCGTTAGGCCAAACCACACGACTGCATGTATCAAAGATGCCATTCACGCTCACTTGGACATCAAAGGATCTCTACTTCAGTTGCAGTAGAAAGTCACTGCAAGTTTACCGCATTCCATTGTTTAGTACAACAGAATATATGGCTGAGGAGGACCTACAGCCCGTATGGACACCTCGAAAGCCTTTTTTTCTCCCGCACAGTGCAAGTAGCCGAGCGGTATACTATTTCCCTCCTACGGAGAATAAGAGCGGCAAGGCGCAATTGCCCGCCCGCATCATCATCGGGAGCGACTTTACAGCATTGAAAGATATTGAACCGAATGAAGCTGAAGAAGATTACGACTTTTTGTTGGTGAAACGCGTCATCGACCACTCTATTGGCAAAAGAGGAGAATTTCATCCGCCCATTGGGTGCTATGTCGACGAAGACACCAACCTTGGTGGATGGGTTGATTCGCATGCCCGTGCAAATATAAAACAAGATCGTGGCATTGGCCGTTTAGACCCTCACATGCCAGTGGAACGCTTCAATCCAGATGATGATTGTGACTGTGAGTGCTACTGTCAGACTGCGTGCATGATCCTTTGCATTCTCATTCCTGTTCGCAGTGGAACCGTTCATCTACTGATTATGCCAGCATTGAGAATCAAGGGCTCACGAGTTTCAGAATTCATGTATGTTAGTTGTTGATTTGTTCTTGCGTAATTGAAAACCAAGACTCACCTCGAGTGACCAGCTGAGCGTTCGCTATCACGCTGTCGACAGATGAAGAAGCCTTTTTCCTTCCAACTAAGCCGTGACTGATTCTGTAGCATACCTGCATCGAGTGTATACCGCTTCCATGGGACAAGTATGATGACATCCCAACGTACTTCAAGGAGAGCGTTCTCGTATCTGAAGCAGAGTGGTCAATACATAAGAAGCTTATCGATTTCTCCATGCGGCCTGGGGGGTTCAGACGCGCGATGGTGCCGAATCTTCCGTATTTCATGGTGCAGTTTGACCATAAGGGGGAGAAGGGGTACGGGCATGTTTTGGGGGGTACAGGAGAGTCTGCAATGACTGGTGAGGAGGATGGAGCACGACACTTTGATCAATTGCATGACTGTGTCTGGCCCTGCTAAAATCAGCTACAGTCACCGATGAGTACTTCTCAGCACGAGACCTTGCTTCTGGAAGATAAAGGTAAAATGACGTTCATGTGGTCTTCTTGTTATCTCCAGGAGAGTATTTATCTCTGTTGTTTCTCGTGAAACATGCTTGGAGCTTTCATCGATACCTGTCATGGATTTCGATCTCGTCGTTCGTAATGGCACCATTGTGACTGCCTCGGACATTTGGGAGTCTTGTGATATTGGAGTTAAAGTACGAATTCCACCTGCCATCGTGTTCAAATTTTACTCATGCGTCGCTACCTATGTCAGGATGGAACCATCATCGCTGTTGGTCCTCGTCTTCCAGCCGCACCCAGCGCTCAAGAGATTGACGCTGAAGGGACTTTGGAGGAGTCGATGCTCAGTAGTTTTACGAAGGCACCGTAGGTGTGGGCATTGATCACTCTATTGTTACGAATGGGGTTGTCCCTGATCCCGAAAACTTTGTCGGTGACACGTTCAATACGGGCACGCGCAGTGCGAAGGATGAGAGCATCATTGCTGTCATCGAAGACTATCACAAGCTCGCCAAGGACCAGTCCTACTGTGACTACGCTTTCCACGTCATCATTTCCAATCCGACACCCCAAATCATCGAAGATGAATTCCCCTGGATGGTCAATGAGTACGGAATTACGAGTGTGAAGCTGTATATACATATAAGCCATTGAGGCTTCAGGATTATCAAATTCTCGATGTCATGTATTCCGCCCGGAAACTCGGTATCACTACGATGGTGCACGCCGAGAATGCCGATGTTATCGACTGGATGACACAGCATCTGGAACAGAAGCTCATGACGCATCCTTACCACCATGGTGCATCTCGACCTCTGATCGTGGAGGCTGAGGCTACGGTGAGCTTCTTCTATGCTTGGTTTGAACTGATAATGACATGTAATAGAACCGCGTCATTTGTTTAGCTGAACTCATGGATACGCCAATTCTGCTCGTACACATATCTGGTGGGCTTGCCACGAAACACATCCGAGACGCACAAATGAGGCTGCTTCCTATCTACGGTGAAACATGTCCCCAGTACATGTTCCTTCTCGCTGACTCGATGCGAAAGGGAGACTTTGAAGGTGATGAAACCTCTGCACTTTTGTTCATTGCCTTACGGACTATGATACACAGGCGCGAAGTGCATATGCTCGCCTCTAATTCGAGAGGACAAGTCCGACCAAGATGCCATTTGGGCTGGGGTCAAGAACGGATCGTTCACCATCGTTTCTTCAGACCACGCTCCTAGTAAATTCAATCATCCAAGTGGAAAGCAACGCGGGCTCAAAGACGGAAACCTTCCATATGGAAAATTCCATCTCATCCCAAACGGGCTGCCTGGTGTGGAAATTGTCCTATATGATTCAAATAATAATAATTTTATCACAACTCGGTCCATAAGAATAGTATCTCCAAGCGAATGATACAATACTTAATGCGACACATGCGCTTGTCAAGATATGCACCCTATACATCAGCTCCCGACGTGAAGTTCGGTCGTTCTCTCCACCCTCTCCCCCAATTCTAACAACTCCGTCAATTCATTGATTTGATCATCATCCGCACCAACCCTTGATATTGACCGCAGTGCATCCAGTACTTTCAACACCGCTCCCTTCTGATTCATGAGGCGCGACATATTGTGTTGTCCTCCTTTCATATGTCGCAGGGTGTGCTGGACGAGGATGGGGACGACGCGTTGGACACACTCATCCAGCCGCTGCGATGAAGCATATGCCCAAGCTTGGCAGATGAGTTTCCAGTACATCTTCGTTTTATCTGTCGGTGTGGAGATGCCAGCTGCATCTGTGCTAAAGGCAGTGTCGTGCTGTTCCCCCGCGAGGATGGCTGCGAGGTAAAGCGCGAGATGTCCTGCTTTCAGCCGAGACAACACTCGCATGTGCCCGCTGCGATTCTCGTTTACCAGGGTGGCAGCGATCCCAGCACATCGTTCGAGGTGCCCGTCCTTTGCTAAATACTCATCCCATTTGCGCGCCTGCTGGAGCGCAAAGATGATTTGAATGTAACATAAGTCACGCCCCCATGATCGCGCAATCTCTGAAAGAGGCAAGGTACCGGAAGGCTGGTCATCCACAGGAGGATCGATGCAGAGAGCAGCGGTAGAGAACAGCGCAAGTGAGAGATTGGCCATCAGGCTCGGCGTTAAATCTGACGCCACCTTTCTCCTGACTGCGCAAAGCGCTGCCATTCCAGGGTAACGTGTTTGTACAGGCATGTCCAGACTCATGGCTGCACAAATGCTCGAGTAGTAGACCTGCATCAAATCTTCAGGCCAATCTACCTCGCCAACCTTGCTCATGGTTTGGAGGGCATCGCCTAAAGCAAGGTGGTCCTTGGTATCTCGGTGATGAACAATGAAATCAAGCAACCATGTAAAGTCTTCCCTGCGGCGTCTTCCATGGTTAATGCCCACTCCGGTGCATTTCCACAATGTGCGGTAATCACCAGCACTGTACATGAGATCCGCGTCGGCAACGATACTAAGTCGAAGTGCAGCTCTGGCGTTGCTGAGACATTGATATTGGTGATCCGCAGCAATCGGGTTCAAGGGAGGTTTGATATTAGCTCTTTGCACCATACGTCTGCAAAGTTGCAGGGCCCAGATAGGTAGATTATAGTCGCGGAGTAGCTGACGATACTCAATTACTTCGATGAGAACTGAGAGAGGGCGGAAGAGCATTGCGATATCAACATCTTCGAGACCAGTCTCCTGATCGTTTGGCGATGCCACTGATAAACCCTGTTCCAGCGTCGCCTGTAGATCTCGATCCTGCAAGCCTTGCAGAACTTGCAAGAGCATAGATTCGAGCTCATCCCTGTAGAACACATTAGCCAACACGGCGAATAAAGGATAAGCCAAGGACTCACCCCCTATCGAGACGAATCAATCCTCCTCAAGAGGGATGCCGATTATGAGCGCAGCAGCTGTCAAGCAGTTGACGATCACAGCCCTTGGAGGCAGTGGAAAGACGAGTAAACGAGTGATGGCATCAATAGCCCACATGCGAAGGTGCCTCTCTTGCTTGTAATGTAACAAGCAGTGCGGGATGGAGTACGACATCCACGCCAGGTATGAGTCGGGTATCCGGGGAACGAAAGGACGGTGCCCTAAGCTTAATCGGAAGGCACTCCGTATCATATCGCAGATAAATTGGATCTCCATATCTTGCAGTACAAGGAAGGTGAACCAAGATATATCAGGACGCTGAGTCGTGGCCGGTGTCGTTGATGCCGACTCTAATGGGTCAACGAACAGCTGATGCATATCCTGACCATCCAATCGCCTGAAGTATAGGTGGATCAAAGCTTTCCCACAGGCGAGTGCACGCGTCTTTGAATGAAGTCCGAGCTTGGGCTGCCTGCCCTGGGTCTTTTCGAAGCAACCTAAAAAGGTATCTCTTAGTTGAATGATTGCAGCAGAGACGTCAATTAATTTGGGCCATTCAACTTCAGGAACCATGAGCGCAGCTGAAGTAATGACGTTTGGATCTGTAGTTGTCTCAATTATCCAGCGAACAGCAGGCGCATCGTGAGGAGCGTCCACTTTGTGCAGCAGCCCAGGGTCTCTGTCATCATCATACCCGCGTGCGGCATTGCACACCCTAGAAGTAGAGGCTATCCCAAAAAGGAACGATTGGACCCAGCCCCCCGGCATGATATTTAGTCTCCGGATCGAACGACAGATACTTCGTAGGGTGAACCGGAGGATTGTCGACGTAGTGTTCTGGAATGGACAAGTTGGAGAAACGACGCAGGATACGACAATGGCGCCATAAAACAGGGCCCCAAATGCCATCGTCAACACCACTGGACTTGCAATGGTCGGCTGCTGCGTCCAGATGCTAGCACCTAGAGCAATTCCAAATAAAAGGAGGGAGATCTGGATCAACAACGGAAGCGTCTCCAAGACAGCACTAAAATGCCACATCTGGAGACCATCCATCTTCTGTTGCCTCAGACGACCGCGAGCGTCGATCGGACCACGTCCGCAGCGGACGAAATGCCCCAGCCATTGCTTCCCCAGGACGGCACCCAGCGCAGCAATGAGACTGGTGCTGAGACTGGCGTACATGAGACACTGTATCCAAATCTCAGTCTCCCCCGGTCCATTCCATTGTGGGAGGTCGGGCTGTTGACCATCAAACGTACTATTATCGAGTGTGTGTATGAGCAGTTTTAAAAGGGCGTTTGTCATCTGAGCTTCGTCCGGACTGAGCGCGGATTGAAGAGAAACTATGAAAGTGGTGCTGACTGCGGAAAAGAGACCTGACTGTATTGCGATCAGGATCGCAACTCCACGTCGAGACTAGATACTCACGAATATAAGAACGATATCCATGTCACCCTTGTGTTTTTCGAGGAATTCCTCGACGTGATACCCAGCCTCCCGCTCATATATCGTCCAAAATTGTCCTCTAATGTTCTCATCATTGTTCGGATCAGACTCCGAGTCAGGTTTTCTGGACGTCCTGCCCGTCATAGACGAACTCGAACTAAGGGTGAGGCATCACGTAGTATCACTTTGTTCGTGAATACCCAACAGGAATCACTCACTGGGGCACTGAGCCGCTTTGTGACTGGTCCACCAAGGTGGCGCTGCGGCTCGTATGCGTCACGGTCGAGTAGAACATGATACAGTTAAGAACTTTCCAGTAGCGTTCCCGGGTGAATTGGAGGACGGATTATGATGAGTGACACCTCTGAGAAGCTATGTGGATCATTCCTAATCAGATGGGCCGCAACAAGGTACCTAGGAACTTTGGCGTAACTGCAGTCAAGATGCTCCATGTGCTTGTTAGGTAACTGACACATCCTCCCTCTGAGTCCGCTCTCAGCCGTTCCTCAGGCTCTACCCTCACCCCTCATTCACCACCTCGTCTCCTGCCTCTATTCTATTCCCCCATAACCTCTTTTTCGTCCTGTCTCTACCTTCGGTGTCGGGATACTCCGCAACTGGCGGGTGAATAACGTGCAATTACACAAAACACATTCTCGTGTCTAGTAAAGTTCTCTGCGCGGGCAACAGGGGATTTAGGTAGGCACAAATGATGCATAATATTCCCCTCTGAGCGAGCAAACATTGACAACTTCCCATACTAATAAGTTCAATAAAGCCGATGATCGTAAGGTTGAACGTTGAACGTTGAATGTACGAGAAGTTTAATTGGACAGGGTTGACCGTGACTCGTGAGGCATTCGTTGACCTTGTTCACTGTTCCATGGCCGCTGCGTTGCCTCGATGATGTATATAATATATAAATGCTTGTAAATTTCTGTCACATGAGTCGGAACCTTCGACATTGACCGTTGCTTATAGTACACATACGACCAGCATGTCATCACATCACCTATTTCCTCTACAAACACCAGATTATCTACTTTCCTTCCAATTTTCATCATGGTATCCCACATTTTCCTCCATCAGCATCAAAAGTACCATCATCCGTCCCTTGGATCAAACATTCAAGGAATATCTCGACTCAGACGGCATTTTCGTACCAGAAGGCTCGGAAAACGTGTCGGTCGGCTACGTTCACCATCTATTTCACTCGCACTCACTTCCCACCCTTAGTCCGGCAGAAAGTTCTCCTTCACACCAAGAGGATGAGGACGACGCTGCAGTTGGACGAACTTTCTCCTTCCCCGATCTAGATGAGGGGATAAGACAGATCATCAAGGAATACGGCGCCACCTTCCCCAAGCTCAATTTTTCTTCACCAAAGGTCAGCCCGTTCCATCGAGATCAATTTCCGTTCACATCGAACACAGGACGCATCATGGGTACTACCACCATCCTCGCCTCTCAAATGCACATCTCCATCAGACGTCTACATCTTGCTGAAATCCTCAGATTTCACATCGCACGATCTCAGTATCGACACCGTCTTCGAGGGATGCGAATGCGATCCCTCGAATCCACCATCGTATCAACTCGAGCTTGTCTTGCGAAAATGGTATCCGATAGATAAGAGCCGCGAGTTCAGGTGTTTCGTCCGTGAAGGCCGTCTCATAGGTATGTTCCTGTTTTTCGAATTCTCACTCCGGCAAGCTACAAACGACGCTCGTACAGGGATATCACAACGCGATACGAATTTTTACGAGTTCATGAACGAGCCCCAAATACAAAACAAGATCGTAGAGACGCTCGGGCGTTTTTGGAATGAGAAGATCAAGACCGAATGGCATGGACAAGACAACAAGATTGTATGTGTTACAATTGTCCTCGTCGTAGTTCGCGCACTCATCACACTTATGAAGACGTCTTTGTAGTATGCACCGGATGTTCGGAACAATGTCCAGTACCTAGTCGGCCAAGATCCTTTTTGACTGGGTACAAGAGGGTACGACAAACTGATAGGGCGATTGCACAAATAGTATGAGATCTGATACAAGATGAAGGTGCGCGAGAATGTTCAAGGGTGGCCCCCAAAATGCTTATTTGTAATGCCAAACCTCTGCCCTGGACAGATGCTTTATCGAGCGACTGGTTGACTGGCATTTTTTCCACCATCAACTTAAAAGCAGGACCGAGCACACCCTAATGGCATCGGTGATTTCCACGCCAACCTCTGTCGTCCATTCATGTCAGAGCGTCCCACTGACCTGTTCCACAGCCTGCATGATCTATGCGATATCGCGACTTGCGTCATGCAATATACAATACTCTCCTGCATTGTTTCAAAGGAGGACAAAATGTTTGTATCACATTTCAGCCAGTGGAACAATCACTCTTCAGATCATATAGCTCTAACTCGTGGCGTATTCCATACCTTTTCGGTAGACTTGACGCTGCACTGAGTTTGACTGAGTGAGCAATGATTAATCTTGGGGCGGGGGAATCAACTAATCAGTTGCGAGAGCACACTTGCATATGTATGAGGGTGAGTGAGAGGACGTTCGAGTTTGGTAGATGGGAGATTAGCTTCGAAGAGTGAATGGTGGACAGAGAGGTTGGGAACTGAAGAATCTCAAGAGATTCGGCCGTTTTCCGTCGATACGGTGAGGTCCGGTTCTCACTGGGACTGAAGAATCTCAAGAGATGTTTGGGTCATAGCCTTCGTAGTCGATGGGGAAGGTCTGGAACAAGGAGATATCCTTGTTAGCAATATTAGCTGGGCGCTGAGCGCTGATCAATGATTGATTGGGCACACTGCCCGTTCTTATCTAGCTATGCTGCTCGGCAGTGTATTTCATTTCCACCATCGTCTTATAACGGGCACAAGCAATATACGTCACGTCACTATCATGACTCGGAGTATGAAGAAAGAGCCGACATAAAAGTAGGCCTGCATGCATCCGCATCAACGGCAGCGTGGTCGTATGGTGAGGCTCCGCATATCAGTGCGACCCATACGACATCAAACTAGTCGAGAGTTAGCAACCAGAAGTTTGGAACACCATCTTTGATGCCCAGTAAAATCTGGCTGTGACAGAATGAGTGACTGCATGCCTAACAATAGCGTCCAGTCAGTCGACGCCCACTGCATTAATATTGGGTGTGCGCATCTAGGTCGATGATCAGACGATTACTGATGGAAACTTCAAGTTGATGCAGATTATCTGTTCTAATTGTTTGATCGATAATACTTCTGGTTGCTGCAACCAACAAGCAATCAATCAAGATTCCCCCTCAGGGAACAGATTTCCAGATCGACTACTATAAAAGCGCTGGATGGTGGTGTGTCTGCATATTGGACAAGCACCATACACCCCGTCCAGACATGACATTTGTTTCAAATGATCCCTCTAACTTGTCCTTTACCAGTGGTATTAGTATTATCAGCTATTTGACAGGTCTGTGCCACTGGAGAGCAAGATGCTGACGTCTCACAATCACTGACTGGTTTTGCAGTTGTGTCTTCTGTTGCAGTGGTTTACGATTGGGGTGAGTGAAATGACATTTCAAGGGTATCATTAATATTTATTTATACGTCATTCAAGCATTGACATTCGGACAAGAGGTAAGTTGCTGTGATCGATGGAGTCATCTCATTGAAATACTTCAACAGTTCGAACTGACTTGGGTAAGCAAGGTCCCATATCAGAAGTAAACTGGGTAGTGCAGTTGACTCAAAGCAGATGCAACGGTGGTCCTTCATGACCATTCTTTATATGTGTGTACGTCAAGTTATGTTATGAACACCGTGATGTCAACATGTACTGAATCAGCTTCGACATATGCTACTAGGTGCGCTATATTGGAATACTATATTCTGTGTAAGTTTTCAAGGCTAATAAGTCACTGCAGTGTACTAACAAGCCATATATATTATAGGGTTATTATACTAGGTATGTATCCCCCCAAATACACGGTTCATTTCCTAACCGGTGACATGTAGGTATTCTCCCAATCTCACTGACAGACATAGTGGGTATTCTGCACTGATGGCTGTCATTCCCATTAAATTACTGACTATACTTCTACACAGGAGTGAGTGATATTCTCAGTCACATTGCTATGTTGAACATAACACTCCAACAGCTGTAAGTTCAATGGAAGCATGAAGTCCATTAATTCACATCAGTAAATTTGATTTCAGGTTCTATCGCTTACTTCACATGGGTGTGGACACCTGTTGTCGTCAATGCTATGCTGGGCGGTGAGCTCACCTGCAGTACCTTACTGGTAGTGACTTGACTGAAATATTATGCAAGTCATAATGATGATTCGGATACATGCGATGTATGGAATACATCCTTTTTGGCTATCATTTTTGTGGTACCCGTACCACAGGTGATAGCGCAAACTGGATGAATCTGAGTTACGAGAGTCTGATATCCACTGCTATATGGGAGATCCTCGCCTTCGTCCTTGCAGGCTGGGTTGTCTTCCGTGAGCTGCGACAATCTCCAACAGGATCGACCATTAGGGGCTGTTTTACAGTGTTAACTAAAAGTCACGCATTTTACTTTGTAGCGTGAGTTTGGTGGCTTGGATGATATTATCTTGTTTCACTGAAGTTCTACATGTGTTAGATTTGCCACTGTAGCTTGCTTCACCCTGGGCTCGCTGTCTACAAATATCACGGTGCGCCAATCTGCGACTAAGCATCTGTGTCTGTCCGCTCATCATCACTTCTGCAGTACTCGTCGTCTATGGGAAGTACCCTTTATTCCGGTATTCTCGAAGTTGCCCAAGTGTTGCAGATGTTTGTGCTGGGCCCGCAGCTGATCCTCAGCATTCGCGAATATCATGCTAAGCTCGTGGCTGGGTCTGATGAGGGAACACACATGACATCGATTCATTTCCAAGCTGGTGGCGATGTGTTGACTGGCGGAGATGTTTAGCACAGCGATCCAAATGGTCATCTGGAGTTTCGTTGTGGTTTCTATTTCGTGGTTTCTATTTCGTGATTTGGAGGATTGAATTAGGATGCTGTATTACTATTAGAATTATTTACCCAGCCATAAACGAGATCTCTCGCGGTCTATGAAACTAGGGGTCGGAGCTGCCGACATGGACCTTGTTCAGCGGCTTACGGGTTTTATTAGACAATGAAACTCAGGAGTGGCCTAGGCCTTATCTTTGGAAAAGAATAATTATATTCGATACACTGCCTAGAGATTTCAAGGAAAGAATGCTGATGGTGCGACTGGTACATGACATGCCTCTCGGGCAGCACTAGGATTTGCAGCCAAACACTTGCCAGAAGGATAATGAAGGTTGAAGAGGTTGTGAAAAGCGAATGTCTGTCTAACTGGAGTTGTCCTTCGCAAGGTGTCTGGTCTGCTCGCATTCAAAGCACCGATTGAACTCATGCAACTATTTCAGCTGATTTGGGTTCCTTTTAATTCGACTCGGAGGCGAGGTTTTGTTCCCTCTGTTGGAGGATCGTTGGTGAGTTCTGTTGTGTTTGTTACCATGCTGGTTCCGATACAGCATTAGCAGATATAGAGTCAGTTCTGGGTCGGTTCAGGGGCCGGAATGGTCGAGAGTTTCTTTTGTGGGTGGAGTTTGCCTAGGATGCATAGCTCGACACTAGGGTGGGATTTAGGGCTAAGAGTCGTTTATCACACACTGAGATTGTACCTGTTTTCTAGTCTCCTTCGCTCGTCCCGCGCTCGTATTCTCACCAGAGGTAAGGGATACGATCCAAATACTGTAAGCCTAGACACGATCGAACGAAAGGACTTGCAGATCGAGAGAGCGTTCCTCGAGAACGCCAATGGCCCAAACGTTCTCCTATATTGATAACCTAGAAACAAACATTCGGACATATGAGACAATTCAAAGATATACACGTACCACCAGGCTGAAAATTCCAACTATGGCCACCAGAAAGTCGAGCAACGTCCGTTTCTGAAGGTCTTTGGAATTGAGAACCATCAAACTTCGCATTCACAAACGCTAGCCAATCACAGCCGAGCTCAACGTCGCATCCACTAAGACAGACAGGTCGAAAGGTCTGCCGTGAATTTTACCAATCATCGACAATAGGAACGCGAACCGGCCCAAGAGTGGATTCTACAGCTGTCCCATATGATTGATGACAGTTCGAGGGAGATTGAAATCATGGAGAAAAGACAACGACGCAGTCGCATCATCGACGCGAATAACACCAGGGATGTCAGAGAAAGATCCGAGTATTTTGTAAGGAGACATGGACATAAGTACTGCAAACAGCCGGAACTCCAGAACAAACATTACAAACGGTCCGGAGTTATGTAATGGATTTCTCTGCCATTGGAAAGTTGGTCAAATCACGATGACAGAATAAAACCCACTACTGCCGCCGTAGCGGGAACACATACGACTGGCATGTCATCGCATCGTATCTTTCCTCTACAAACACCAGATTATCTACTTTCCTTCCAATTTTCATCATGGTATCCAACATTTTCCTCCATCAGCATCAAAAGTACCATCATCCATCCCTTGGATCAAGCATTCAAGGAATACCTCGACTCAGACGGCATTTTCGTACCAGAAGGCTCGGAAAATGTGTCGGTCGTCTACGTTCGCCCCCTTTCTCAGTCGTACTCACTTCCCACCCTTAGTCCGGCAGAAAGTTCTCCTTCAGACCAAGAGGATGAGGACGATGCTGCAGTCGGGCGATCTTTCTCCTTCCCCGATTTAGACGAGCGGATAAGACAAATAATCAAAGAATACGGCGCTACCTTCCCTAAGCTCAATTTTTCTTCACCAAAGGTCAGTCCGTTCCATGGAGATCAATTCCCGTTCACATCGAACACAGGACGCATCATGGGTACTACCACCATCCTCGCCTCTCAAATGCACATCTCCATCCGACGTCTACATTTTGCTAAAATCCTCAGATTTCATATCGCACGATCTCAGGATCGACACCGTCTTCGAGGGATGCGAATGCGATCCATCGAATCCACCATCGTATCAACTCGAGCTTGTCTTGCGAAAATGGTATCCGATAGATAAGAGCCGCGAGTTCAGGTGTTTCGTCCGTGAAGGCCGTCTCGTAGGTATGTTCCTGTTTTCGAATTCTCACTCCGGCAAACCACAAATGACGCTCGTACAGGGATATCACAACGCGATACGAATTTTTACGACTTCATGAACGAGCCCCAAATACAAAACAAGATCGTAGAGACGCTCGGGCGTTTTTGGAATGAGAAGATCAAGACCGAATGGCATGGACAACAAGATTGTATGTGTTACAATTGTCCTCGTCGTAGTTCGCGCACTCACCACACTTATGAAGACGTCTTTGATGTGTTGATGACGCGTGATCTGTCTCGGGGCCATGTCCTAGATTTCAACCCATACGCACCCCGAACGAATCCCCTCCTATTTACATACGAAGAGCTCTTGGCAGTTTTCACACAGGGTTTGAACACACCCGAGCTCCGTATCATCGACTCGCCTTTACATCCAGTTGCATCGCGTAACGCCCCAACTTACCAACACAACATGTTGCCGATGGAAGCCCTTGCGTTGAGTAGCGGTCGGGACATCAACGACTTCTCGGAATTGTGGAAGAAAGAGATTCAACAGTCCATGAACGACGACGACGACTAATAGATTATGCTTTGAAAGATCGTTGCGGATTTCGTCCTATCCACATACGGAGGGAGAGCTTTTGTCAGGCCCGAGCTTCGCATCATGGACTCACGCTATACATCCACTGCAGCACGCAGCACACCGATAACGCGAAGGGCCACTCGCGGTAAATCCCGCTGCTGTCCTATCGAATTTGATCCTGCTATCACAATTCTCGATTCATAAATGCAAATTGATTCGTGTTTTCAGACACAGGTATCCTGCAGCTAAACTTAGATGAGTTGCGAGATTAAGGCGAGTGCTATACATGTCTCCCAAAAAAGTGTGGTTCGCAAGACTGAGAGCTGGTCGTTTCCTCCCTTGAGCTTTTTGTGACAGACACTGCATATGAGCACCTTAAATTCACCATCGCTGAGTTGTCTTCACTCGGACGGATCTAGCATCAAGTCACAAAGGGAAGCGAACCAGGAAGAGCATCGAAACAATCATTCAACATGTTTTGATCTACTTCTTGGTCAGGTCTACGCAAAAGAGACGAATCGAGATCACATCCAGAGATGCTATTGTACATTTTGAACAGAAACCGCTTTCGACGCAGGACGCCAAGCAAGGAAGCGCGCTTGGGTTTGAGCTTGTTCAAATGATTTCGACTTCGCTTTTTGCAATGACTTTCCATGTGCGGCGAAGTTGTGCCGTTTTCGATCCAAGTTCAAAATCCACCCCATTTACTTTCAGTAGCCGTTCTAAAGGGCGTCGTCTCGTATTTAGTTGACATAGCTACGCGACTCTTCCCCAAAAAGCGCACCCTCCTCGTCATCACAATGCAAGTTTAGTTGTCGACACAGCGAATCGCACTCTTCAAATGCTTGTGACGCAGTGCCATGAGAAATAGTCTCCCGAAGATCTTCAATGGACAGATATTCGCCACCGAAAGTCCATGGGCAATCACCAATGCAGTCTTCGTAATTTCTCTTATTCATCAAAGAAGTTGTCCACAGCGTGATCATTGTGCTGCAGTGGATACGAACATAACGGAGATGAAGATAAATCACCGCATGGGTAGCTACAACTCCGTTTGTAATAACAGCACCCATGTAGATAGAAGGGGTGAAACGTCTCCGTCGATGTTAGGAACGCGCGCCGGACCAGAAACAGCCACCCCATCATGATTGGAAACACAATGCAGCACATTGCAACTGTGCGGTGAAATCACTCGTACCGTTGACACAAATAAGAGCAACGAAAAATCCAAGACAGTCGACGACTAAGACCGTGCGAATCAAATGCGGTTTAGGGAATACTAAAAATTCAAAGACGCTCGTACAACATACCGATTGGATTCCTCGCGCTGACTAGCGGTGAAGACATCAAGCTCAAGCTTCAAGATCTGTGGCAGTGAGGTCTCCCTGAATAAGAGTCAATCACGAACGAAAAGATCATTCATGTGGTCGTTCATTAGAATTATCATAATGCAAGGATTCTAATATCTAACAGACCCCCTTGGCCCAAAGACGTCAAGCCATCTATGTTATGTTATGTTATGTTATGGATCACAACTTAAGGGATAGTCAAGTGGGCGATCTACAGGCGTCTCTATAACGCACCATCACGCTTTTAGATTTTGTCAATCTCAATACCAGAATCACTAGCGCTACCATCAGTAAACGCAGGGCGAGTGGCAGCGAGACCCGAGGCATTCTTGTAGAAAAGAATGTTGCCTTCATCCTCAACGAACTAAACAATGTCTCAGAATATATACCAGACCGAAGTAAGTTATACTGACTTTGCATTCCTTGAAAACCCTGTAGACTTCCCCCCACCCGCCTGGAGCACCCTCAAGCTTGATACCTGCTTGCTCAAGGCGCCTACGGAGAGCATCGGAAGCTTCCCAAGCGTTGTAGTGAGGAATCTTGCTGGAGACGTGATGAAGGACATGGGTCTCAGAGATACCGTGCGTAGCATGAGCACCTATCCAACCCATAATTGAGCCACAGCCACCGAGGAGGTTGCGGTCCAAAGTAGACAGGGCGCCACGGGGGAAAGTAAACTCAGAGGCGCGGTAGTGAGGGAGAATTGGGTCTGTATGTTGGAGGAACGTAATGAGGACAAGCCAGTGGTTGACCCAGAGGTAGGGTACTAGGTAGAGACGGAACACGGTCCAGAACCCATATGTATAGATGGAGCCGCCGACACCAGCGAGCCATAGCACGATGCCGATATCAGACAGAATGATAGACTCGCGCTGGTGAGGTGCGAACATCACAGCATCAGGATTGAAATCTAAAAAACTAGACCATTAAATTATTCTCTTTTCAACACGAAAAGAGACTCACGGTTGGTGCCTTTGGGGTAACGCTTCTGACCAGATGCATTACGGATAAGGTATGCAGGCCAGCCGCCAAGCTATAGAAAAGTTAGCCATGATCACACAGGTCTCATCCAATTCGTCTAACCAAGTAGGTAGCGGCACCAATCATTGCACCAATAGGGGAGTCGCCCAGCGCCTCCCGCAGCTCCTTCATCACTTCATCCGAAACACTCGAACCAAGAATATCCTCCTTTGTCGGGTCGAATGCGGGCAAGCCAAGCTGCGAACGTGTCTTGGGGACAAAAACCTGATCCTGAGTCATATGACCAGTTGAGGCATGATGTTTCGCATGTGTGATCCTCCACGAATGGTATGGTACACCGAGCCTAAAGTTTAATTAAGATACTGTCAATCACGTGACTGACGGAATTAAAAAAAATTAAGCCCGTACGCGGAATGCAGGATCCAGCCAACGCTGTTGTTGATAGACTTGGACTCTGAAAATGCTTGGTGACCGCACTCGTGAGCAATGACCCAGAGGCCGGTGGCAAAGAGACCCGTCCAGAAGGAGTACCCGGCCCAGAGAGAAAGGCGGGCAGCAGGATAGAGCAGAGGATGAGGAAGGGAAATGTGTTCGGGAGAGATGAGGGTGTCTAGATAAGTTGCGGCCTTATAGATACCCGAGATCACCACCAGGTCGTATACACTAATCATTGTGGAACGCGTCAGAGCCAGCTATCTAGGGCAAGATAGCAACCTACATGTATAGCGATGACCGCAACGCCGAACGCTTGAAGCAGCGAGCACTGGAAAAACCGACTGTAATGAGCGTCTGTCCCCGAAATGTATCTAAAGACGCGTGCAGACGTACGGAATAGCGCTCAACAGGTCCTTGATTGTGAGGTCGGGTATGACGCAGACATTCTGTTTCACGGTCGTGATGCCTTTCTCTGATCCGTCTGACATGATTGAGGTCGTTGTAGGTGACTCCTGTCTAATCTAAGCTTCTATGAAGAAGGAAGGGAGAAAGAGACAAAGGAAAGCAAATGAAGCGAGCCGTCTTCGAGTCTATTTATTGGGGTAAAAGAATTGTTCCGGTGATCACCGAGAACACACGTGGGTTTCACTAATAACTGCAACTCGAAGGAGAGTCGGAAAACACATTGTCACTACTATTCATTACATGAATCACGCACGCCGAGTACGTGTAAGTCTTTAACGTTTGAGCCTCATTCATGATATTGACATATCGCAACATGGGCTGCAGGAGCAAGTTACTATGTATATATATATCTTGTCAATATAGTGTGAGATTTCAGGCAACAAGACCGCGAGGCACCACTAGAAATACTTCAATCTCACTAATGAAAGGGCCTGGCAAAAGCAAGTACTCCTTCCTAATTTAACGCCTGTAGCCTCGCAGCTAGTCCCTCCAAAAATGCAATCCCATCCTTCGTGATAGTCCTCCCACTGCTCTTGTTGGTAACAGCACCAAAGTCAGCTACGAGATTCGCAAGCACCCTATTACTCGATGCAGTACCCACTTCTCGACGAAGCCTCGCAACCACACCCAGTTTCACGTGCGCTGGTTGGGGGGCCCGACCCTCCTCTCGATTAGTACTTCGTAAAGTGCGGAGCGGCTGTACAAATATCGAAGGATCTGCGAGCTGTTTGTACAGTGCATCAAGAAAGGCAAAACCCTCTTTGGTGAGCGTCCTTGAGCCTAGTTGTAAGAATTTCTTGAACTCTTCCACGGCGACTGCGAGAGCAGCATTATCTGTCGCATCAAGTACCGCAAGCTTGAGTTTTTGCAGCTGACTGGCTTTCTTGGTTCGCACGGGAGTGCAGGGTGGAAGGGGTTGGCCATTTGGCCTCGATCTACCGTCCGCAGAGCTGTCGCTTACAGATATGATTTCGCTAGACTTTTTGGCATCATCTTTTCGCGCAGGGGCAGGGACATTAGTTTGGTCCCCAAGTATTGGACGAGGCGGGTTGAGCTGGAGCTTGGCCAAGTCATTCAGGACGTTCTCCATCTCATCTGTACCCATCGTGGGCCGTTTATTAGCAGGCCGTACCACTTGAGGTTGAACCTGAAAAAATTTGAATACACAGACTCAGGCATACCGACGGACACTCGTACCTTGGGAGCTGGCGGTGGTGGCCAGATAAAGCGCTCAATATCGGTGAAGCCATTGTCCTGTGCGAGCGCCTGGAACTCGTCTTTCCAGTGGTCATAATCAGGACATTCGAAGAACTTCAGCTGTCTACAATAGCGCAGGAACTCCTCGAACTCAGAGGGTATTCCCTTGCACAGGTCCTCAGGGCGAGCGTTCTTTTTCGCTCGCTTGATGAGATGGTGCGCCGAGTCGGTTTTCGGTACACCGTTCCGTGTCCACGAGAGTCCTCCAGGCGTAAGGAGATGTATAAACATCAGTGCAGCGGCCTCAAGATCATCTCGCCTAGACGGTACTGCGACAGTTTTCATAGGTATCCATTACGCATAAATAGACCTAGGACACTGACCCTTGCCTTTGCAATGCACGTTGACAGACGTAAACCAGTAGTTGCCCAAAAAATCTCTCTTCTCTTTTGAGTCTGGAATATGCCGTCGCGTGTGCGAATCGATATAGCGTTTAGAAAACCCGAAGTCGATCATAAAGATGGTTTCTTTTTCAGATGACAATCCTATGGCACAGTTCCCAAGCTGGATATCGCGATGCAGAACTTCACGCTTGTGCATGGTCTGCAAGCGTGCGATCTGCATATTCGATCGATGTCAATATTATGTTATCGATCTGAAATCAGCCAGCACACTCACCACCTGGATTGCAATAGAGCATACACTCCGAAGGTCCATCCTCTGATGCCCTGATTGCAAATTTTGTCGATAGATACTCTCCAGACTCCGTCCGAGGAGACTTATAACCAGATAATGCCATTTTCCCTCGAAACCGCTTGCCCACAACCGAGGCATGCCCTCTCCTCCTTGCAGTAGAGGATAGATGGCCTGCTCATAGCGATTTGTCGGGCACTCGTGGTTGACATCTTGCACTTTGAGCGCAACGAAGGTGCCATCATGAATATGATATGCCTTGAAGATAGAGCCTGGGACGAGACGGCCTGGGTGAGGAATGGTGCTGAGTGGGCTCAGTACGAACCTGAATAGCCTGATCCAAGTCGATCTTGTAACCAGTAGTTGCCTATTCTGCGAGGAATAGTATCTGAGTTGTGCGCCATTATGCCGCCTGACCACTGTCAATGTCCCAAGACACAGAGATACTGTTGGTAGTAGGGTTGAAGTGATGAGTGACAAACAGCGAAATTAAGGTAAGATGACAACTTTGTCGCAGAGTCTAATGTGTGAAGTGGTACAATATTGTGGACGGTGGATTGATTCGGATTAGACAGATGCGTTGCTGGTGGTTGACGCGCCAATTGCCTGATACGCGTCAGTCACGTGTCAGGTTGAAATGTCTATATCCAGTCTAGTAAAAATTTGGCTCGGTTCGAGTGTAGAATTTGTATGTGCATTTCAGTCACAATACATTCGTATTACAAGCGGAGTCATTTTCATTGTAATAATACAGTGCTTATACAGTTTGAATGCATAAAAAAATATCTGGTCGTGATTCAGAGTTGCCCCGCCGCAATCTTTGCAGTCAACGCCGCGGATGCTTGCAACGCACGGGGTGTATCGTACTTATCCATGATTACTTCAACCAACTGTATCTTCTGCGCACTTGCAAATTCCTCATCATCGAGAAGCTTGTTGAGCTCTGACTTGCTGTGAACCGTGTACGATGTTGACAGTTTACCCTCAATATCACCAAGAGTATTGAGGAGCGAAGCCCATTTCCTGTGGGAATGGTCTAGCAAAACACGAATCAAGAGAGCAAGACGCATCCTACCAGTCTACGATGTCGTTGTACTTCCTGCAATGATCTGTGAGCTGTCATGTGAAATGTTTTCTAAGCGACAACTCGCCTATTTAGGCCGTGCAAATGCCTCTCGATATTGTAGCCCTTGTTATTCAGCACGAAGATTATTGGCGCCAGTTTGTGATGGATCATGGTTGAAATCTCTTGCACGGTCAGTTGTCCTGCCGCATGAAATGTCTAAGTCATTTCCAGGCACGACGGATGAACGACGCACATGCTACCATCACCGGTAAATAATATAGTGCGCCCAAGACATTTGTCACGAGCTGCGAGCGCTGCACCGAGGGTGCTAGCTACAGCCATTCGTCAGATGCAGGTTCAATAGAGAGAAACTTTACATTATTTACCGGTCGCCCATCCAATGCTTCCATACAAAATTTGGCTGACGAAAATGCACTTGTCAGGCATTGGAATATCCAAAAGCCCAAAGTTCGATGTGCCTAGACAACAACGTTCACCCTACATTTTGAATGATAATAGACATGTTTCGACTCACCAGTCTCACCAACAATTACATCTTGCTTCCGGAAAAATTTGCCTACGCGAGGCCAGAAGTAAGCATGCGAAATATTGTCGTCAATTTCCTTCGGAACATCTAGCCGATAGTGCGGAACGGGGATTCGTGATGCACCCTCCTGATGTCTACTCAGCCTCTCCGAGAGCTTGGGAAGAAGCCACTTCATTCTTATGCCCGGGAATCTTGCATGGCGAACTAGTGTATGGTCAGAATGTAACTGCAGACATTATCTGAGCGTCAAAAACCGGCATGTCACGGAAAATTACCTCGATGGTGTGTCTCGCAGGAATATGGTACGTGAACATTCCCGTATTGAAATCTGACTTCAACCCGCCAATCGAGAGGATGAGGTTTGCGTTTTCAACCCTCTCCTTGATGGACGGATGCGTAATCGAACCGATGTAGATCTATAGAAACGTCAGAACGGTCCTGAACGAAAGACGGGGACAAAACTCACACCACCGTATCGTTCATGCTCCTCGCTCACTGCTGTCTTTCCCATTGGTGTCGCGTATACGGGGAACTGTGTTTTCACGAGAAGGTCATTGACTTCCTGGCGCAAGTCATGACGAATAGCGCAAGCATCGACAAGGACAACGACGTCTAGTTTAGCATCCTCTACGAGTTCCATAATCTCGTCGAGAACATAGCTCTCGACGTCCGGGTCATTGAGAGGAGGGGTTCGAGGAAGTTCGACCTTCAAGCGCTTCGCAGAGATCTTTTCGGTGGTAAGATCCATTGGAAGGGCGAGGTAAACGGGGCGAGCCTGAAGGACATTTACTGCTTGAATGGGGGAAGGCGGACAATCAGGACTTACATGGATAATGGACTGCATGAGAACTCGATCGATTTCGGCCGCAGCTTGTGCTTTATCCATAATCATGGCCTGAGCAACGGTAGTTTGTTCCGCAACTTTCGTATATGCGTCGAATCTGGGAAGCTTGAGACGCTGAATGAACAAAGAAGAGAAATATATACCGTCCATCACCAAGTGTGTGGTGGAGCAAAGGCTTATCCTTCAATTGCGTAGTGCTAGGCACTCCGACGATATGAAGAACAGGGACCATTTCAGAGAACGCTGATTGATCTGTGAGTTACCCCAAGCGAGAACGACGAATAACAACTACCGCCTGTAATTCCATTGATGGCACTCAATTCGCCAACGCCGAACCTATCAATTGTTGAGTAGCAGATAGTGTTTGTCAACTACGAAACCTACGTTGTGACGACTACACCAATGCTATGCTCTTTGACGCGGGCGTATCCATCGGCTGCGTAAGCTGCGTTCAACTCGTTGCTATAATAGCATAAGAAGATAATGTGGGCGACATGATGAACTAATTACCAGTTACCGATCCATTGAATTGTGGGATGGTCTTCAATGAAGTCCTTAGGATCGAGATAGACAATATCAGTGCTTGCGCTGTTCATATGCGCGATAATTCACCAGGAAAGCTACACAATATTGTCAGTATACCAAGTGATCGATGATTGATGAGACCATACGCATGTTGAAATCCCCCGGTACTCCGAAAATGGACTGTGAGCAACGAGTGGGCTGGGTTCCATGAAGATGATTAAAGGGGACACATACCGTCACGTTGAGCTGTTCCAATCTCTTCAAGATGTAGTCAGAGATGGTGATAAGCTCATCATCTTCGCAGTGATATTGAGCTTTCAAGGTTTGAAGCTCGTGCTGGAGTCGATTGACTTGAGCCTGGAGTTGAGTGGGTTCGGTATCCATGATGGTAGTTAGATGTGAGGAACAAGAGGTAGTGAAATCGATGGCATGAAGAGAGACGGTTTATATACGGGAACGACGTCATAAAGCCTCCGATAAGGAAGAGTGTCTAGATAACTCTAGGCTAGGCCTAGAAATTATTAATTGCAAATATTACCTTTAACCCGTCGACCCCGGATCATCATCGATATAATTGTTAGCTAGGCGATGCTGGGATGTAACTCGGCCCATTCATCGTCCAGAACTCCCATCGCGATAATATCTTCCCAATGACCATCTATCCAATTCCCCCGTCGTTTCCTTCCTTCTTCCTTAAAACCTCTGGAAACACAGTCACAAAACCTGCTCATACTAAGCTTATTAGCCACTCACAATTTGGTATAAACGGTCCGTGCTCTGACATTGCTTTCTGTAACATCCAAAGAGATACGCTGCAATCCAAAGTACTTGAATGCATGGTTTACAGTGAAACGCGTGGCTTCCGTTCCATATCCCTTCCCCCAGAACCTGGAGGAAATAGTGACACCCAACCGTGCATCCCGATTCTTCGCCTCCAACAAGTTGATGCAACAATAACCAACATAATCATATGACTCCTTGTGTACCAATGAAAACCAGAGCGATGAGCCCTCCGCAAATGTCTTCATATATTGTTTGTACTTTGAAAATGGTGGAGGCGCGATGGCTGAGAATGACTGTGTGCGTTGGACGAGGGGGTCACTACGCAGAGCAAGGATTCCGTCTAGATCTTCATCTGCGAATCCGCGAAAAATGAGGTTTTCTGTAGTAAACATATTCGACTGAACGAGTTGTACGATATCGAATGAGGATGCAGCACTAGATGGCTCATGCTGTAACTTTGAAGATCACAATGGACTCGACAGGACTATGGTCGGTATTTTCCGTAGAAATCTATTTCCGGATCACCGGTGCGGCGGCGACTGCCATCCTAAATTTAGATTGGAAGTGTATCCTTTACGCCACTTCAAATCGAATACCGACCCTCACCATTCTCAGTTCGCCGTTTCCGAATCTGTCAAAACCACTACGCAACTATACTGCTATCCTCCATCTAAAAATCGGACTTTGTCAAACAGCGCTCTGAATTTTAGGTAGAGTCAGTAATAGTAAGCAGAAGGAAACGAGTAAGCCATCGATAAAGATGCGGATACTTCCATTCCAGTACGCAAGCAATAATACTAACAGTTACCCTCCTCAGTCGCCTTTCGTCACTCTCATTCCGAAACCGACGAGGCAACCGAACTCTAGCAACGCCCAAGGCCAAGTATCTTTTCTCCCGTCGGAGTAGCTGCGAAAATGTATGTGCATTCCGATCACCATGGTTCAATGATTTCCCTGCACCTATTGGGTGTTGCTCTGCGGTCGGAACGAGAACGTTTACGCATTCAGCCTACTGGTACTGTTATCACAGATACCAGGACTGCGGTAATGAAAGTATGCATCGTGTTCTTGCACATCTCTTCATCAGGCAAGAAAGGGTTATACAAATTCCAAGTCTTCACGCTATGTAAACCAACCACGATGTACGCTGCTCACTGTTATTAGTTTGCACAGTGGAAGTCATTTCATTGATACTCGGGTAGAGAGTGCCATGTATTGGGCGATAGCCGTGAGTCACGATGTTGGGTTCATCTACCATCTAGACTGTGGAACAACAGATAGTGAGGAAGATGCTTGATCTTGCTTTCAGGGTTAAGGCAAGTTGATAAGGGCTTTAACACGTATTGGCAGCACCAACCGGCAGACTGATCGATGACATGGCCAACATCCTGGCGCATCATGGCCATTCTAAACCATCGACTCCCATCGATTATATTGCAGCGTGCCCAGAAGAACATCAGGTGCGACGCCACATGTCAATAAGCTTCAGGCCAGCGCAGATTTTAATAATCCAAGGTCCGCATCATGCACCTTCTATCTCGCATCAAGGATCCAGAACGCGTCGGTTTACGGGGAACTCGGACTCCTACGTATACGGAGGTTTGCTCCAAATTCCAGCACTTGAATTTTCCGCCGACATTCTGTACCACCGACTCCTACGCAGTTCTGACCATGATCCATCCACAATATGTGATCATTCCAGCCTCGGGCTACATGACACCTCCTGCTGACTACCGCTGTACAGCAACCGCGCAATCATGACCCCTTCCATTCTATGAATGCGCAATAACGCTACATACATCACTTGTGAATACACTGAGATACATCAACATACTATAAGCACGCACATTACAGTCGTAAAACAGATGCGTAGTCAAAAGAGAGATATCAGCATTTTGTCTAGAAAGTACGCATTGTAATATCAGCGCGATTCTTCACTTGTCGGGAAAAAGTGGTCAAAGCTTCAGAGCCTCCCCCCCCCCTCACACACACCGCATCAGCGAACCAGTAACAGCGGTCAATACTCAATGCTACTGGTACGCAGATTCGTATGAATAATACGCGGGGGGAATTCTGATATAAACAGCCGCAGGTTGGTCATGGGTACCTCGAGCGCCGAAGGATCCTGAAGATAGAGGAAAAGTTGATAATGTTAGACAGCATCACACCACTGACCTTTTCGATCTGTAGTTTTCTAAGAAAACAGTTTCACGTTGAAAATATGCAGGTGCATCATAAGTTGGAACCGCAGAATCCGCAGATCCTGCAACTTCGGAAAAGAGCAATTGTTCCACTGACCAATATGTGACACGAACATCTCGTGTTTGATCTGACAAGATGGATATGGCGATATAACCTCTCGCCTGTCCTAGATCAGAATGTAATGCACCACGAGTCGCGGATGTAGGCTGTGGAACAAAGTTGGAAAGGCTAGCAGGAAGGTCCGATATGAATGGGAGAAAGAGCGCTCGCTAAATGCCAAAACGGCTTGTACGGACTTGCTCTTAAGGTCACGGCGGGTTGATAAGGGTTTTAACACGTGTTAGCTGGCAGTTGACCAACCGGTTGACCGATCAATTATCTGCAAATGGCTGATTGGGAGGACGTATACATGCCCAGGGGTGAGCGGCGGTAGGAGGGTTGAACTATTTCCCCAACAACCTGGCACATCATAGCCATTCTAAATCATCGACTACCATCGATCATGCAGCGGGTCTCAGAAGGACATCAAGGGCGATACCGCGCGTCGATAAGCACCAAGTTAGCACTCGGCCAGCCGCATATTTCAATGATGTATGAATTTCAATAAATATTTGAGGGTACCTTCGGTTCATCAGATGGTCAAGCTCGTGCACCTCCAAGACTATCATTAATGGATGATCACTCACCTTCTGAGACGAGTCAGTCAAAAATGGATTTTGAAGGTTAAGCGTGATGACGTAAGATTCAGAACGCGACACATCCTCCAAATCCTCCGCTAGCTTAGTATAGTCGGTACTACTCGATGTCGCAATCAGAACTCTCCTTCTTTGAACGCGAGCGCGATAGAATATCCTTAGAAATCACAGCAGTAAGTACTACTACCCAACCCAACACATTAAAACTCATGAACCATCCACAGGGTTTCGAGGACCTTCTCTCATCCAGCAACGTACTCAATCGCAAACTCGAAGAAGTAATAGGCATGACTCGAGAATATGAAACAATCGCTTCCCTCTGGCAAAGTTTTCATGAGTTGATGCGTGGACAACGAGACGAGGTGCTCGAAGATAGAACGACCGTGCCCGGCACAGGCGCCCACATCGTGTCTACAAACTCCAAACGATAGCACCGACTGTAGCTCAAGCGGGAAAGTGAAATTGTCCGACAGGTACGCTACATGATTGCTTTCATGAACTCTGCGAAGACTATCCAAGTACAGGTGATAAGAACAAAAAATGTATGTATTATTGTGACAAGACAAAGACAGATGATGATGACAATGCTGCATAGAGTCCGAATCATACATCTGCCCAAGAGGCGACCTTCGCAAGTTGTTTAGTGGGGAGTAACGAAGAAACAGGCACTACACTCACCCATGAGAATCCACTGAATTCCTGTTGGTCCTTCGAAGACAACTGCCCGTGAACGGGTGTTAACGTCGGTTGCTCCTTTGTAAATTCTTCATCGAAGTTACTGGTGTCCGCACTCCCGTTCTGCGAATGAAATCAACGACAATCCTTTGTAGTTGAATCATCAGACTTACTATAGTGGGGAAATACGGCGGTGGAATGCGTTTGTTCAAAACATCATCAAAGCTCACATCCTTGAAGAAGGGATGTCTCTTGATCTCTTCGGCATCAGCTTTCCCAGATCCTAAACGTCGGGTGGGATCGCGGGTCAACAGCTGCAAAATGACCATCAGCAAGAACAGAAAATAGAGTATGGGAACATCCAACCTTTTGCAAGATGGAAACAGCATCTCTCGGCATGGTGATGGGATACAAAGGCTCATCTTCCAAGATGGCATCAAATATTTCATCTTCGTCATCACCACGGAAAGGCGATTGTCCAAGCAACATCTCATACGTCAAGACACCAAACGCCCACCAATCTACGGCGCGGCCGTATCGTTGCTCCAGCAGAATCTGCCTCGACGTCAGTTTGGCCCTCACAACAAAGAGATGTAACATTTACTTCGGGAGCCATAAACTCGGGAGTACCGCAGAACGTGCTCGTGGTAGAGCCATACCACATGTCCTCCTTGCACAGACCATAATCAGCAACTTTAACGTGTCCGTCAAGGGTAAGCAGGATATTATCAAGCTTCAGATCACGGTAGATGATGCCGTTCGCGTGGAAATACTCCAAAGCAAGAAGAACCTCCGATGCGTAAAACTTGGCTTGGCGAAGCGAGAATTGTTTCCGTTGGATGTGCAACATGAGATCACCTCCACTAACGTACTCCATGACAAAGTACACACGTGTCTCAGTCTGGAAACACGAGTGTAAGCCAAGCAGAAACGGGTGCCGTTCACGAGCAGCAGCCAAGAATACACGTTTTTCTGAACGGGTACTACAAATTCTAATTAAGTTTCTTGATCGCATCAAATTTATGAGACCTACCTCTCAACCTCATCGTTATCAATAATAAACTCCTTCTTGAGCACTTTGATGGCATACAACCCGTTCGTCTTTTTCTCCTCCGCGAGCATGACTTTACCGAAGTTACCCTTACCCAGGACAGCCAGGAAGTTGAAATCATCGAGGCCAACTTTACGCTTACGAGTTGCGACTCGCTGCGTCGGAGGCATCGCCTGAGCTGGCGGGACTAAGTGAGGCTCCTGAGGTCGCTGTGCATACTGGGGCCCAAGAGGTTGCATCGCTAAACCTGGTTGCGGATACGGGGTCTGTTTCTAGATCTTTGTAAGCGCACATGCTAACACGGCTAATACAGAAACGTACCTGGGGCGAAGGGATCGAGTACTCTTCCTGCTCATACGCCATAGGTAACTGTGGCGGAGGCGGTGGTGGGGGAGGCAACAACTGTTCATTGGGGTAAGCAGGGGGCACCGGGACCCGAGCACCTGGGGGAGGACGGGGAGGAACACTAGACGACGGTTGCTGCTGATAATAACGAGGATCAACACCATCCTGCGTAGGGGTGCGCCGTCCAAACGCATCCACGATCATCCCTGGTACAGGAGCTACCTCTCCTCCCGTAAGTTGCATCCTGTCTAGACTATCGCTAAGTGGCACTTCCGCAAGTGGAAGCACTTGCGTTTGGGTCTGTGGCGTAGGAGCGAGGGCCATGGGTCGTGATACCACTGCTGCTGCTTTACCCCCGCGCGCGCGATTGATATCGCGCCAATCACGGAGGAGCTGGTTGGCCGTCTCCATTGACATACCACAGAAATCAGGCACAAGGTGCGCACAGTTGGCGTGGCAGGTGATATCGCATTCTGAGCACTTGCGTGCGTTCTTGCGACCAAGAGGAAGCATGTAACCACAGTGGCAGCACCAGTTCGCACCGATGTTTGTAAGGGGCTCGAAGCGATGGGGAATGCGATGGTTGATCTTCTCTTCATCGCCTTCCTGGAGAGGGAGGTGTGAGAAGCGATGAGAGAAGTGGGGAAGGTACGTACTCCAGTGTTTGACTTCGATATACACTTGGTGACGACTTTCTCATAACATTTCTTGTGACAAGTATATCGGCAGTCTTCGCACTGATAACCCAGGGCATTGAGTAAGAAGTCGTTGCAAAAGGCACAAAGCATGAGTTGATAGAATTGCCGTTGTACGAATTTATGGCCGTTCATCTCGTGAACTTCACCCTTTCGTTTTCTGACAGCGCCCTGACGGCCGAGTCCACCGGGGGCATCTAGCGGGCGCTTGCGCACGTTCTCCTTGACTGAAACTCGGTATAAGAATTTGAATCACAGACTTCAAGGTCACTTACCGAAGTTGAGATGCAATGCAAGGGCGCCTGCCGGTTCTACCGCGAACCACCCATCAATGCCTTCGTTCTGGCTCGTAAACGCTGCTGTTCCGCCTGGTGGATTACCTGCCCCATCAGGTTCTATATTGAGAGGAGTATTGACATCGCCGAATCCACCAATTTGGTGAGGAGAACGATTGACAGGAGAGTCACCATCCATGGCACCTGCAGTAACCCAGCCACCCTGGCTGTCCATCATGACCTTTTGCCGTCTGAGCGCTTCAACAAGGTCGCTGATTCTTATCCAGAGCAATCCAATAGGGGCCGGGTGAACTTCCGACACTTGTTTGTCATAGACCGCGATCTCGACTTCATTCGCTTTGTCGACGGTGATTTCGAAGTCTTCATTCCAGCGGTCGGTCCGCGAGGGGTGGGAGCGAGCGCGTTGTGTTCCTTCGATTTTAAGGGATACGAAGGTCTCACGAACCTGTTTGGAGGAAGTACGGGATCTAAAACCAGTTACGATTGGAGTATGTTCGAGTTCGCGTGCCCCTTTGACAGTCACATAGAGCTTGCCAGATAACGGCTTAGCGCGTATATTATCTTTACGTTCGCCATCGGGACCTAGCCCAATGGATTTGAAATGATATAAATTAACGAGGAAAAGGAAAACCGACCTGCTGGTTGCTCTTCTTCCTCGACGTCATCGAGAATATGGAGGTTCTTGTAGCATTTGAGAGCGGATTGAAGGAGTTGGATCTTCTTCTCGCTCTCAACGCGCTTGCTCTCTGCATCTGCACGAGACTTCTTGTCGCCGTCTGCCTGGTAAAGCTTGGACATCTTGTCGATGCCCTTTTTGTACTGCATTTCGACTTGTAGTTTGAACTCGAGCTGATGAAGCATACGAGATATCTTTGGAGTTGTAAGGGGGGTATCTGCTTTAATAAGATCGAGGTTTGTATATTGCTTGGCCTTGGGAACACCGTCTGTATCATCATCGCCGGGAATGAGAGTGGCGCTAGAAGAGGCACCACGAGTAGAATCTTGATCAGAAGGAGGGATTCGGGGAAGTGATCGATCTCTATCAGAGGAACGACCTTGTTTGAATAATTGTTGATGAGGAGATATGGCAGTGCCCGATCTAGAGGGATCCTCGCGCTGTAGCTTGCGAGCTTGTAGCTCGCGGAGAGTGTCCTCGAAATAAGAAAGCGAACGCTCTGCCTCGCGAACTTTTACATCATTTTGACGCAGTACATCTGGATTTGTGGTTGCTTGTCGGATTAAGCGTGAAGCGTCGATGAATTTGCGTTCCTTCTCGATGCGTTTGAGGACATCTTGTATTTTCTGGTCTAGCTCGACGGTCGACTATGATAGAGACTTGTTTGACTGTGAATTTAGAGCAGAAAGAGAGAACGCACCATAACCGTTGAAGACCTGTGCTGTCTGTAGGTCGTAGTAAGAGAGGGCGTTATACAGCAGCAGATGGGGCTGTGGCCAGATTACTGATAAACGCCCGACGAGGCACTACAGACTTGGCTAACACCCATATATAGACTTATTAACTGAGACTCAGACTTACATATGGACTTGAACTTAAAATAATAATTTAATAATTCTCAATGCCATCCTTTTCCTCCTCCTCATCAATTCGTGCTGCTTCTGAACAATGTCTATTGAACGTAAAAATTGTGCACAAGCTTTATCATGGCTCTCCCTCCAACGTTTTTCATAAAGTCAAGGGCAGACTACCAAAAGAATTGGACGTTCTCCTACTTTCAGATTTGATTTTTTCTATTTCAGGTTCTCTAGACGGCCAGACTGTCCCTGCGGATGCAATCGCGCACTCTGCCTTGATGCGCTACCTCCGCAATGATCTTAACGAAGCACGTATCGAAGCCACCTTTTTCCGTTTCATTGATGTGACAATCTATTTCAGAACGCACTCCAGCTTGGTTTAAACACCATTTCTGACGCATACATTGACGACGACGACGGCCATGCTAAAAGTGAGCTCTTTGACTGTGCATCATCTGTCAACGCACAATTTCCCCCTGCAGTCACCCTGACGCCATCGCGGTCCCTATCCCACACATCCCGCCCACATGCTATTCTCGTGGCAGTGGATCTATGCTATATTTGGAAAACCGCAGTTGTTCGCAGAGACTCCACAAACCTTCTCAGTGATGCCAGCCCATTCGCAGAAAATCTGTACCTACCCTTTGAGCTTCTCCTCAAGCGCGTCACAGAGCAGCTTTTCAATCAGCTTGTGGGGTGCGTTTCCGTGGTTAGATCTGAACATATGCGATCTCATAGGGCTCAGACGCTATCCTCTTATCTTTGGGACGTGGTGCAGAGTATGTTATCACCTTTCCTGCTCAAAAATTCTGACAATATGCAGAGACTCGACATGGAGTCCAAGTACTTTCATTCTGTCGCACAGTCCATCCTTGAAATCATGCAGCGATCTCCCAATCCCCATTTTGTAGCACGTTGTAAGCGACTAATTAAGGTCCGTTTTCTATTTCTGCCCGTGCACGCTATAAATTTCTTCCTAGACTGCACGCCATCGCCATCAGTCTGTGCTCCAGGCCTCCGCGGCAGCCCTTTCCTTGTGTCTTGCCTCCCGCGACTCAGACAACTCGGATAATGGCGAGGAAATACATGTTTCGAAACTCACACCAGAGGCCGTATTGTGCGAGTCATTGGAGCAGATATTTAGAGCGGGGGTACCTCAGACCCGCTTTAAGGTATGAATTCTCTCATCAGGAACGACAACCGTACGAGTTATTCAGAGCCAGGTCATCGCCGCACGCTCGACTCTATTGACTTCCTCAGCTGGGGATGTCAATCAACTAATTGAGGATGACACCATTTTCAACAGTGCGGAAATAGATCTCCCTCTAGTTTGGCCCAATCTCCCTGATATCCACATGGATAACGCCGTTCCGGTTATTGATATCCAGCAGACCGTGCCGAACGACATGGATGATCCTTTAGAGGACTGGCCTGAAGAAGCATTACCCTGGTCCACGTTTCCTGGCGCAAGGACCACGCATTCGGACGATTCTCTTATCGATGGCCTAGGCTCCTCATCTCAACCACGTAGCACTACACCCCCTTTGGCATGGTCCTATTTAACTGAAAGTGAAGACGATAGCTTCGTGCTGGATCTAGAACTTGATCACGAGCAAGAGGATGCGAAGATGGAAGATGCCGGTTTCGAACGTGTTATGTTTCAGTCAAGTTATCGCGCAAAGTCTGGACACCAGGAACAACCTGGAGGTATAGAGGAGTTTGACGTGCTTGTTGATGAAGAATGGACCTGCGAGGACGAGTTGTTTTTCGATCCGGCCGACGTATTCGATGACTCAGGTGGTCTTTGTGTTGAAGATGAGACTGGATCCACCACTGTTTCACAAGTTCCGGACGGAGGTCCTCATCAAGACATCTTACAGGAGAGCGATACCGCGGATCAAGCATACGGTTTTGACACACACTTTGGCATGGAAGGTCAGGTGGTCCAGGGTAGCGCAGATGACTGTTTTACTGATGTCTGGGATCTATAACGTGTTCTGTCACAAAGTCTGGCTTGGGAAACAAGTTTGCTGAAACTGATTGTAATTTGTGACATATGAGATCCGACATCCGATGCCGGGTATAATTGAAATGTCTGATTAAGACTCCGCCACTCCGCTTAGGTAATTACATCTTTGCGGGAAAGACTGGAAACGCTTAGAAACGTCAAGTTGTCGACAAACTTTTGTTTCCATTCAATTCATCGGTGCTGGGCTTCCTCTTCGACGCTCTCGAAGGCTTTTGTAGCTCCTCCTCCTTCATCGTCTTTTGTCTCTAGCTCGTTCTGCTAATCAATTCGCCATGCTGCCGGCCAAGCGCAACAAGATCGACATCAGTGTGAGTTATCGATGCCTCGTGCCAAGGCCATACATTCATCATGACTTACACAGAAACTGTCGGAGGAGGAGCAAAAGCTCTTTCGACTGTACGGCAAACTTCCAGCGCACAAGAACATTTTGACCAAGATGCAAGGGGTGAGTTACATGTCTCACTATTCGCCTTTGTTCTTACTGTATGTGCTCCAGGACCGGAAATATTTCGATTCAGGTGACTATGCACTCTCCAAAGCTGGAGTCGCACCACAGAACACCGTCGGTACTGCGATTCCCAATCCAGACAAGTTCCGTTCTCTATTTCTTGCTACGCACAGTGACTCACTCATAGTAACGCACAGCATCCCACATGCATCATCGCCGCCGACATCACACTCCGGCGGATTAAGCGTATCCCCCACGAACAGCTCATCTCCCGCAAAAGAGAGCTCGCTCTCTCATTCTGAGGAAGAAGAGCCAGAGAAGGAGGACGCTGATGCAGGGGACCAGGATGAAGCATAGACGTTTACTCTTCTTCCTTTCCATGATCATCCACACTCTGATTCTTCAAAGAGCTTAAAGACGCTACATTTCGCTCATGTATTCCCTATGTATCATCGGTACCCCATCTCATGCCTTCCAGATTCAATGCTTGGCTACCCCTCCCTGATCTGTAGTCTGCTGTCGTTTGAATCTGTTCTGTATCAGTAACTACATATACTATGGATCCCCTCATGGTACATTCATCTGTTCCTCGGGTACTATCTATAATAATTCTGGAATATGGGTGTGATGTGGCTTGTGACTGTTTCTGTGATGTATGTGACTATGACGCATGTCGCGCTTGTGACTCGACGCGTCCGTTTCACGCGTTTCTCATTCTGTTCAGCTGTGATTAAAGATGTCTTCCTTACGCAGCGATGTTTGCGAATGGCTTGGAGCTGCAGACTCAGAGGAGCACTTAGGCCTAATAAACGAATGTACGATTTCACATTTGGATTCCCAGAAGAACAGTCATCGAACGCACTCTACAGGTGTAACCATATGTCAGATGTATAATCTGACAGCAAAGGACCTCCAATATAAATGGGAAGCTCTTTCGTACGGTAAAGCGCAGAGAATACTCCGTTTTACATGCGAATCTGCAGCAGACATGAAGGCCCAGATCCAGCGGGAGATACAAGCCAAGAATGCCAGCAATATGTCGAAGTCGACAGCAACCGGCCCTGTGCGCGGGAGGCTAGCGAATTCTGCAAAATTTGTGGGGGTAAATGCTAAGGGACTCACTGGTCCGCTCAAGGCCGCGGCTCAACCACCGAAAGCGCTTTTTGGAGGCATGGCGATCGTGCCTGTGAAGCTTGAGCAGGACTTTGATGGCCCAATCGCCAGCTCAAGTAGGGTCACTTTTGTGGGTCAGAAAGAGGCCAGAAAAAATCGTGCATGTGAGTGTTAATCATCATGACCCTGGTTTTCCCCGTTCATCCAGCCCAAGATCGGTACATGTATGAAACATTGGGTGAACGAAGCGACAGTGCGTGTTTATCTGGCAAACCTTATGGATGCTGCTGTAGCTGAAAATTTTTGTAGCTCTGGATGCACAACTCGATGGGTTTGGCGAACTTGTTTTGAAACATTATCAGGATGTCGGTCAGTTGGGTCATCCCGGTGTTTTTTCCGAGGTATGGGTGCTGTGACGACTGGTTTTGTTAGTTGATTTTCGGTGTAGGAATCTTGTGTTGTCGTGGGTCGCATCGTAATAGATGCCGATGCTTCCGGGCCAGGTGTCAAGTTGAACGATCAGTCGCTGATTCTCGAATCATCGCGATCACATGGTGATGGACTCCGTGTGCCTCTGCAACTCGCGCAAGATCTCAAGATTCGGGGAGGGTATAAAGGCTTGGGTGGCGTGGGCCTATTTCCTGGTGCAGTGGTAGCACTCAAAGGGCGCAATGGTGGTGGAGGTTATTTTATTGCATCTGAGATCATGGCTGTGAGTATTTTGGGTCTCTGGTTTTCTTGTTGAGATAGAAAACGTACTTCGCGTAGATACCCCCGATGCCAGCGTCTCCTACCCCACCGAGTAACGCGGCAGCAAGTTTCGACATGTGCATAGCATGCGGACCATTCACTCCAGATGCTAACCTCGACTACAAACCATGGAGAAGTCTCATCGTCCACCTCAAAGCATCAAAACCTGCCGTCGTCCTGCTCGTACGCACACTCATTATTCAATTTAATATTTGAATCTCAAAATCTAATCAGCTTGGGCCATTCGTGGACGCTACACATGCACACATACATGACGGTATAGTTGACGAGACGCCATCAGACATTTTCAAACACCAATTTATCGTCCCCCTCCGCGATTTCCTTTCTCAATCACCAACAAGCACAGTCCTTCTCGTACCAAGCGTGAATGACATTGTTAGCGACCACGCAGTCTTTCCTCAATGCGAGCTTGATGACGAGTTTTGTGGCGATCCAGTAGGTTTTTTTTTAGCAATATTCCCCTGCTCTCGAGCTAATCGAGTATTGATTTCAGCGGATACGACTCCTTCCTAATCCTGCGCGCTTTTCACTCAACGGGATTTGTTTCGCTGTGTGCAGCGTGGATGTATTGTATCACCTACGGAAGGAGGAGTACTTTAGACGTGGAGAAGAAGTAGACTCCATTGTTTGCGAACCGGGGGCTGCTAGCGACCCCATGTCGAATCTTAGCAGATATATTTTGCAGCAGAGAAGGTGAGACTTTGCCATGATCCAGCTTCCAGTAGCTTACACCCCATGATTTGCATAGCTTTTATCCGATATTCCCTGTTCCCTTAGACGTTGCACACGAAGTCAACCTTGACGTATCGCATTCTGCAGAGTTGAGAGTCGCCGAGAGTCCTGACGATCCAGGTCCTGACGTGCTGGTACTACCCAGTCGGTTGAAACACTTTTCAAAGGTGAACCTGCCTCCTTAATACCACTCTGTCATCTCTTCAACATTTTCTGCAGGTCGTAGACAGTTCAGTCGTTGTCAATCCGTCATATTTGACAAAAGGCACATATACCACCCTCTCTTATTCTGGACAGGGAACGGGATTTCCCAAAGATCGGATATCAGCTGACATTGCAAGATTGTCTTAGAATATCTCAGGTGACTGCTCGCATGATGTCGCATCTTTGATATAATTGCACACATTTATTTGTTCTTTCTGATGCGTTCCCGCCGCAATCAAATCACGAAAACTGTGTTGACAGCATCGTCTGTTTGTTGCTTCCATCTCGAGTATCTGAGTGGTTCTTGGTGCATACCTTGACATTTATTTTGCGACCCCGCAGAATTCTCATAGAACATAGATGATGATTGACAAAATGTCCCTATGATGCTCAGTAAAGGCATCTACTAGCTATTTTCACAGCGGTGGACCACTTAAAGTGATATGCGAAATACGGAGGCAGAAGGGAGTGGTGTTATGTTTTGACAGTGTAGGGTCCGAATGACGAGACAAAGAGTACGAAAACGAGTGAGCGGGTGTACGAATGGGTATCAAGTAGACTGAGTGACGTATACACAGCTGTGGCGTGAACACGAGGATGATACATAGGACGGACCTCAAAAGACGGCTTGAACAAACGGGTGCCCCACTTCTCAACTCCCAACCAGACACCCTCTCATCGCTGGTGATCGAGGGCTTATTTAAACAGTGTTGCTCGTAAGGCATTCAGATTCCCACAAGGATCTTTTGTGTTCTCGAATACTGGTGTATTACGTGCATACTTTGTACCCGAAGCTGTCTTGTAGGTGAGGATTGAATTCCTGTCAACAGGCTGTCTCATGAGCAATTCCCCGTGTACTCGTATTGACGACAATGAAACAGGCCCGCTGACTAATCCGCTGTAGCGAAGTGCTAGAACCCTGTGCGCCAACCATGTCCACTGAGACGCAATCCATCATTAGTACCGAGGTGGCCGTGCCACGTCAGACATTGAGAGGTCATGACGACTGGGTAAACGGTGTTGTGCACCTGCCTGGCGGACGACAGGTCATCACATGTTCAGGGGACAACTCACTCCATCTATGGGACCTAGAGAGCGGCACGCAGATAGGAGGGGAGTGGCGAGATGAAGAGGATGAGGCAGGAGTGCGGTGTGTGGCATTGTCTCCAAACGGCAAGACAATTGCAAGTGGATGCGACAGGAAAGTGAGTTTATGGGACGTCAAGACGAGAGAAATTATCGCCAAATGGTCAGAACACACCAAAGTTGTGAGTGCAATGTGCTGGAGTGCAGATAGTAATCAATTGCTGAGCGGATCCTGGGATGGGACGGCAAGAGTCTGGGACGTCGAGAGCGGCAAAACTGTACTGACAATCGAAACTGGGCATAACTGGGTGAACGCGGTGATATACTCGCCTGATGCAACAAAAATTGCAACAGGTGGAGACAATGAAAATGCAATACAAATCTGGGATACCAAGACGGGCGGGCTGCTTAACACACTCAACCACGATATTCAAGTTTGGAGCTTGGCATGGACGTCGGACGGAAAGAAACTTATCTCCGGTTCACGTGGCCCGATTAGGATATTTGACACAGCCACTTGGGAGCAGATTGCTATCCTTGAGCCTGGTCACACACACCGTGTCACTGCCATCTCCTTGTCTCAGAATGAACACATCCTTGCAAGTGCTTCATGGGATAAAATAGCGAGTCTATGGAACCTCAAAACGAACCTTCAAGTTGGTCCACCCCTCCAGCATGCAGATGATGTGAACTGTGCAGTCCTTTCCGCTGATGGAAAACTGCTAGTCACTGGTTGCGACAACAGAAACGTGTACACATGGGACATTCACGCCATCCTCAAAGAAGCTGGCCTCGAAGACCTCCTCCTACCTTCATCTGATGTAAAGTTCATGGTTTCTCATTAAAAATATGCTAATCTCCCGCTCGCAGGTTGCAGCTCAAGAGTCATTAATGAATGTATGTGATTTGTTTCTCGACCTTCCCAATGGCTAAATTCTATTTAGGCGGATGCTATGCAGGTCGTGGATGATGAACTCCTGTCAGGATTTTTCAACGACGTCACAGGTCGTGCTGATGTGCGTTGCTTCAGCATTTTCTATCAGTTCCTTTTTCGACTTCTCAATCTCAGCCCTCCGGAACGTACGGCAACCATCGCCGTCCCTCTTCCCGCCGTCCTCGCACTGTCGTGCCCTCTTTTGGGAGTGCGAGAGCGCTCTTCATTCGCCTTTCATCACTTTTGCACCGTTTTCAACACCGCACCAATGAAGAAATCGAACTTTCGCAACGCTCAGGGCGACCTATCTTTTCTCGTCACCATCCTCGTGTCATTGAAGTTGCTGCAGTAAAAGACAGAGAGGTATGTCTTGCTCCAGTATATCGATTTCTGGTGTCTGATTTCTGTGCAGGTCATATTTACTGCTCCACCACCAGCAAAAAAACCACAGCAGCAAAGCCAATCGGACGCCCAGGGCTCGTACACGACACAGCTTCCTCCAGGTGCTAATCCCACCCCACTACGTGCAAGTCATGCGCATTCACTACCTGTCCGGTTGTTAGGTCATCTCGTACTTCTTCTGTGCTGCGCATCTCCTCAGCACGCCAATGAATACGCACGACCAATGCAGCAACAAGGTCAAGCCCAGAGCCGGGAGTCATCATCACAGACTGAGCCTGCCGCCCCCTCGACGTCCATGTCACCTCCTGCTCCTGCCGCATCAGGCGCCTGGCGCAGTGGGTCCTTAATAACGTAGTCGTCACCTTGCTTGCAAGGTCATATACCGACTTGATAATTCTGCGGATCGTCTACATGCACAAATGACGGGAAATCCCGAATGATTATCTTTTGTCACCACTTGTTCTGGCCCGCTCTTAAAATCGTCAAGCTGGACTACAAAGCACGATTACAGCCTGAGGATAGGTCCCCATAGACCAAACTTGTCCCAACGGTCCATGTAAAAATGCCAGTAATAAAATAAAATCCCACGGACAATCTAAGCAAGGTCATCGCCGGCAACGACACCTAGTGCAATAACTTGTAGATAATAAATGGGATTAAAAAGTGTATGTCTGATATAATTTCATCGCCAAATGTACTACAACACCTTGCAGCGAGGAGACCGATGACTGAAGCTCATCTTTGGATAGACATGGCAGTTTTAAATCATCATCTCATTCTGAACATGCATGTTCGGGCCATGATGACACAATGCTGACATAAACTGATTTTGCATACACGTGACTAGACGCGTCGCGATCGAGCTTGTTTATTTCATGGCAGTGCTGATTTAATCGTAAGGCAGAGTATAAGAACAGCAGGCCCGCGAGATATACCTCCCATTTCCTGTCCTCGATTTACGTGCATTACTTTCTTCACGACTTATTTTCAACTTCAACTCGCCTTACAACATGATTTCCGCTATCTTCGACAGTGCCGCCCATGTCACCGTCGCTGGGTGCCTCGGAGCCTTCTTTTTCAAACATACTGTGGTGGATCGCACGACCAAGGCCGTCAAAGAAGCGGAGAACATAACCGCTGGCCTTGTTATATCCGAGCTATGTATCTCTGTCGCGGCTCTAGTTCTAGCTTCCCACAGGACCGCCCACATAATCCTCAGTAAAGAAGCTCAATCCTCTCCGAAGCACAATTTGGCCGAGCTCAACGCGCCTCTCATCTGCAAGAAAGTATCTGATATCTCTACTGCATCAAAATTAATTTCATCAAATCCAATTTTAACCGAATCTTGCAGCACTAGTACGCCATGCCTGTTAACTTCACCGAACCCCATTGCAAATGACTCCGACTACTGTACTTCGCCATCTACATGTTCAACACTATCCACGCCAATACTGCCGCCCTCACCTGTTCAGAATGCCAAGCGCCTCTCAATTGATTCCGACACCACTCTTGTTGACCACGATAATGATTTCGTGAGGGATCTCTCTGACGCAGACATTCAGGAAAGCACTTGTCCCCAGGTATGAAGTCGTACAGTCTCCTCAGCTTTGTCGCTTAATGTTTGAATTTTTGTAGGACGATGATGACTTGACTGGACCCTCTCCGAGTCAGCGGACGCAGCTCCAGCCGATCATCCCAGCGGACGGACCCCTGACGACCACCGACATTTCGCTTCTTGTGGACGCTTCGACTCAAACGACCACAACGCTCTCTCTCGGCAGCATTATGCCTCAGATTGTCTCGCCTCAGCTGAAACCCCCGGATACGAAACGGCATCGGAATTTCCGCCCGGGCAGAGACAAGGTATGGACATTCTTTGTGAAACAAAGTGCCGCACTCATTGTTTTGTTAGCGTGCGTCTAGATCCACACGCGTGGTCGCTGTCCGTGGCAGCATCGAACGCACTTACGCTAAGCAACAAGTGGAACACACTGCTATCATAGGTGAGTGATTTTTGGTAACGTCCACTTTGTTTGTTGACCTAAAGTAGATCACCTTGAACAACTGCACAACGATCTCCTCGCCGACCAAACTGCTCTTGTCAACGGCTGGGCAGCTGCCATGTCCCAGCTTGGACTCACCTCTGCGCTGTCGCCTGCCTCACCGCCTCTGCACCGGAATACGCCCAACCCAGGAATCTCGATCGACATTATTCAAGACTGACATCTTTACTATGCACATCGCTACTCCTCAGGTCCCCTACGACCAAATACCGAAGACCTGCAACGGCCTCCCTCGCTGTCCCCTACGACCTGGAGCTTCAATGCCCGCGAGGTTGAAGGCCACCGCTGGCCGCGCACGATCTATCTCTCCGCGCCGCCTGGATATCTCTGCAGTCTTCGATGTCGGATGTCCCCTACGACCGAATCCGACACAACCGCAACTAGATGACGGCCTCCTTCCTGTCTCACGATTTGGAGTTGAAGGCCACACCCGCGGCTCCCATCCATCTATCTCAAGTTTCTTCTCTTATCTTCACCATCATGTAAATGGCTCGATGTATCTCTTTTGTCTTTGTATTTCTCTTACCGGTATCTACTTGGCAGATCATGGACCGCCTGTGACTTATGGACGCATCTTCCTTTTATCGATATGTACTCGACAGACGTTAGACTGCTCATTTCTTTTGTAACATGTAGACACGATTTCTCCTGTTTCTTTTATCTCTTGGCAATGTTTCCATATTTTCGTACGACAAATGTATGATGACCAGTATTGTATATCGGCAGTTTGTAGTTTTTGAATCCAAATTTCTTTGCATAATGCGCCCTCCGGAACTCGAAGACACGCCTGAGGCTGATCGTGAGCGCAAATGAAAAGCGATCAGTTTTGCATGTAGATCAATAGCACAAATAAAATATGTCAAAGAGGTCAATTCGATATTGCAAGGTAGACGCGCAAACATACCTTCCTAATGGAAATAATCACGAGTGTGTATCGTCAGGATTATAGGCAGGAATGTGAAATTCAGACTCGCCTCAAGCATCGCAACCCGCTCTTAAAATCGTCAAGCTGGACTACAATTACAGCCTGAGGATGGGTCCCCATAGACCAAACTTGTCACAACGGTCCATGTAAAAATGCGAGTAATAAAGTAAAATCCCACAGACAATCTAAGCAAGGTCATCGCCGGCAACGGCGCCTAGTGAACCATAGAATGTTATAATTCTGCTTCAACTTATGTCAATTTATACTGCAAGAGATTGATACATGGGCATCGATGCATAATTCTTCGCCACTCAGATACATCCGATACTGTCACCCTGATTGCTCGTTCATATTGTACATCCATATCATTATCTATGCCGCTTTAAATGCATCACCCACCGCCTTGATTGCGTCGTCAGCTTGCTGCTTCCCAACTTTCAGTGCAGCATCCATCCCAAGAATCTGATGCGGTGCTCTTGGGTAAACCTTTGCCTCTACCTTCACTCCAAGCGACTTCAACTTCTCGCCATACGCGATTCCTTCATCACGCAGAATATCGAGTTCACAGACGCTAATGAATGCAGGGGGGACCTTGGCAAGCAAAGCATCCGATGCGAAGATAGGTGAGTTGTCTGGCTCTGTCCAGGTCGCAGGATCAGGAAGGTACATGTTGCGGAACCACAACATCCGCCCTTCACACAGCCAGACGGTGTTCTGGCACTCTTTCCAAGACGGGTATCTCTCGTCAGTGACGGATGCCGTATTGTCAATCACTGCAAGCCGGTGAGAGAGACGGATATATGTAGTACTTTATGCTTGCTTACCAGGCACAATCAATAGCTGAAAGATAATGGGAATGGGAGGCGTGAGTTCTTGCGCCTTGAGACATGCGATTGCAGCTAAATTGCCGCCGCTGACAAAAGTTGATAGGCTTCATCATACGAAATGAGAAGGTGCACACCTGGACGACCCCCCAACCGCGATTTTGTTCACATTCGCACTGAACTCTGCCTTCCCGTTGTAGTAGATGAACTTCAATGCATCAACCGTATCCTCGACTGCTGCAGGATATGGGTTCTCAGGAGCTAAGCGATAGTCCAGGGCCACCGAAACGCAGTTGTTCTCTTAAACACAATTAGTAAGTTCCAGTCCGGAAATGGTCTTCGCTGTCCAACCTCACCTTTACATTGACGTGATATGAACGAGTTCAAGGTATCGATACTCCCAAGCGTCCATCCACCTTAGAATTTTCAGCTAACTTTCGCCGAATGATGACAGACCGTTACCTCCATGAATATATAATAACACCGGCCACCCTTCTGGAGGGGGAGTTCCTTCGGGTATAAAAGCCCGAATTTTGCAGTTCTGCAGACTGATATCTTTGACAGTCCCGACAGTCCTGACAGGCGAGCCACCGGGGATGTAGGGCGCCTTCCTGATATCCGGATGCCAGGGGATCGTGTGCGGGGGCACGCGGTGTGCTATATGGGGATTGTGTATCGCGACGTATTCGGGGTCGAGACGGGGAAGGATATCGGGGTGGATGGCTGAGGGAAGGTCTGACATGATGCTGGTGGGGTTCAGGATTATAAGGTGCAATGAAGCAAGGTTGTCCCGTGAAGACAGTATTTGAAGGTCGCATTTGCATTATAATCGTTGAAGACACATGACCTGAGTTATAATTGGTCAAGATAAGAGCCCCTAGGTGCAACCTAGGTGGGAATTAGATATGCACCAAAGGGTCTCGTCTTTGATCTCCTTTGCTAATCATCGGAAGACCGTTCCTTCCATATGGATTTTTCGCTCACATGTCGCAGCTTGTAAGCATGGTTGATTAGGTTACCACCTACGAAAAACAGTTTGTGGAACGAGTGTTTGCGTTCCCTGACGCAAGCAGTTGAAGAAAAGAAGATTAGAGTAACTTGAGTCTGATTTTGAAGAATGTTGTCGGGACTAAAAAGATAAGCTTTGGATGACAGAGGTTCGTTGGGAATCAACCGTTCGCCAAACTACTTACTAGACTTGAGTGAAAAAAGTTGAACTCAGCAAACCTTGGCCCAGTCCAAGACAACCTCGTGATCATATCGCGTCGACACAGTATGGGAGCATATTGTAAGCATGACGCTTACCACACGATGACGCACGCTATGATGCAGAATGCTCAATACTTCTGATTGGACACCGCATCAGACACTGATACATGCTCTAGACGTATCTGGGGCTTACCTTTTTTTACCGCCTTCTCAATCATACGCTCTTCCACGTTACTGTTCGCCTGTTAGTGCTTCCGTCGACGCGACGGCGTTCCACATATCAGCTCTCGTGTTATGATTCATAAGTGAAAGAGAAAAAGGTAGTATTCTCTGCATGCAAATTGCAATGTTATCCATTGCCCGTGAGTCATTAGTGCCATCGTTGAGGTTGATCTGAATGTAAGCGGATTACCTGAAAGATACAAACAATAGCATAGACTGACAAGGAAGAAAAGGATGATAATTCCAGGTGCGAAAGCCTACCAGTTTATGCGACGACATTTTCCAAAGACCACTACAGGATGTATGTTTTGCAGGGTGCTTACTAGCCGATTGAGCAAGATGGTCGAGAACATGCTATCCACTGCACCTGAACATAATGCATTATTTTGCAATTAACCTACACTAGGAATCTCCAAGCCAGCTGCCTTGGCGACCCGAATAATATTCTCAGCCTGGCCAATGTATAAGACACTTCACTGAACAAGAAACCGTATAGACTCACTTGCTTTAACATCGGAGCATCGATCATCTCCTTGCCGCCCCCCTCCATCTCTAGGCCAAAGGCACCCTTTTGAGAGGAATGCGCAACTTCCATCTGGTGGAGAATCTTTGCAGCACGGATTATTTCTACGCGAGGACGTCGGTCAAAGTAAAATTTGGATGGAAATGACGCACCCTTCTCCGTAGGAACAAATGTCGAATGAATGACATCAACTTGTGATGGGTGGATGGCTTGCTAGAAACGATAGTCGCATTCACGTGTACCAATTCAAATCAAGATAATATTTACCTTCCCGTTGAAACCGAGCCTCCGGCCATCTTCGCATTCGTCTTTCAGATAGTTGAGGTCTTTGTAGTTGACACAGACCTGTGATGCTCAACTTTAGGGGATCATAACAGTGAAAACAACGGACCATATCTATGGCATCCAATCCGAAAGCCTTGGCGGCAATTGTAATCTGTGAGCGTACGTAGAGAAGCTCAAGCCTCGAGGGCGTCCGCACCACCGAAGTAGCGGCACAATCTGTACCCAAATAAGATTTCCACTTGCGCCCGAGTAGAAAAGCACTATACAGTCTTCTGCTGCGAACTACAGATATACTTCATCAACTAACTAGGAATGTCAATAAAGAGGATACTTACGAGTAGAGCGCCCAACTTCCCACCAGCATCAGCGCCATACTCCGAAGTCCAAGAAGCAATCTCCCCAAGATTCCACACACTGCGGGCACTTTCAACACTCGCAATGATTCGTATAGGGAATAGCGTGGAGGTTCTGGCCCGTGAAGTTCGAATGGCTCGCGAGACGTGATGAAGGTCGCGAGCAGAGTGGATCTTGGGTAGAACGAGTGTTCGGACGAGGGGCGACTTGAGCTGGAAGACAGCTAAAACTCAGGTGTGGAACATAGATTATGGGCATAGAGAACACCCACAATTTCGGATATATCGTTCTCAAAAAAAGGCGTAGTAATGTCATTTAGGCGGACAGCGATACGCTCGGGGTGCGGAAGCTTGTGCTCTGGTGTGCGCTATCCAGCGAGCAAGGCTTCAGGCTCGAAGCGCAGAGAATACGAAGGTGTTCACGTACGCTCAGGAACGTACTCAGCCGTTGTCTTGCACTGTCTTTGTCGTAAGGAGAAGGCGGTACGCTATCCTCGAGGTCGTATATGATGACGTCGGATGGTGTGCTCAAAGACTTGTCCAGCATCCGGTCGGATGACGAGGGTACTGGTTGTCATTCAGCTTGAAATCCAAGTCAGACGTGCATGTATATGGTGTACCGTAGAGATGTGACCGACGAAGCGCCTGGTCAGTCTTGGCATTGCCAGCAGTTCTCAGTGTGCGTATGCACACAGTGGAGCCATATTTTGGCAGGCTCCTGCATACGGCTCTACGTGCAGGTGATGCCAGTTGCGTGAACAGCATCCTCGTCGCCGCGTTCTGAGGCCTATCACAACCGCCTAGTTGATGTCAAAGGTTCCACGGTTCCGACTCATGTGACAGAAATTTACAAGCATTTATATACAACGCCGGATCCCGCTGTGCCTCACGCTGTGAATCGTACTTAACATCACCAATACTTTTGTTGGCTCTCGTGCCTTGCTGGTCTGGCACAGCTTCAAAGCTTCGAGGCGCATTACGCGTGTAGCTTCATCACGCCTTTTGCCACAGTTGTGCCAGTCGGATGACCAAAACTTGAATTGACTTGGTCGTTCATGTCTCTCTCCTTCGCCAAAACTGAGAAGCTCTCCTCGACGCTCGTCGATATACATTATGCTTAGATGATACTAGCATGGATGTAGTAGAGTTGGCTTGTTTCCTGTATGCATTGAATATCAATATTTCTTCTAGTGGTAAAATATTTATTTCCTCGCGCAGTCACATCATTTGCTCCATCCATTCCTCTGGTCGCAGGTACAATATGCATTGAAGTATCGTCATGATCAGGGACTAATAACTCCTTTACTGCTGACCGATTTCTCAAGCATCTCGCTGGCTACAGTCCTCAACTCTTTCACAGCAACAGCGAGACCCTCTCCCTGCTCTGAATATCGCTTCTCCAATACTTCGAGAACATCATCCACATTTCTAATGAATGACTGATATGTTTCCGGAGCAATATGCATATACTTCTTCGTGCCTTCCACGAGGACAGGAAGGAACTCGAAAAAGTGTACGTTGTCAATCATTATGATAAGGCAGGCTTTGGACCATGCACCGCTGATCACGTCCCACCACTGTCGCTCTGTGATAGAATCGAGCGATGTAACCGACAATTGTCCAGGTGTGATTCGGAGGAGGATGCCAGCCAGGTAAAATGCATGTCGCATGAAGCGGCACTCTGCAATAATGCTAATGCATCGATCTATATGATGACCCCCAAACAAATGGGGGTGCCACTTGGAATTCCTCACGAGGGCAAAGAGCAGTTCGAGATAGCACAAGTCGCGGCCATGATGGAAGGGGTGATCAGGATCATCATTGGAGAATGATGTACCTGATTGCGGACAAACCGCAGTCAGGATAGTGGGGGAGAGCTCGGTCAAGATCATGTCTCGCAACTTCGCATCATGAATGGCATCAATCGAGGCAATTTCTTCTCGAGCATTATGAGCCGCGCGGAGAGCGACATGGCGTAAATGGACAGGCCTGTTACCGTCCATGCAGAAGACGAGGCTTTTGAAGAACTGATGTTGTTTAGCGGGGCTGCAGCGCACTTTCATGACATCCAGGAACAAAAGGATGTCAAGTGCCGTTTCCTCATCGCCGGAATAAATGTACTCGAGGTAGTCCATCAGCCAGTCAAGGTCTTCTGGCGAACGGGAATCATCTGTCTCTAAATAATGGCCATACCACAAGTGAGCGGGATCCCGAGATACTTTGGCAGCAGTGAGTGTGAAGCGCAGTGCATTTTGCAGAACTCTCGACAGTTCCCGGGAATCACCTCGTCCGCATGACCTGAGTCGTGAATAAATCTTCCTGCACACGTCCAGGTTCCGCATGGCGTGGGATGAAGAACCACAATCATAGTGATCTTTGGCAGGCTCCAGGATGAGACAAATGACGTCGAGAAGTTTCCATGCCCTGCGTGTGACGCCTGTGCTGTCTTTGTCGAGATCGCCTCCGTCGCATTCCCAGAGAACCATTTGGAACTTCGCCAAAAGGGCATGCAGGAATCGAGGCAAGGCAGAACTACACAATATCTGTCAGTCATAGCAGAAGAAGTATCAAATGTGTCAATGGCACCTTTTATCGATGCGAACTATGTCCTTCTTGTCAAACTGAACCCCGACCATAACGCAAGCAAGAAGAGTGCAATTGGCTACGATTTGATTCGACGGGGAGGATGGAGAGGATAGTAGTTTTGATATCACCTTTATGGCGAGTGTTTCTATACTCCGATTCACTCGCCCAGTGACAAAGTTGCAAGTAAAAGAATGCGACAGCCACTCCGTGACAGAGTCGGGACACTCATCCAACAGATAACACAAATGTCTACCATCGTCATTTTCTGGCCGACAAAGATTCATAGTCGTGGTTAGCACCGTGAAGTTGGCTTTACCCACGTCCCTCAGTCTCATCCGGGACAACACATCGTAATCGCAGTCTCTTCCCCCGCGAGCAAGAAACTGACTACGGCCAGAATATGCCTGAAGAACCCGGCCATGATATAGGTGACTCATAGCCATTATACAAGCTGATGCCTTCTCCTTCAAGGACGGCATAATTTTCCCATGGAAGCCGACGCAGCTTGTGAAAGTATCATACAGCTGATGCAGCATGTCTGAGACGTCAAGATCCAGGGGCCATTCCACCTGCGGAACAAGGCTAGCAGCAGCGAGAAACACTTCAGGATCCGTAGAGGTCTCGAGCAGCCACTTAATGCTAGGTGCTTCGAGATTGCTGGTGGGTATGTCAGGGAGGGCGGGGGCGTATTCATCCTCTGACAAAAAATGCAAATTCGGGTCGGTCGATTGTGCTTCTGAGTCCGCGACTTTTGTCGAAAAGTGTGGAACAACAAAATGAAGTGTGGCAATTGATCGTCGAAGGGATCGTCGTGCGAACGTGCCGATCGCATGTACAGGGCCTAGAGAGTGAAATGAGTCCTGCATATCTTTATAATAATAGTAGATAAAGCCATCACCTCTAAATACTCGGATCCATCCTGATCTGACCATACCAAACAGTTGCTCCAGCACATCTGACATGAAACGAGTCAAAACCCGTGCACACGGAAGAAGACATAACTGACCGTGCTGTGAGATCGTGAGCTGCTGGAAATAATTGGAGACTCGTTTGAATGCCACGTGCAGAACCTCTGCAGTGTTGATTCAGACGGAGAACGATCACCAGAATTTAGCAAAATTATCTTACTGTCGATGTGAAACATGCGCAACATCGTCGATATCGGCGTCTGAAATGGACAAGCGGGAGATATCAAACATGCCATTACAGTCAGGGAATAAAACAGAAATCCGAATATCGTTGTTGCAATGATGACCCAGGCGACGCTCGGCTGCTCGTACCAGATATGGGTGCCGAGGGCGATTCCAAAGAGAAGAAGTGAGATTTGAAGTAAGACCGGGAAGGATTGCACGACAGCATCGAAATACCATGTGACGAGGCCCTCAAACTTCTCTTGCCTGCGCTTGCCTCGTTCCTCCTCAGAGCCCCGGCCGTATCTGTTCGACTTGTAGTACCCGAGCCACTGCTTGCCTAGTACGGCCCCGAACGCAGCGAGCAAGCTCATGGACAAGCTTGCATATGCGATTGTTTGGATCCATAGGGTCGGCGCGCTCGGAGACCACGTAAATGCTGGCTCTGCGGGCGTGGAGCCCACCGCAGCGAAATTGCCCAGACCTATTTGAACGAGTTGCTTCAGAAGGGCATTCGTGGTATCGCTGGGGTCGGGACTCAGATTGGACTCCATCGTGACAATGAAAGACGTGCTGACAGCGGAGAAAAGACCAGACTGGCCAAACATCAGTATCAAAACATGTCAAAGATAAGCAGGCTAAACTTACGAAGATCAAGACAATGTCCATGTCAGTAGTGTATCGCTCGAGGAACTCGCTGTCGTGTTCCTCCGCGACTCGTTTGTATACCCCCCAGAAACGAGACCGATTGTCCTTGCCACTCTTCAACGCAATCGTCGAGTCCTTGAGAACATCCAATACTTGTTTCATGACATCTGCTCTGCGTGTAGAATGTGGTCAGTTGTGATCGCTCTGCTCGTTTTTCACTCACAATTCGCTTAGCGTGGGCTCGTCCTTCGCTGCCTCACCGAGACAATTGAGAGGCACGTTTTGATATGATTATTGATGAGAACTTACGAGGTAAATCGCCAACCGGTGCAACATTGGGAGTGTTTTCCCGTACCTGGAGTCCCAACGGCTGTGAAGGTCCGGCATTGGAGCTGCAGTTCTGGTGAGGAGCGAAACAGCAGCATCAGGGCAGAAACACTTACATCGCCGATGGCAGCTCCGCCGAAGGCTCACAATTCTTCTCCCTGTCTCGTTGTCGGATAGCAGGCAGACTTCGAGATAACACAACTTACATTTCTGTAGGTCCTACATCACCGTTCTTTGGAGAAGGCTCAGCCGACTCGTTGTGAGTGTGTTGACCCTCGACACCGTTCATGGTTTGTGATAATACACTAGGCTACTATGCTGGATTCCAAGCAAAGCTAGTGAAAGGGTCTGAGGTTGAGTGGACAGAGCAGTGATACACAGCCTTACACAGCAAGTCATTTGGGCGCCTGCGACCATGACAAACACATGCTTGCGAGCGTTGAACGTTGACGCCGGGTTTTCGTGGTCCCGACTGCGATTATAGTGTGGAGAAAGTCGAGTTCTGAGTTGTTCTGAGTCACGGCCTGCCGGAAGGGTACTTCACTTGCCAGTAGGGTATTTGCAATTGACACTTAGACTCGTGACCAGTCTAGACACAGGATCAGGTGGAGATGCATTTCGTCCTGTTAGGTAAAGTCGCGTTTGGCGGACCCGCTTGGACGTGGAATCAGGACATCAAGGTCCTTATGAGTCTTCAAAATTTTACGTCGAGGAGCCATCGTGGGTTGCGTAAGAACTATCCAGGAGTTACTATTTACATATGAACACCGCAGCAGTGGGTCACGGCAGCTGCCGCAGCAGTCTCAGCAGTGGCGCACAGTGAACAAGGTCAACGAATGCCTCAAGACTTCCCAATCAACCCTGTCCAATCAAACTTCTCGTACATCTTCTTAAACCTCTGTATCCTATCCTTGTTATGCCGATGGTCAACCCTCCGTGGTCGCATCCACCGACGTGGATCAAGATCCAGCACATTCCCAATAATCTCTCCAGCAAAATATCTGCAAGAAGTACCTTCAACATCCAATCATCAAACATGCAAAAATAACAAAGACACACCTTGGAAAATCCCCACCACCTTTATCCCCTTCATCTAACGCCCCATCCTCCTCACCAGTCATCGCAGACTCTCCTGTACCCTCAATAACATGCCCGTACCCCTTCTCCCCCTTATGGTCAAACTGCACCATGAAATATGGAAGATTCGGCACCATCGCGCGTCTGAACCCCCCAGGCCGCGCGGAGAAATCGATAAGCTTCTTATGTGTTGACCACTCTGCTTCAGATGCGAGAATGCTCTCCTTGAAGTACGCTGGGATGTCGTCATACTTGTCCCATGGAAGCGGTATACACTCGATGCAGGTGTGCTTTTGCGGCTTGAGAGAGATGACAGTTTCGTAGAAAATGACTCCTTTGTCTTCTTCGGCGAACATGCGCATGACGCTTTTCATGAAGTTCTGTGGGATGTGTCAAAACGCTTGTATGCAGAGAGTGGTAATTACTCACCCGCACTTCGTCCCAGACGTCATCATCAGCCTCCAGCATTGTAAGGTGATGTTGTATAGGCACGATGAGACAGTGGCCATCTAGAAGTTCCTCATTCAGGGTGCAAGAGAGATAGACTTGTGTGCCCATCGCCACAACAGGTGCTTTTGGAGGGGAATCGTCTTCACCGTAGCAGAACTGGCATGTGGCAAGGGCTTTTTGAGTGCGTTTGTAGTCTGATCAGGAGAATTCCTCAGAATTCAAGAACCGAGATAGAGGATGCAAACCTACCGTGAACAGCAAACTGTCGTTTCATTGCGTCGGTTCGCATCTTCTGGCGCCCAAGTCGTTCCGCATTATCATCCATGTAGTCAAGATCATCCTGTAGATAGTATTATGAGTGGCAGGAGGAGCAGAGATGTTGTTAGAACTTCTGTACCTGAAACTTGCCATCTCCCATGATAGCCTTCGCGAATTGTGCATCCAAATTCTTTTGGTCTGCCATTCCCGCTCCAAACCGCTCCTGCCTGACCATCTCTCCCAGCGTGATCTCATCATCATCAGCATTATACCTGAGAAGTTCTCCCGTCTTCGCATCACGCGTTTCAAACTAACCAGCATATGTCAGCGGGATCGTGCTGAAGGATGCAAATCTACCTTCTCTTTCTTGCGCCTATTACCGGGCCCCTTTTCTGCGTCATCCTTGCCATGACCAACATCATACATTCGTCCCCTGGCATCCAATGTCGGTAACACTTCCACTCGCGTCCTGACTTCTCCCTGCTCGGCATTCGCCCGTCTCACCTCTGCTTCGTACTCTTCTTCAAGCTTCTCAGCGTTCGGCGCATTCATCAATTTTGCACGCAGGACCTGAGCTTGTAATTTGTTTAGCGATGAAGGCGACATAGCACGGGTTGTGCTCGTTGACGCTACAGATGGCGTCATGACGCTCGGTATTGGTGTATGTGATTGCACGAGTAGCGATGCAGCTTGCGAGGGCAAACGTAAAGAGTCGAGACGCCGGTTCACAGGCGGATTGGCGGGGGATGGCGTAGATGGGGCACTTCCTTTTGCACCTGAACCAGGGCGTCTGAAGGACGAGCTACGCGACGAAGCGCCGCTCGCCCCAACATCAGTAAACATGAACTGTCTCTCTCCGCCAGTCTCCCGCCCTCGACCTCTCTCGTCCTTCCGTTCTGAACGCTTGCCTTGACGTTCATCAAGAATGCGCCGTTCTTCCTTGGCTTCTTCGAATGCTTTCAGCGTACCGAAACGTTCGAGCGCAACTTCTTCAATGGGTTTGTTTTCCTCTTCTGCGGTCTCGTATACTCGCCGGAGACGCATCATGCGCCAATTAGAGCCTGGGCCACCAGGGGTTGTGGCCTTTGGAGGTGGTGGAGGTACATCGTTATCGATTGAACGTCCACTACGGATGTCTTGGTTGAGTTCTTTGGAACTGATTTTAATCTGGAAGTATGCCTTCAGCTAATGTATGAGGATAGGAGGAGTGGTGCTGTACCTTGTCAGGATCAGGTTTGTCAGGTCGTGGTGGTCGCTTGCGTTCGGTGCCGAGAGAAGAAAAGAAGTCGACGCCTCCGGCAGGTGTGCGTTTGCTCGAAGAGGATTCGCCATAGTCCTCTGTAAAAGTTTCGTCTCCTGTGGGTAACCCTTGGGCTGATAGCGTTGACGAATCCAGTAGTTCTGCAACACCACCGGATGGCATGAGCATCCACTCGTCGCGTTGTAATTTCGTTTCGGTTGTCAGGTTAGGTGGCAGCGGTGGGTCTGCCTCTCCGGCAGTTGCATGACTCGTGATCTTCAAGCTCTCTGCAGTTGGAATATCCGTTGCGAGAAGCTAATGAGCACCACTTGTCAGCGCTACGCAGGCAATACAAATATATACGCACCCGTTCTCCGTCATTGTCTATGTTCTTCTCGACCCACATATCGTCGTCATTGGCATCATCGTCTGTGACGTTAAACGCTTCTGTGTGAGACTTGCGTCTGTGGGATTTGTGCTCGGACTTATGTTTCTTCTTGATTTTGTGCTCGTCTTTGTCTCTGCTGCGTTTATGCTTGGAAGCTGAGTGTCGCTCCCGGTCTTCTCCCATCGTCTTCAACGGCAAAAGGTGATGATAGAGCAACGAAATACCAAATTTGGAATTCTTGGCGAAGCACGAATTACCATATTTAGCATTGTGACATTGTTGTGAGTTGTGACTTCATATATGTCACAGCTAAACCTTGTCACTTCTAGAGCCTTCAATGTCGAGCGACCTACAACGTTTCATCAGCGATAACTGTGTTAGGGTAATGTTTGTTCCTCTTGCTTTATACATTTCACCTAATATCAGTTTACAGCTTTTTGGTCTTGCAGACCGGAGTATCATCGACTTCGTACAGGCTTCAGGTATGACCATTCTATATGCTTCCACTTGTCATCACTCAATTATCGTCTTCTAGCATCGACATCAAAAACACCAGACGCTCTCTTCTCCTCTCTCTCCACTTCTGGCCTTCCAAATACACCCGACGCACATGTATTCGTCAACGAGCTCTTCTCTCGCGTTCCCAGGAAAAGCAAACACAAATCTTCCGCAGACAACACACGGAAGCAAGCGGAGAAGGAGGCAAAGGCATTGAATGCCCGCAGGTTTGAGTTTTTGCTTGAAGATGAGGCTACCCCTGATGTTTCGGAGTTGAAGGGGAAGCGCAAGGAGGGAAGTAGCAGCAAGGAGAAGCGCAAAGAGGACAGAGGAAGTGGTAAGGAGAAGCGTGACCGACATTTGAGGAAGAGAGAGCATGATAGCAGGGAGTGGGAAAGCGATGAGGAAGAGAAACATCGCAAGCGACGGAAACCAGATGATGTTGAAACCAATGCGGATGAAGAGGCAATGGATATTCCAGAGGATGAGGATGAAAGAAAAGAACGAGAGCGGATACAGGATATGAAGGAACGAGACGCGTTTGCTGAGCGGGTGCGTGAAAAAGATCGGGAAAAGACAAAAAAAGTCGTCGAGGACCACTCCTCTCGTAATGCAGGTGCAGCAGCCGAGGCTGCACAACGTCGACAACTGGCAGATGACGCTGAAGCACGGACACATGCACTCCCTTCACTGCGGTTGCACTCTCGGCAGGAATATCTGACCAAACGTGAGGTGCAGCAGATTGAGCTCCTGAGGAAGGAGATCGCGGACGAGGAGGCCTATTTCCATGGAATGAAGCTCACGAAGCAGGAGCAAGAGGACTTGGAGCGCAAGAAAGAGATTCTGCGGCTTGTTGAGGAACGTCTCAAGATCAATGACAAGTGGGATGGTTATATGCTACCGGAAGACTACATCACAGAGCAGGGAAAAATCGACAAGGAGAAAAAGCAGAATGCACTTTACAAGCGGTACGAAGAGGCCAAACCCAAGGATGATCAGTTTGTTACAGACGTCGACCAGTGGGAGGCTAGTCAAACGTTGCACAGCACATTCCGGACGGGCGCTATGGACAAAAGGGAGGTCCCCGACGATTACGAGTACGTGTTTGACGAAAGCCAGACCATTAAGTTCGTCATGGACCAGACGCTCAAGGGGGAGGGAATGATGAGTGCCAAGGACAAACTCTTGCACCAACAAATTCAAGAGGCTGAACAACGAGGTCAGTATCTGCATTCCCTCTCTGCTTAATGTTGGCTGACGGCTGAAATCCAGCGCAAACCATTGATGAAACCCGCAAATCTTTGCCAATATACACATACCGAGAGCAACTGCTGGAGGCCATTAAGGAGCACCAGGTGCTTATCGTCGTTGCTGAGACCGGTTCAGGCAAGACAACTCAGCTTCCGCAGTACCTGCACGAAGCCGGGTACACAGCCAATGGACAAAAAGTGGGTTGCACGCAACCTCGCCGCGTGGCTGCCATGTCCGTAGCGGCGCGCGTTGCTGAGGAGATGGGTACCAAAGTTGGGTACGAAGTAGGCTATTCCATCCGATTCGAGGACTGCACGAGCGACAAGACAGTGCTCAAGTACATGACAGACGGAATGCTCCTTCGAGAGTTCCTGACTGAACCCGATTTAGCCGGATATGCAGCGCTGATTATTGACGAGGCACACGAGCGGACTCTGAGTACGGATATTCTTTTTGCTCTTGTCAAGGTGTGTGGTGCTACTTCTCACAGTTCGCTTCAGGTTCTGAGGGCTTCATTTGTTAGGATATCGCGAGATTCAGGCCTGAGCTGAGATTGTTGATTTCAAGCGCGACCATGGATGCTGAAAAGTTCAGCGAGTACTTTGACAATGCACCGGTGTTTTATGGTGAGTAGCTACAGTTTGCAAATGATAAATGTAATACCAATGCTTTCCGCAGTTCCTGGGCGTCGATACCCAGTCGACATTCATTATACACCACAACCAGAGGCCAATTACCTGCACGCAGCCATCACTACCATATTTCAGATACATACAACACAGCCCAAAGGCGACATCCTTGTGTTCTTTACGGTATGTAACAGATCCTCATTACTGCATCGTCCATATACTCACTCTTCTGCAGGGCCAAGACGAGATCGAAGCAGCCCAAGAAAATCTGCAGGAGACAGCTCGGGCACTGGGGAACAAGATCGCCGAATTAATCGTTTGTCCAATCTACGCCAACTTGCCCAGCGATATGCAAGCCAAGATCTTTGAGCCGACGCCAGATGGCGCAAGGAAGGTCGTGCTCGCTACAAACATCGCAGAGACATCGATCACTATCGATGGTGTGGTTTTCGTTATCGATCCCGGATTTGTCAAGCAAAACTCGTACAACCCTCGTACTGGCATGTCTTCCTTGATCGTGGTTCCTGTAAGTAATGGCGCTGTATTATCTTTGCGCTTACAATCCATTTTACTGTGTGTTCCAGTGTTCTCGTGCATCAGCCAACCAAAGAGCAGGTCGTGCAGGTCGTGTGGGGCCTGGCAAAGCTTTCCGGCTATACACGAAATGGGCGTTTTCAAACGAGCTCGAGGAAAATACCGTACCTGAAATCCAGCGGACGAACCTTGGGACGACTGTCTTGTTGCTAAAATCACTCGGGATTAACAACTTCATGGATTTTGAGTTTATGGACCCACCTCCGGGAGAGACGCTTATCAGGGCACTAGAGCTGCTCTATGCTCTGGGGGCATTGAATGACCGTGGGGAGCTGACGAAACTGGGTCGACGGATGGCAGAGTTCCCTGTTGATCCTATGTTGTCTAAAGCCATCATTTCGAGCGAGAAGTACTCGTGTACTGACGAGGTATGGGCTTTCGTATCTTGAAATAACATGTTGATGCTGATGATATCGTGTCACGAGGTACTGACCATTATAGCAATGCTCTCCGAGTCTTCGTCGTTGTTCTATCGTCCCAAAGACAAAAAGATGCATGCAGACCAAGCACGTCAAAATTTCATTCGCACAGGAGGAGATCACTTCACGTTGCTCAACGTCTGGGAGCAATGGGCCGATACGAATTATTCGCAACAGTTCTGCTACGAGCAATTCTTGCAGTTCAAGAGTCTCAGTCGGGCGCGGGATATTCGGGATCAACTTGCTGGGCTTTGCGAGCGTGTCGAAGTCGTTATTCAGAGTAATCCGAACGCAAATGACATCAGCCCTGTGCAGAAAGCTATCACGTCGGGGTACTTCTACAATACTGTAAGTCGAATAATTCGTAGTCGGCGCGTGCAGGTATGCTCATGTAACATTTTCAGGCCCAACTTCAGAAGAGTGGTGACTCTTACCGGACGCTGAAGACGCATCACACCGTATATATCCACCCCTCATCAAGTCTTTTCCAGCACCAACCGCCTGTTAAAACCCTGCTATATTATGAGCTTGTCATGACTTCGAAATCATACATGAGGCAAGTCCTTTTTCCGACAAGCTACATACATGCGTCTGATCCGATTTGCTCTCCATTAGACAAATCATGGAAATCAAGCCATCATGGCTAATGGAAGGCAAGTACTATCGTTCGAGTTGTCTCCCCCGCAATTTTAACGATATATTTCAGTCGCTCCTCATTACTTCAAAGCTGCTGACCTGGAGCAGTTGACCACTGGTGATAAAAAGTTGCCCAATGCGAAAGCGGTTGGTTCGTCGGGGGCAGCTGCTTCATGACGTGTCCCCTTTGGTAGTGATCCATGCTGGGCTGTATTTGGTGTTATTTCGTATCATAATTCGTATGTGCTGGATAGTAGTAAGTTTGCATCGGAGTTGTGGGTGTATTGCCCAGGATCACTTGTGGTTTGCGTTCCCACCATACCATTGACCCACCCTCACTCTCAACCAATTCCTCTTGAATTTACGAATATAAGCTATCTTTATAATAAGAATAATTCAGGCTATGCATTGAAAATGTTCTTGATTTCGTCTATGTAGCATGAGCAAGCCGAGTTTGATCGCGGAAACGCCGGGTTGAGCTTTTCATTTCAAAGCCCGCACTTTCCCGATACTTACAACCTCGGGAGACAACACATCACCAACGCCTAACATGTTGTGCTCCTCGTTCCGCTCAGCAACCGCCTCCCTGGGTCTGGGACGGCGAGCAGCTTCTACCATTGCTCAAAAGTACTCCAAAGCTGTTTACTCGGCTGCTCTTTCGAAATCACCGCAAACTCTCAACAAGGTTCAGTCGGAATTGAACGCCATCTCTACTGTCATCAAGGAGGTGCCCGACCTCAAGGCATTCGTCAATAACCCAACGCTATCTGCCAAGGATCGCTCTGCGGGCCTCGCTGTCATATATTCTCGCGCAGAAGGCTCCAAGAAGGAGCCTGTCTCCGACATAACCAAAAACTTATTTGGTGTCTTGTCGGAGAATGGTAGACTTGGAGAGACGGAAGGTGTTATCGAGGGGTTCAACGAGTTGGTTGCAAAGTACAAGGGAGAACTGGAAGTGGTTGTCACGTCTGCTACTCCTCTGCCTAGGGATTTGTCCTCCCGGCTGGAGACTATCCTCAAGCAGTCTCAGACAGCTCAGCAAGCAAAGACGCTGAAAATTTCGAACAAGGTACTTCAGTCTTATTCATCACGCTTTCAAGTCGGTTCTAACGAGTTTTAGGTCAACCCTTCAGTTCTCGGTGGCATTGTGGTGGACTTTGGTGACAAGAGCATTGACCTCAGTGTCTCATCGCGTGTCAACAAGCTTAACAATGTTCTGCAGCGTGAGTTTTGCTTATTTCTGCTTAGTTCGATGGCTGACTCGTTGCACAGAATCCGTATAGATACACACGCATGTCGTAGAGGAGATTGCCAGTGGCCGGGATTCCCCAACCTCACGAAGGAAAGGAAAGCTTAGTCGAGTACTTTTGTTCTTACCCAGCCAATGCAATCGCGCTTTAGAAAATGCGTCCCTCGCAAGGCTGTCTTTGAAATCTTTGCTGGACATCGACAGTATGAGGTTGACGTGCTCGAGTAACTGATTTACATGCAACCGAACTAAAATGTCTTTGGATGTCTCTGACCCGCAAGTGAACTGAAGTCGGAAGATGACTCACTGGAGGATGTTCTCAATAACAAAATTTTCCAATGATGTGCTACTCACCGCAGTTGCTTCTGCGTTTTCTCCCCCATCACCCCCGGGGCTGAGTTCCGCAGCGACGGTCATGAACCTAAGTAGACATGATAGACCTCGTGAATCAGAAGTACAGCTCAAAAACAGGACTTACTGTGCAGCATGTGTACCAGCTAGAACCCTCATGGCATCCAAGTCTGTCTGAAGTTGCTCAAAGAGATCTGCTGTCTGTCCGACAGCGCGTGACATATTCTTCAGACTAGTTGCAAGTTGGCTATATAGCCTGTCTTTTGCCTGAGTGGCATTCATGGACGCAAGTGAAATCTAACTCTAAGGCTAGAGACTCATTGACTTAGGGAGTCACGTGACCGGGGTGAAACGCAGAACAAACGGTGCAACTTGCAGTTGCTCTCGATGATGTTCGACCGTCAGGACCCTTAAATATTTATGGCCCTCGAGTAGGCCCAGCAGCCTGATTTACCACTCACTCTTCTGCAGGCTGCTCCACCTCAAAAAATTACTGGAACGGCAACCGCAAGAACGGCAACGACTACAGAGGGTCGCGCGAATGTGATGACTTCCTCGTGAGTCTTCCGACTCTTGTTGATCGTGAATCAGTGACGAGCCCATCCCTCAAGTAGTCAAGAACCCAGAAAAGATGGGAAGCTCCAAATTTTCTCTTCCAGATCCATCGTTTAACTTCTAGTCACGTTCACGTTCATCAATCTGCACACACTCATCCAGTACATGTTCGGCTGTGTATCATGTCGACCCATATGGTGTGCCCCGAAGGTTTTGATCGAGCAGTCCGATCTGAAGTTAGGTAAAATATAGACCAGGAATCCTGCGAACAATATCAAGGCAAGCTAATGTCTTCGAAAGACTGAAAAGTTCACCAGAAGAACAAGCGACTACAGCGTCGGCGCGAGCAAAAAATAAAGGTCGATTCTGATGAAGAAAACATGACAACGACAACAATGATTCAAGTGAATGGTAATGAAGAGCCCTTTAGGGGCCTTCACAAACCTGTGCTGGGACGAATCGCGATATTGATGCTTGTCATAGAATCTCAATGATTGCCCATAAGACTTTGCTACTCTTCAAGGGGGAGTCTTTGGATTATTTGAGTCTGTAAAATTACATGGATACGAATATGAGGCACTTTTCATGGATACACTGCTGAAATGGCCTCCTTCCATTTCACTCGATAGTTACTTTATTCTGAAGCAAAGTCTTGATATTAGAGTGCAAGAACCTCATGAAGATGACCTTGCCTTGTAGAACGCGACATGATCTTTGATATGCGATGCCTTGGTTTTGGGATCTGCATAATACCTTGGATAAGAACTCATTACACTAGTCTGGCCTGGCAGATACTGTCACTTCGACTTACCATGCGATATCTTTCACGTTGTCACCATGAATCTGTCCAGAATAGTACGACGCTGTCCTTCAGGGGGATTCCGTCAAAATAGGTTCATCGCTGAGCAACGGACCCTGGGCGCTCACCCTTTCCAAGCACACTCAGTACTGACTCGGAACACTCGAAGTTCAATGCACATTGACATTATATCAAACATAAGATGCCTTACCTTGTGTCTGAGGGAGCGAGGAGTGATTTATTGACAGACTCAGGGGGAAAATAATAATTGCCCTCCACCACGACAGGGCTGGAGTGCTCGGCAAGTATTTCGTCCCTGTAAGTTACTTTGACCATGATTTAAAGTTTAACGTTTATGGCCGCTGTGTGATTCAGTTGTGTTAGATAGTGTTGACTTGGGCCTAGGTATCGCCTCACCGTGTCAATGGCGCAGGCACTCACATGCGAGCCTTGTACTCAAGATCCGAACTAGCAGTGCTTAGCAGCAAGATCAAAATCTGAATTCGGTGTGGTTTGAACAAGGCTGCCAGCTAGAAGATGTATCGGCAAAAGCCGGGTGTGCACTGGCAGGGTGTCGGCTGGTGGTTGGGTTGGTCATACTCCCGCTTTCAGTATATATATTTAGGATCACACCAGCATAAAGCCTAACTAGTGCATCGAGCGACCCCCTTCGCGGGGAAGAGATATGCAGACGCGAAAAGCAAAATGGACCGCAAACAGCATGATCGGTGCGCTGTTACCGCTACTATGTGTGATTCCGTTTTCTGAATAATTCTCGGCTTTCCGCTTACAGCTGGTGCTGGAGGTGGTCTGGTTGCCAGCATTGCGACCTGTCCGCTCGACGTCATCAAGACCAAGCTACAAGCTCAGCGTACAGTCCAAGGGCAGCAGGGTTATCAAGGAGTTTTCGGTATGTGCTCCGGCCCCTTCATATCCGTTCCCATCTCCCTTATCATCCTTGGCACTACCCTGCAGACATCCTCAAAACAACCCTCAAACATGACGGAATACGTGGCATGTATCGTGGTCTTGGTCCCACAATATTGGGGTATCTTCCAACGATGGCAATCTACTTTGCGGTGTATGACGGAATTAAGACGCGCTTCGGAGAACCTCCACTGGGCCAAGTGCCGAAACATGACCGAGTATACCCCGCTGCACAACCTAAGGGCTACCAGCCCGTCATGCGCGACCATCCATGGACCCTCCACATCCTTTCTGCGATGATCGCTGGTGCAGCGAGTACAACCTGTACCAACCCACTATGGGTCATCAAGACCCGTTTCATGGTATGAGTTTTGGTTCAATATCGATTAACTGCAACCCAATTCACGAACTTGCCTACCCTGGCTCATGCATGCGATAGACACAATCAAGACGGGAAGTTAGATATCGACATACCTTCGATGCAGCCTTGGCAATATACCGCACGGAGGGCATTCGTGCGTTCTACCGCGGGCTCCTACCCAGCCTCTTGGGGATATTTCACGTAGCCGTCCAGTTCCCCTTATACGAAAAGCTCAAGATGTGGGCCCGTGAGTAGTAGCTGCCTGTTCTGCATCACAGCTTTAAAAAGAAACGCAGAGGGTGACTCCGATGAGCCGTTACGGAGCGACACGATATTACTATGTTCCGGCATGGCGAAGATGGCTGCATCCATCGCGACGTATCCACATGAGGTTGTACGCACGCGGCTGCAGACGCTCCGATTACCAATAGCTGAGGATGCATCTTCGGACGGCATGGTCAAAACGCATGCGCGCCGCGGAATCATTTACATAACACGCAAGATTATTCAGAGAGAGGGCTGGACAGGTCTCTACAAAGGTCTTTCAGTCACCCTGTTCCGAACGGTGCCAAACAGCGCCGTGACACTTTTAACGTACGTTGAAGACCGTTGACTCAACTCCACTCTCCGTTGACATAATTTCCAGATATGAAATGCTTATGCGTCACCTCACGGTTTACCAATAAAATATAATTGTACCCACCGCGCAATTGTATATCGGCATTCACCTGCCTTGAACTAACAGGAAAGCGCTTTTGGATACGATGAATTCAACACTGCATTTAGAAAGACTTTTTTCATGTATAGATTTATGACTCGTGTATAATATCAATATCATCATTGGCGCATGCCTGTCTACCTCCTCCTGCTGTGCTATGATTAATATCAGGGCTACATAGCCTTGCTCTAACTTGGAGATATGATCATGTCATTCTCGCGAATGTCATACATACTTTGCCAACGGACAGAATCTTTGCGTGTTTGATCAGGATTAGGTTCAAGTTCCACGATAAAATAAATTGATAACGTGACGCCCCCTTCCACTAAGCGAGAATTCTATTTCAGACGCCTGGCGTGTACACGAAGACGAGAGCGATGACCTTACTGTTCTAACCAGGTATTTCCCACTTGTACAACCAATGCCAAAGAAATCAAAACCATAGCCCGATCCAGTCCAGATCAACGAAACGTCCATGGTGTCCCTTCCAGGTCGGTTAACTATGTACGCAATGTTTGTGATCGTTTCATCATCATTATTAAAGGAGAATCTGCCTAGTCATATGGTAACCCAGATGGCATATATGGTCAACAAGGTTTTGGCACGAGCAAAAAAAAAAGGAAATGAGGACTGTAAAGATGTATGAAAAAGCGTTCGAAAAATCCAAGTGCGCGTTCGGCCTCCTTGTGTGAGAAGAGCGTCTGCCCCAGCTGGCATGGTCCACATGCATGCCGAAAATTGGTTGTTGGAAAGAGTGTAAGCAGTCTGAAGATGACATGGCATGTGATTCGTGGGCGGCATACGGGCAGGGGTGGGAAGGGGTGAATCAACAAGTATATGCAACCACAGCTGTGGGTTGCAATATATGGATGCAAGGAGTGGCAGGACGGTGTCCGTGGGGAAATCCAGGGCAAGTGCTGGGAGTAGGAGCAGGGTAGGGGGTAGGAGTCCGAACGAAAAGTCTAGTGCAACTACCAGAAATTACCGGGAACCACGATAACAACAGATGTATAGTAAAAAGCCAGCCTTAAAATGAAGGCAAAAGGTGCGGGGTAGGCGGAAAAGCGAAGACTAGAGAAGTGGTGTTATGCGGGTTAGAAGGTGCGAATGAAACGGCGACGAAGGTGGGACAACAACGTGAGGGCTGTGAAAGGTATCCGAAAAAATATACAATCAACGTTGAGAAGTCGAAAGTGCAATAAAGTAAAGTAAAGCGCACAAAAAATCCTAGTGATCTTGCACTGTATCACCCGTCTCACTCATAGTTTCCACTTTAACTCCCCGTGATGAACTGACACTTCGTATGTCCCGTCCTTCTTCTGCCAATTCACGACTCATAATCGCATCATCTCTTTGGTCCTCGGCCTCCTCCACAGGGGGCCCTGCAAAATCAGGTTTGCGCAATGCTTTCCTAAATGCATCCGCCATGATGGCTGCATCGGCTCCTGAAAATGGACCGGTATCGCCTGCAGAATGGGCCCGTGAGATGTCGGATGCGCCATCCGGAGATACGATCGATGCAGGCCGATGATGTTCTGATGATGTCCGGCCAGCCACCGCACCCACCATCCCAGCCCCCAACAACGGTAGTTGAGGAGAGTTGGAGTTCTGGGCATTGGCCATCATCGGAGACGAGGAACCCATAGATCCTCGATTCGATAATTGTTCACGTCTTCGTAGACGGCGCACGATTAACCAAATCAAGACACCACCAGCCACGATGGCAAGAAATCCGAGTACCACGATGACTGCTATTGCCCAATGAGGAAAAGGTGCACTTGAGTTGTTTGGTTGAACATTTCCCGGCGAGGCCGACGATGTCCCAGATGCGTGTAAGCTAGATAAAGATGCCGATGACAGAGCGGCAGCAACAGATGATGATGATGCAGCGGCAGCAGATGACGATGCGGCAGCGGCAGACGATGAGGATTGCATAGGACGAAACGACAGCATCTGCATATGTAGTTTCTTCACGAATATGTTAGCCAGGATATTATAGACTGCGTGGCACAAAACGCACGAATAGCCGTGAACGTTGGATTTGTGGTGTAAGAGCCAGCATCCAGACCATTCTGATTGGTCACTACCCAATAAAATGGGTATGAGAAGTTCTGCCCTGGCGTCCACGAAGTCCCTTTGCTCCCGAACCAAGTATCATTCACTGGTGCATTCATTTCACCAGCACTATCAGTCGGATTTGTTTGCGTGAAATTGAGAATGGGGGAGTTCGTATCAGCATCAAACAAGTATATGACGACGTCAGTGTACTGCGATAGTTGCGGCCGTCTACTGTTCCCTGTTATCGCGTCAATTTCAATAGAGCAAAAATGAAACATGGAGATGCTCACAGACAACGGGTGCCCACTGGTGCTGGATCACTAGATTACCTGGGCCTGGATAACAAGTCACCTGACTATTATCAGCGTATATTTCACATTGAGTCTCGGCTTCCGCTGGCGTGGCGAACACAAGACGTTAGCACAGGATACGAGTAATGAGGGAGACGCGACTGCTCGCGTCCGGACCTCGCATAATCACATTGCACACGCACCGAGCGCACTCTCATTCGAGATGATAGTCCCTTGTCTCCTTTCTATTGATGAGGGCCAGAAAGATTCTGCGTCAAGTCTACTTCGTTTCGATGACGAATATGATGACGATGGTGGAGCTGTCTGAGCTGGCCAAGGGGAATTCTGGGATGGGTTGGGAGACATTGGAAGGATTTGTTATCAAGAGAAGATATAGTAGCTAATATTGAATGAAAGCCTGAAAGGCAACGGTTCGCCCGTTTCTTCAAGAAGAGGCGGAAAGTAAGTACTGGTATGGCTGGGAGGAGGTGGGATATGTTATTGGTTGCTTTACGACCTTGAATCTTGGGAGGAATAGGCCAATTAACAAGGAAGGGGGAGTTGACGTCCTTTTTAACGTCAAGTGCAGCGACGACGATGTTCGGCGACGGCAGCAAGGACGGGAATGACGCAGGGGACGTCGAGCAGGGAGTGAACAGAGCGAGCACTAGGTTGCAAAAGGTGAGTGTCGTGAATTCTCAAAGACCCTGAATACTCCCGCTTACATAATTACCCCCTTCCCTTTGTTCGCGCGCGGCTCTACTTGTCCGCGCGTTTTGGGAAATCTGCCTCGCTTTATTCATAAAATCTGATTCCCTCGGTGTATCATAGCTCCCATTTACACTGCCGCATCTGCTACTTGGGGTTCATCAAGATGATCATTTCGTTTATGCGGAAGATTTGAAAGCTCGCCGTAGGCAACGGGTATTTGTTAAGCGCTCTGATATATAGCAGGTCAGCATGGCGTCGGTCATCATCACTATCGCATGGAAGAAATGACTGCGTATCCCGCAGTTACCTGGGGACCAGCTCAGCTCAGCCTCAGATAGAGGTAGTTTGCAACGCGACATGTATATGCAGCCGCAATCATCGGCTGCTAAAAGTATAACCGTGACACGGCACGAAATTCCTCAGCTTATAGACGTCATGATGTAAGTGCTGGCATGGATTAATTTGCAACCTTCACCAGAGTTACCACTCACTGCCCATCTGATTCTGGCGACACCATTGGAGAAACACTCATCTTGTGGGTTTTACAGAAACTACAAAATACTGATTTTCATGATCAGGCTGGATTCAAAGATGTTCGGATTGCCGACAATCCAGGGTTGCGCAACCCAAAACTCGAACGAAGCTGTCACCGGTCGGAAAATCGATGTGGGCTAAACTGGTTTTGATGTTCGGGAAACCGGAAGAATTCGTCCTCAACCGTAACTCCGCAAAATATGTCACAAAAGAAGTCGAGAATAACAGTAACCTGGTCCCTGTTTTCCGTTTGCATCCACGGAGGTAAACATCGACTCTAGAACAACCTTCTGATTGAGGATAGGGCCGATTGATAATGTACTATGATTATCAGTGAAACAACGTTAGGAATGGCTGGTCAATACCGATAACAAGGGACCTTAGTCTAGAAGCACGGGAGAACAAGTGGGGAAAATTACATACTTGGCTAGGTTACCCTGATCTCTTGGATATGAATGTGGGTCGAGGGAGGAATAACCATTGGTCACTTGATCAATGATTACATAATATTATGATGTTCAAACCGAACCGTTCGACTGAAACAAAAAGACCATAGGCCATCAGCTGGTAGGCAGCCCTGGGATCGACGTGCGTAATTGTTGTCGTAAAACGAAAGCTTTACGTGCTCCGAGGCGAGCACTGTGTCGTAGGAGAAGGTATTCATTCACCAGAGTGCGAGCATGCGTTCAACAACTTGAACTAGCTGGTTGCTAGCTTTGCAGATTTATCATTTCGTGTGACATGGCAGCACCAGACAGGGGTCATACCCTTCTGCTCAGCAGCTTGGGGAGGTCAAACTCCATCAAGACTCCATTGTCGACTATCCAGGCCCTCATCGTCCACTACCTCGCCAATATTCATCCTTCTCCAACACCTCTCGCTGCCACTATTGTCAGCAGCCCCATCTTCCTTCCGTTTTCTCATTCAAAACTAGAAGCTCTCAGTACATCTTTCCGACATGCAGTACATTCGAAATTACAGGTGCTGAAAGCGGATTCGAGCGGACTGTTTTCTCCGAGCTTAGATACTCAGCTCAACGTTTGGTCCCTTGCTATCTTTCAAGGTCTCGAAGGTGGACACGCCATTATACGATTGGCCTGCTGTAGCGGACTTCTTCTCGGCCTTGAGGATATCCTACAACATTTACCAGCAAACAAGCGAGATGTGAAGGGTATAGCCGAAGATGAACTGGTAATGACTTTTGCAGACGTTATTGACCAGTTCTCAACGTCTGATACATGGGGAAAAGAATTTCATTCTGCCGCTGAATCAGGTGTGTGCTCAGAGCATCAGTAACTTTCCTATGAATGTGAACCCTGCTCTTATAGCCAATGCTCTTGCACTGTCGCTCATCATAGCTTCTCAATCTCTTCTATCGGTGCCCTCCCAGAAATTCACTGCGCTCCCCCTTTCTGTGAGTTCGCTTACATGAATAGTTTCGCTTATACTAATGTGCTTATCAGCATCTGTTGGGACTAATTATGCGCACCATCGAGGATGCGTTCGATGGTGGAAGGTTCCTATCTTCCCTCCAGTCTTCGTTATGTTCCAAGGCAGAATTCAAAATTCATATACCTGTCAGTGGTACATGTATATATATCTCTCCTCAAACTAACATTCCTACAGCAAGATAGTACAATTTCAAAATCCATTAAAAACGTATCAAGTTCGATTTCGATGGCTTACATTGGTTCAATATCGAAGTTGTGCGCTAGAACCGTGTCGCTCTTTGTAGATCATAGGCCAAACGTCGCACTACCCCTAATCTCGGAAGCATATCAGAAACTCAACTCTATCACTGCCCACGTTGAAACTGACTGGTTTCCGACCTCACTCTCTGGAGCTACAGGCCAGAACCTGTTGTGTGAGAGCCTCGTTGAATTAATAACCGTACAGCGCTCATCCATACATAGCACCAGACGCCAGGGAAGTTACAACCGTCATATGGGCGACTTTGAAGACACTCCTTTTCAGCGTGATTATGATCACAGAAGCAGGCCTTTCTGCGTCGGTCTACATCCCCTCCACTTCCGCTGTTCTACCAACGACTTCGACGCTTGCGGTAATTGCCCTGCAAGCGCTCTCTCACCTGTCATTTGTTATAGCACAGTTTGGTGGTTCAGGTCACGGTGCTTTCGATGAGCTCAAGAGGTTGTTTTACCTCGCACTAGACATTCTCGGAAGTGATGTAATGGAGAGCAACAAATACGCTCGACACCTTTGTGTCATCGAATCGGGCCTGGAGTTACTTCCGGGTCACCCTTCCTATCAAGCGAAAAGAGCCTTTGCGCTTTCAGCAATCGAACAACTTATTCCTGTGCTCGACGAATTGACTATCCAGGAGCTTGTCTTTCCTATGTGCCTTCCGTAAGTTTCATCCTCCACATATACAATGATCCACCCTTAACACGTGGTAGGCACCTGTCTGACGCTATTCACCGCGAAATATTTGAATCCGCACATAGTGTCGTCCTTGCCATCTTCGCTTCGCATGCGCAGAAGGCGAGCGAATCGACGTCACAACAAGGGAGGGGCTTCACAAGGAAAATTGTGCCGTTTTATGCCAACTGTTTAATAGACGTAAGTAACTACGTCTTAATTCTGGAGTGTATTTAATCATGCCGGTCGTTCACAGAATTCAGTGCAGGGCAGGCTCAGCACGTTGCAACTTCGGTTAGCATTTTCCGCTCTCGTTAGGAGTGCGGCGTCTGCTGCTGATTTGTCTCTTGCGTGGTTTTGCATCGACTGCCTTCTGGCTGCTATCGCGTCTGCTTCCGAGCATGACGACGAGCGTAAGCATCGGCTTCACCTAACTCTTATCTCATGTGTGCCATCGGTTCCATTGGCATTGCTCCCTCGCTTGCTGGATTCTATCCGTTTATTTATGGATGCAGCTCAGGACGAGAAGGAAAGGCAGGAACTTATCGACGCATTATTTGCGGATATCAAGGAGCGCGTCGGTGATAGAGAGAAGGAATATATGATTCGGTGGTGGGGAGAGCTGCGGATGAAGTGGGCTCATACTGAACCTGGTCGCGAGGAGATTCAGGGGGAACATGGTTCGGACACTGATGTGACATTGACACCACGGCTGTGATATGTTCTGATATTTTGCGTACAGATTACTCAAATGATAAATGCTTTGGACCGTCGTATCACGACACATAGAATCGATCTCCAATAGGCCAGATTCCATAGCAACCGCTATGTATTCATTTACTTTGTTATTCTGTCCCGAAGCGAGGCACGAGGATAAGAGGCCCCCGGAAGTTTCCCTGTGTCTGTTCCGTCTGACCCCAGATGTTACACCTGACTGCAGGATGGGGCTATTCTGGACGCATGTGACCCACCAGCCCAAGTAGTCGGCCTTACTAGGCTCAGCGATAGTGTGCCTGTGTCTAAAAATCACTTCATTTCGGGTACACGCTCTTGCTCACCGGGTGTCAATATTTCAATTATGTCCACTCCGTCATGCTGTGCAGCATTTTTGACAATTTTCAATGACCAGCTGTACTTTTCATGGATTGGTAGGAGTTCAAAATCCATCATGATATGATATTATATATGAACTGCTGGATGAGATGCGACGGCTAACATCTCTGCCGAAAATGCATCACACGGGCATCCAGAATAACGGCTCTCCATCGTTGATTCTGTCCAGCTGGCAGCTGCTCTCGAAAACCACCTGTATTCCACGTATCACGTTTTACATATTTTTATTTTCACCGCTCATGCATATGGATCCTTCTGAGACTGGCAGCCACTGGCTTGCACGACTGCCTGCTTTCAATGCCTGCAAAGGTCTCACACTCTCGCACAGCTTTAGATATCCTCGGCTTCAAGAGCCGTCAAGATACGCTGTGCTCATTTTCGGGAGCAAATGTCAATGAGGAAAAAGATAGTGCGGATGTCATGACAGTGTGCAAAAGTCTGATGATAGCAATAAAGAGCAACGACCGAAGGTCACCTTTTGTTAAACATATGCTGAGACTTGTTCTCGGATTTGTGAAGTGCATTACCGGTACTCGGGCCCATTGATTGGGCATTACGGAACAGGTGATCGTTTTTATGGAATCAGCTGCAACGTTTTACTAACTATAAAAACAACCATGAGAATTTGCATTACAGAGCATTTCTTGCTTTTGCTCATCGTTCTTGCTTTTCTGGACTGACGGTTACTAGATAGAGATGGCCAAAGTCGTGTCACCCGCAGGCATCCTCCCTCACATACCTGACGACCTTACGCTTGCGCAGTTCATATTGGATGCGGAGCATGTTAGAAAGCCTGTTCGTAAGAATAATGCTTGGATTGTTGATGACCAGAGTGGTCGAAAGATTGGGCTTGAGGAGGTGAGTGCGCCTGTCAGTGAAATTGAGCAACTCTCTGCAGGGTAATGCGCAAAGTTGGTGCGACTCTGGCTGACATGAATCTTTATTCCCGTCTGACGTGGTATACTAGCTGATCATGCACTTCATAGCTCAGAGCTCGGACATATGGTCTTGCTAACGCGTTGAGTATCCGCTACAACATCCGTACGTTTTCTACGTTTTCATGGTGCTGAGTGCCACATATTGACTGCGTCCGGCTCCCTGCAGAGGAGGATCATGTTGGTAATACTATAATTTCAATGACTTGCAACTTGAAGTATTACTGATCCTACCATTCTGAACACCTGACAGTGTTGATCTACAGTCCAAATCATGTTGGTATGCAAGCTAGCTTCGACATATGTAGCGTATGTTTGGGTTGACAGTATGAACTCCGCAGATTATCTTGTGGCTGCTTGGGCGGCTCACAGACTTGGTGCCGCTGTGTCGTATGTCCACTTTCTTTGAGTTGCCTAAAACATTTTGAAATGCTGCCCACAAGCGGTGCCAACCCGCTATTCACAGTTGACGAGCTCGTGTATCAAATAAATACAGTGAAAGCAGCCGTCATTATCACGCACCCAGACTCTCTCGATGTGGCTTTGGCATCTGCGCATGCCACTGGTGTATCCGCGGATCGTGTCATTCTTTTTGATATCGAGGGTGTTGATACCGCGCAGAGAGCGACTGTGCAAGTTTTGGTTTCGCAAGGTCTTGCTAGTGCTCCGAACTTTACAGAACGGAAACTTGCTCCCGCTGAGGGGAAGACCAAGGTAGCCTTTTTGAATTTTTCCAGCGGGACGACTGGTCGCCCCAAGGTGAGCGCGTATTTAGTGAGAACATGTATCTGGATGTAACTTCCACATGCGATATATCAGGCTGTTGCAATACCTCACTACGCGCCGATTGCAAATGTCATTCAGCTTGCTACGCACCACAAAGTCGGTGAAGATTATGCCGGACAAAGATTTAAACCTGGTGACGTATGCTGCGCTGGTGCGTGTACTGCTATCTATCCAAAGGGTTCGGTTTGATTACCTACGCAGTGCTTCCTTTATATCGTGAGCCATTACCACTCTTGCAACATTGTTATGTTGTTGTGAAACTGATTGTTTTCAGATATCTATGGACTGGTCTTCAATGTACGACCTCGCTCGACTTCATTTATCTCATTGCTGAATATCTTGTAGGCACATTATGCCTTTTTCTGCGGAGTGCGTCGACACACCTTGAATCTGCAGGTGCACGCTGACTGAAGTGCATACAGATGACGGTTGTTTTGACGGCGAGATACAACTTTCTAGATTTCTTGAAGAGCATAATCAGGCACCATATCACCCATCTTATGTACGGTCGTCATCCGGCCTTATTTGACCTCACCTGAACAAGACTTTAGGTTAGTCCCCCCACACATTGTACAACTGTGCAAGGTCAGCGAGTCGTTCCTGAATGACTGTGTCTCTCACCTACCTGCGTTTACCACTTAGCATCCAGCCGTCAAGAGTTACGATTTTAGCCACGTTCGATACATCACCTCGGGTGCTGCGCCCCTGTCTCGTGAGGTGATGGAACAGCTTATTGAGATATTCCCAAACGCCGACTTAGGACAGAGCTACGGTAAGTCCATCTCTAGAGGGTGCATGTCTATGTTTCATCACAGTGGTCACAGGCCTTACCGAATCATGTACTGTTATAAGCACTTGGGCGATGGATAAGAGATGTGACTTGAGTGGTGGTGCTGGCCAACTCCTTCCTGGTATTATCGGCCGTGTGGAGAGACCGGATGGTACCCTTGCCGACTTTGACGAACCTGGTGAGCTCGTCGTAAAGACGCAGGCGCTTGCGCTTGGTTATGCAAACAACCTTGAAGCGTACGAGATCATCTTCCTTGTATTACTCACAAATTTAATCGCAATGCGATCAGAACGAAGGAAACTTTCGTAAATGGGTGAGTAGGTAGGCGTTCGATCGGCGGGTGATTGATATTCCGCTTTCAGATGGCTCCGTACAGGTGATGAGGTGAAGATGAACCGCAAGGGAGAAATTGTAGTTCTCGATCGTTTAAAGGTTGGATGATTGGCCTTCGCCTTGGTCTCACCTGATTGGTCAGCCCTACAGGAAATGTTGAAGGTCCGTGGATTCCAGGTTGCACCTGCCGAGCTCGAAGGGTGTATTCTGGACCACTCAGACGTGACTGATACGTGCGTGGTTGGAATACAAGATGAATATAGTGGAGAATTACCACTGGCGTTCGTTGTTCTCCACCCTGAAGCCGCCAAACGTGTCGCAGAAAGCCCTCAGGCCGCGGACGAAATCAAAGCATCGATTATGAAGGTTGGCGCTTCAAAACCTCCAAGGAGCATGCCAACTCTTATGTTCATATTTGAATTTTACAGCATGTTGTTGATAACAAAGTTGGCTACAAAAAGCTCGCTGGGGGTGTCGAGTTTATTGATGTTGTCCCGAAGAACCCGAGCGGTAAATTGTTGAGGAGGGTGTTAAGAGATAAGGCTCGGGAGATGCGGACGAAGCCCAAAGCGAAGCTATGACATGGTGATCCTCTTTGTGAATCCACTGTACACCCACATGTATCCTTGTTCCAATATAATTAATTCATCGCGCCAGACTCAGAGACATCCCAGGGTTCTGCCATCAATCGTATTGAACGAATCATAGTCATGGTAAGTATTAGAAGAAGCAAGTTCTGTTTCTTCACTATGACTTTTTCATGTGAACCCAGGGAGGCTGGTTCACGTAAGACTGTGACATGAGTCTGACACTTCAGCACAACTCCAACACCCCAGATGGTCCATCAGCTAGACTACTTATCCCAACACGATTCTTTAGCTTGCGGGTGCGAAGCAAATCCGGACTCCGCCGAAGGCCACTTCTGATTTGCATCATGGTTGACAAAGTTCAAGTTAGTTGTTTCGCAAAGAGTGCTCACTCAAAGTTCTTGAATTTCCAGCTTCGTACTACGTGCATCTTCCGTGGATAGCGACAGTTGACTATTGTTCGTAAATTGGGCACTCCGAACGCAGTTGTTGCCATCGAGAAGTATGTCTGTCTCCCTAGTATTGACTACCCTCACTCACCTTTTTTTAAAAAAAAACAAAGTCAACAATAGGGATGAATGAATGCCATATCGATAAGCTGCCAGATGACGCGCTCCGTATAATTTTCGAGTTGGTCTGTGAAGACGACCAAGCCACCTTCCATAATTATTCTATTCAAAATGAAGTGCGGGAAGGCAGGTTTTGGGACGATTGGGACCAAAGCTACTATTATGATGATTGGCACCGTGAAAAAGAATCCAGAGGCTCTCCACCATCGGCACTCATTGCAGCAATGTGTGTGTGCAAACGTTGGCGTTGTCTCATGTCACACACTCCAACATTGTGGACTGTGTTACAAATTTCCTTTGGCAATGGTGCCGCATCTCTTGAACGAGTGCGCACTTTCCTGAGACTCAGTGGAACACATCCTCTCAAAATCACTCTACTTTGGAATGACCCTCACAACCCGTTCAATGGAGGCCCCAGGCAAGCCTCCCCTTTGTATGACCATAATCTTATGCTCCCCGCACCGGTCGACGAAAGCGTGGCTGGCGCTTACCTCGTCTTGATCATCATGGAGTTATATGCTCATGTGCACCGTTGGCGCGAGTTTACGCTGAGGACGACCTCAAAAACACACATACGACAAGCACTCCTACTCTTATCGCGTCCTTCCGTTCATCCAGCTCATATGCTAGAAAAACTGTATCTTCAACTCGTACACAACCAATTGAATGTAGACCCCAACCATCGTGAACCGTCAATTTTTCCTGGCTCAGCATCTCCCATCAATGATCTTATCCTTTTTGGGACCAGTTGGTCCTGGCTGTCATCCTCCATGTTTTCATCACATCTCGTCAATTTGCGCATACACTACTGCACAGATGACGGTAACATCAATACGGCCACTACATCAAAGGTTTTGTTGCAACTCCTTAGTGCACTGGTCAATCTGCAGACCCTCGCACTTGAATTGGATATGGATGTGACAGACATCCTGTCTCCCATCGCGCTGCCTCGCTTGCACTATCTGGCTATGAAATCGAAGAAGATGGACTGTTGGATTGAAGACTTTCTCCACTATGTTCATATGCCCAATCTCCGGATATTGATCTTGGATGGCATTTCCTGCGATTACACATTGAACGAAATTGAACTTGAAGGTATCCTTCAAGAGTTGATCAGGCTTACCAAGAAAAATTCCTCTGGCTCTCTTCTAGAGCTAGACGAACTCCATCTCGTTAATTTCGCACATTATCCAGATCCTCAGCTCCTCCATTGCCTGTACCAACAGATGACTAGCGTCAAGGTATTGACACTAGGACCAGGGGCGTTCTATGCGAATGATACATTTGCACTGGGACTGCTCCCCACGCCCCATGGACTGGGGGACGTCCCTCTACCGGGACTTCGGACCCTGATCGTCTTTGACATTCCAATAAACTTCGTGCGGCGCATCGTTCTAGGGCGACTTTCGCTCGCTGGTCCGTTGGAAGAACTTTATTACCAAGAACCTGACAGCCGACCGGAGCCAGAGGAGGATGATTTGATTGTCCCAGACGATTGGCAACATCAAGTTGAGAAGTACTATCGTATTAACAGTGTGAAATCTGAACGTTATTGTGATGTAGTCGGCAGGAAGTGGTCATACTTAGCCTAGTACCTTGGTCAATTTCTTACCATGTCACATATGTCGCTCGCAACTTGGGTCAAAAAAGAAAAAAAAGAAGTGGCTATCCTCGGGTCTTTGGATTCTGCCAACAAATTTCATTAGGCTGTATATCCGTTCTTATTAAATACTCATTCGATGTTAGCGAGCAGGAGATGATGATCAGAATAGGGTCCGTAGTATCTCCTGACGTCCATGTCCTTCAGCGGACATGAAACTCCGATGTGTTACTGGACTGACGTGGCTGGGTATCTGCTCTAGCAGACGGAAGCTGGCGTGGCCTCGGCTCGCCCACTTCATGACCACCGAACACGCCGTCATTTTTTTCCGTTCCAGGTCTGGCTCTCCTTTCAACTGAGCGAACCTTTGACTTCGTGCAGGTGCACTGTCCACAAGCCTTTTAGACGAATACAAAATTGGTTGGCACCATGTGCGTGAGTCGACGAGTTTGGTTAGTACAACGTCTGCGGAAATGGAAGCAGGTCCTTATACAGAAGAAACGGCGGTCTAGCTTCATCAGGGTCTGCCTACAGGAGACTACAGGTAGGTATGTAGTGGGTTGGAGTGCCTGAAAACGCGGTATGCAAAAACTGGGGCGAGCTAGATCCTCAGGTACTCGTGTGATCATATGCCTGAGAGCAGTTAGCCTTTGAAGCGAACAAGAGGACAACGCATTGGGTGTGTACTACACTAGCTCAAATGGATGGGTTCCGAACTTTCTTCATCCAAGCGTCCACCTTACAGCGGCGTCTCTCGCTGGTGGTTTAAACACGGTCTGAATAGTGCTTCTCGTGAGTGACTTGTTTAACACCATCTGCTGTGGTTGAGACCCTGGGGCCTCAGCGTCGAATAGTCTTCCCCATTAGTGAGAGCAACAAACCAGCGATCACCGGTCAGGCCTGACAGTCTGTGACAGACGGGTACGAGATGCTGTCTACCTACCTGGCAAACGGCGCATCATCACATGTTCTGATGGTAGCTCGCTCCGATGATGGGACCTGGAGGGCGACGTGCAGATCACGGTGGGGGGTGTGACAGGGACGTCCGAGTGTAACTTGAACGTTGAGCTTCCCAGCAGATCGTACGATATGACTAGCATGAAAGGGCTGGACGAGACGTGATGGCATCAAGGATTTCAAATTTGTGTACCTTTTATTTTAATGGTTTGTACACGAGCACGTGTTTAGCACGTGTATCCGCGCCTCCCGCGGCTGGACCGTGTGATCGTACTCTGGTCAAGTCCGTTGACCCGTATCTATCAATACTCCATCAATTATAATAACCAGCAATTCAACAATGAGCCCTCTTATCACATTTCAGATCTCACCCTCCAGTAGAAAATGCCTGAAATATTCGGTGAACCACTCGATTCGTTCGTCCCCGACGACTTGACGCTCTCCCAGTTCTTCCTCGACTCCTACCACCCCCGTAGGCCGGTCCGAACAGATTCACCATGGCTCATTGAGGACGAGACTGGGAGGCGCATTGGATTTGAAGAGGTCCGTGGAAACTCCCAGTTATGATAAATTAGCAATTCTTACTAGCTGCCTGGCAACTTCAAGATCCGTGCACGAACCTTTGGATTTGCAAATGGACTTGCGTTGCGCTATGGTATTAGTACGTGCTATTTAACGCTCCTCAACGATGATTGTGTGCTCTAATGGCATACGTGCAGAAGAAGAAGACGTTGGTAGGTGTTGTCCACCCTCGGTCCGACTACCTCCTTTCTTACGATTGGTCCCCAGTCCTTATCTTTAGTCCTAACCATGTTGGTAAGGCTTTTTCTCCAGTCCCTCATCAGCGTCGCTTAACCGTATCCCGTAGACTATCCTCCTGCAATATGGGCTACGCACCGACTGGGTGGAATTGTTTCGTGAGCTCAGCAAATGATGACCATCTTGTCCTCTGATCCGACCGAATACATTAAAGCGGCGCGAATCCGACGTATACAACGGAAGAACTCTTACACCAGATTCAGGCCGTGAATGCAACTCTGATAATTGCACATTCGTCCTCCCTCCATACGGCTCTCGATGCCGCACGCGCAGCCCGCGTACCTTCTGATCGAGTTATTACTTTTGGCAAATCAACTCAGCCTACTGTGGAGAGTATCATTCAGCTTGGACTTAGTAAAGAACCTGCGTTTGTTGAACGACGATTGAAAAAGGGCGAGGGCAAGACAAAGATTGCCTTTTTAAACTTTTCCAGTGGTACAACAGGTAAACCCAAGGTGCGCTTTTGCCTGAAAATATTGATACTTGAGTAGATGCATAAAACAATAAATAGGCGGTAGCAATTGCGCATTATGCTCCCATAGTCAACGTCATTCAGATAGCGCAGTATACAAAGGTCAACGAAAACTATGCTCCTTGGGAGGAGCAGCGGTTTAGACCAGGTGATATAACCGCTGGAGGTGTGCATTCATCAGACTCTCTTTTGGAGGTTCCATCTGACTCATTATTACTCAGTGCTTCCCTTCTTTCGTACGTCTGTCTATTGCATGTATTGTATGTGACGTTGAACACATGACTTGTAAAGATATATATGGCCTCGTATTCTCTGTAAGCGCAAACTTCCTGCAATGTTCTTAGATTCAGATGTTGATTTCTGAAGTAGATTTATGCGGTCCCATTTTTTGGAGTAAGTCCATCTCGTCATCTGATTTCCAGTGTTGATGCTTGGGTTGTTCACTAGATGTCGCTGGTAGTCATTACAAAATTTAACTTCACAGATTTCTTACAGAGCATAGAGAGGCACCATATCACCCACCTGACGTGAGCATCAGTCTTCCTGTCATCGAAAAGGCGTTGATTATTGACGCATTGGCTGCCCAGACTCGTTCCGCCTCAGATTGTGCTGCTTTGCAAGGTCAGTAAACGTAAATCGGATGGGTGATCGATTCTTGTATGCTGAGGAACATGAACCCAGCATCCAGCAGTCAACAAGTATGACCTCAGTGCCATTCGATTCTTAATTTCCGGAGCTGCACCTCTTTCAGCTGAGTTGGTGAACCAGCTCATGAAAGTAATCCCCAATGCCCAAATCGGCCAAGGTTACGGTAGGGCCGCTATTTCTTCTTATCTTAACGCTGACATTCGTTGTACCTGGAATCCAGGGCTGACCGAATCTTCTACGTCGCTCACAATGTTCTCGGTGGCTCAGAAAATAGGTGTTCCAGGTGGCGCTGGAAAGTTTCTCCCGGGTGTAGTTGCCCGATTAGTCAAGCCTGACGGTTCACTTGCTGGCTTCAATGAGCCAGGCGAATTGAGAGTGAAGACGCCTTCCTTAGCTTTGGGATACTGGAATGATGAAAAAGCAACAAAGGAGACATTTGTTGACGGATGGCTTTGCACAGGAGACGAAGTTATTATACGTGAAGACAAGGAAGTTTTCATCGTCGATCGATTAAAGGTATTCGGTTTCAATTCTCTGTTGCGATGGCTAATCTATCCATCAGGAAATTATGAAAGTCAGAGGATTCCAAGTAGCTCCTGCCGAGCTAGAAGGTTGTATTCTAGATCACCGTGATGTGGCAGACACGTGTGTCGTGCCCATACCTGACGAATACAGCGGAGAAGTTCCGTTGGCGTTCGTCGTGCTTCGTGCGTTCGCTGCGAATCGCGTGGGAAAAGACTCTCGTGAAGCAGACAAAGTAAAGGCGTCCATAATGAAGGTTTGGCTATTCCATGTCAAAGTGATGATAGTCGGGTTGACGTCGTTATCCAGCACGTCGCAGACAACAAGGTCGCGTATAAGCATCTAGCGGGAGGCGTGGAATTTATAGATGTCATACCAAAAAATCCGAGTGGAAAGCTACTACGGCGAGTGCTTCGTGATCGAGCTCGGAGCTTGAGGTCAAGAGAGGTCAAGGCCAAGCTGTGATATATTTTCTGTCAATCTAAGAGTCGGAAGCTATTATATATAGCTTGTAATCCTCAACCGACATTGTAATGGCGGCGTGCGCCAACTGTCTCACATATTCCACAATTTCTAAACATTGCTTAAGCTTCATGAACTACAGAAGTTCCCGTTAATATAGAAGACCTTGTTTATAGTCGCTACTAACCTTAGCCGTCAATATCCAGTCACCACTGATGCATGACATTTGGGGTCTTCCTCCCTTTCTTAGGCGGCCCATCCACCTTGGCTGTAGTTACACTCGCTGGCACATACATATATGATCATGCGGGTCACGGGTTACCCGCCGTGGGTTTTTATCGTTCACACCCGAGCATACCCTTGACAAAACCCGGACCCGATCATACCTTTGGGCTATGAGTATGGGTAAGTGGCGGGTATGGGTACGGGTAGGCTGATAGATACTCACAGGTCATCCATGCCATTGCCTAGCGATGACATGATTGGGGTGCTAAAACAAAGCAACCTGCAACTACTGGGCGTAAAAATGGACGGTTGAAGCAAACACTGAAACACGGTTTAGAGGAAAATATAAGGCTTGTCGAACTATAGAAAGGATACTTTTGTATGCCATGCGCATATCATGAGGTGAGGCAAGCTAGTACTCGGATCCAGGAGCTTGAACAACGAACCTGTGCAGTCATTTTCCCACACAGAAATGTATCGTTTGAACTTTGCAGAATTCTAACAAAATCCAACTAGGAGTGCAACACGCACGAATCACCATGGGGAATTCGTTTCTCGCTCGCATAAAACTTTCACAAGTAGTACTTCCTTCGTTGTGTCTTTTTTCCACGAGAACAGGTATCAGATTTGAATAACATTGCAAACTATTCAATGCACTTTGTTCCCTGGCCAGCTGGCGGAACCGAATTGTGACACAACTCACTCAGCGACACCGTTTGTAACCTAAACTGACACCATCATGATTGGATCCTGCCGGACAAATCACACACAAAGTACTTAAGCCATATTGAATTCGCCGCCACACGTCTTCCTTACTGCTCTTCTGCATACCTATCATTTTGCAAGCCCCCCAATGTCTGAAATTCATGGTCCGAGTCTTGAGACGTTTGTTCCAGATGACCTTACTTTACCCCAGTTCATCCTCGACTCTTCCCACCCATTGAGACCCATCCGGCCAAGTCATGTGCCATGGTTCATCGAGGATGCCGGCGGCAGAGGAATTGGACATGAAGAGGTGAGTCGAACACAAGCGATGGCGTCAGCGATATTCACTACACTCCCAAGATCCGCGCAAGGACTTACGGACTTGCGAACGGCCTCAGTCTGCGGTTTCGTGTCAGTGAGTCTCGTCCAAAGTACTATGATCCGTAAAGCGCTTCTTTTGATGAATTCATTTTAGAGGAGAACGATCTAGGTGTGTGCAACGTGTAGTTAGGCGCCCCTGGGTCATAAAACGTCGAGACTCATTGTATGTGCCTTAGTGGTCATTTTCAGCCCGAATCACATTGGTATTTAAGTGGCTAGTTCGCTTCTGGTCTCGTGCTCATCGCTTATTATAGACTATGCGACGGCCATATGGGCAACGCATCGGCTAGGTGCTGTCGTGTCGTATGTTATGCAGGTCTTGATATTTTTGAACTTATCTGATCATCACCTTCTATCACAGATGCGCAAATCCAGCTAGTAACACCAAAGAATTGCTATATCAGCTTAAGATGGTCAACGCGTCTTTGATCATCGCGCATCCCTCTTCTTTGCATACTGCATTAGATGCCGCTCATGCTGCTGGTTTACCATCTGAGCGCGTCATCACTTTCGACGAGTCAAATCAGATGTCGGTAGACGCTCTGGTTCAGCAAGGGCTGCAGAGTGAGCCAAATTTCGTTGAACGAAGGCTGCGGAAAGGAGAGGCAAAAACGAAGGTCGCATTCCTCAGTTTTTCGAGTGGTACAACGGGAAAACCGAAGGTATGTCGAGCCTTGGATTGATGAATGAGGCCTCATACTTGTGGTCGCGATAGGCTGTTGCGATATCACACTTTGCTCCTATTGTGAATGTGATTCAAATGGCCGAGCACCAGAAGGTTAATAAGAACTATGCCCCTTTGGAAGAACAGAGGTATCGGTCAGGGGATGTAGTTGCAGGAGGTGCGTTTTTTCATAAGCATAATGTGACGTCGCTAACCGTCTCTTGTAAAGTTCTACCTTTCTTCCGTGTGTAACCTCTTTCCATCGCATGTCGTCCAACAAACTGAAGTACGCAACGTTTCTAGATATTTATGGCCTGGTGGTGCTAGTAAGTTGAATTTCCACGACCTAATCATATTGCTTAAACACGATCGCCTTAGATTCACTTCATGACATTTTGTGGCGTAGGCTCCTTCCATTAATTTTTTTGCTATGCCTCTTTCTCAACTCCTTGCAGATTTCAATTGTGGCAATACCCAAGTTCAACTTCACAAATTTTCTAGACAGCATTACCAGACATCGTATAAACCATCTTTTGTGAGTTTCGACCACCATGACTTTTCGTAGGAATCCTGACATTCACAGACTTGTACCGCCTCAAATCGTGTTGTTTTGCAAGGTCAGCGCCGACATTTTTGGTAACTGATTGCTCAACCTGATGCTCCTGGCAGCACCCTGCTGTGAAAAATTACAACTTGAACGGTATCAAGCACCTGTTATGTGGAGCTGCCCCTCTCGCCGCCCCTCTTGTTAACCAGCTAGTGAAGGTTATGCCGAACGCGCAGATAGGGCAAGGTTATGGTAGGGCAGTTTTCTGACCATCTTACTGCCTGTTTTTCATCATTTTCAAGGCATGACCGAGTCCGCTGCTACTATCACGATGTTTTCTGTGGACGAAAAACTTGGCGTTCCTGGCAGTGCTGGGCGTTTGATGCCTGGTGTCGTTGCCAAGGTTGTGAAAGACGATGGAACCCTAGCAAGATTCAACGAACAAGGTGAACTTCAGGTCAAAATCCCATCTGTAGCGCTAGGATATTTGAATAATGATGAAGCGTAAGTGATCATCTATAATATATTCTTGCTTGACCGTAAGGTGCTGCCCAATAGCACGAAGGAGACCTTCGTTGATGGTTGGTTGCGCACTGGTGATGAAGTTATTATACGCGAGGATCATGAGCTGTTCATCGTTGATCGCCTAAAGGTATGCTATCGTCTTGTATCGACTTTTGGAAAATTCAACTTTCTCTGCAGGAAATCATGAAAGTCAAAGGATTTCAAGTCGCTCCTGCAGAGTTGGAGGGCTGTCTTCTTGATCATCCTGATGTTTCAGACACGTGTGTAGTGCCAATTCCCGATAGCTACAGCGGGGAGCTTCCGATGGCGTTTGTGGTACTTCATCCTAACGCAGTCAAGAGGATCGCCTTGGATTCTGCTGAAGTCGGGAGGGTTAAAGCATCCATTACGAAGGTTAGCTCGTACTTGCCGACTTCATTATCGCTTGAACTAGACCTGACTGTTGCTGAAGCATGTGGCGGACAACAAGATCGCATATAAACATCTTGCTGGCGGGGTGGAGTTTTTGGATGCAATTCCCAAAAATCCAAGTGGGAAACTGCTGCGTCGAGTGCTGCGAGATCAGGCGCGTGACTTGGTACAACTGAAGTCGAAGCTATGATTGAATTGCTACATCGCTCATTGGTGTTCTAAATACACGTGCTTTTTTCACACGCACAGCCCCCACTCGTCATTACTTTCTCCATTTTGAATTTGACATACTTTTAATTTTGCTATTTGTAATAGCGGAGGGTTTCCCGACGGCGGCCACCGTCAACTGGAAAACACTCGGCTCACTCCTGCATGCTGCAGCGGTCCTCATACTCCAAGATTTTGTGATCATCCGATATCCAACCCTGGGCCATAGTACTCGGTTCATCCTTCGAGCAATTCTAACCCCATTTTACTACCTAATAACATCAGATACCCTACTCGCGTCACGCGCACAGGTAACTGTAAATATTAGCAGATCAGCCCATCAGGAAACTCCACAGCCAAGCATTTTCGGGCGCGAATCAGTCACTGGGCCTTATTCTCCGAGGATGCGATGTTAAATAGCATGTAGTCGGACTTGGCGTGTTTTTCCCGCGTGGTTCTCGTCACCTACCAGGATCTAGGTCGCTTGCGTCTATGGTGATTGAAGGACTCTCAGTGACCACGCTACATCTTGTGGCTGTTGCAACTTGGTTGGCAGAGAACTGACTAGTGGTACGGTGCAAATAATACTTTGATGCGACTGCTCCAGTCTGATCCAATGTTCGTTTCCTTTCAAGTTTGTCTCTCGGACTTGGAATCACAGGTCAAGGCCGTGATATCATGCTAACCCGATGGCCGATACGGCCAACCAAACATGTGACAGGTGTCTCATTTCATCAGCGCTAACAGGAACTATGCCAACGCGCATCACAATTGCGCAAGTCTGTTTTTAGGTAAAGTCTACCTGTTCATCAGAGAAATGACTACATATGCCAGACTCATCTGCGCAGGATTCGCCACAAACGTAAGACCCCAAGTGGCAATGCACTAGCTTCATTTTACTTAATACCGTGACCTACTAGTAGAAGTAGACACCTTGCAGATTACTACAACCAACCAACAATGTCTTCCTCGGCGCAGGACCTCGCACTACAACTTGATATCGGGAAGACATTCGGGGCACTTTTTATTGGGGTTACCATTGCAGCAGTGTTAGTAAACGATCCGCTCGTTATGCAGTCAAAACTGTGGGTTTCCTGCCGTCCTGACTGATTTTGCGGAACAGGCTCTTTGGTTTAAGCAACGTTCAAGCTTTCATCTACTTTCAGACGCATAGGGGCACAGGGATGAACATTCTATAAGATAACTGTACGTTTATGCCCTTTTTTATTTGTCCTGTTCTGAACGCCATATCAGGTTATCTGGCTCTGGTAGGCATTTTCGACTTGCTATTATCGAGCCCATCGAGATTCACTAAAACCATAGGATACTCGACGCTTTGCACTTGGCCTTGATCGTCCATTGCGTCTACTATTATTTAGTGGTCAACTATGCAAACGTCAGTGCACTCTCGGAAATCGTATGGAGTTTTAAAGTGAGTTATTGTTCTGGTCCCTCATGCAGCCCCGTAATACTATGATATTGATGGGCTTGTGCAGCTTCAGATAGTAGTCGAGGTGAGTTGTATTTGTAAAGCTCTGCGGTACACCTCAGTCATGCACTCTACAGTTTTTCGTTATTTGTGGGGTACATATGTAAGTTTGATGTGCAGAATGTGATGTGCAACCTATCATTAATACATCTTGTACCATAGATTATATGTTTATCGCATATGGATAAGTATGTGTCTCCCTATCGATGGACTTCTACGACTGATGCAATGTACCTAGTCAGCAAGGGCCGATCAAGAATCCTCCCTATCACAGTAGTAGGTTTACAGTTGACATGGGTTTTACAGCATTTCATTCTGTGATTCGTTGCTAGGGCGTAATCGAAATATTACTCTCAGGTAAGTCTGTTAACTGGAAATGCTTTTTGTCCAATCTCAAAGATCCCTTCAGGTGTTGCCATCGGTAATCGTTCAAACGATGCTCTTGTTCTTGACTCATTATTTTAACCCAACGTCAGCCCTTATCTGGGCATTGTGAGTGGAAATGTGTACTTCCCAGCGACATGAAGTGCTGATAGTGAGTAGATACCAGTGTCATCTGTTCTCGGACTTGCTTAAAATCGAGTGGGCGACATTCATGACTTTGGGCACGATTACTTTTGCCGACATCGTTGTCGCATCATCACTATGCTATCTCCTGGCTACCTCCCGTACTGGATTTTCTGGGTGAGGAGCGATCCATTCATCACCTGACTGAGATACCGCTAACACGAAATACATAGCACCAATTCCTTGATAACGAAGCTCATGGTTTACATTGTTAATACTGGCAGTATGACGAGGTATTCCTCCTTCCAGACTATCTCATATCTTGACTCATTTTATGCAGCATATGTTCGATGGCAGCTATGATTACAGTAAGCTTCCAGAGATTGTATTGCCCATCTCTTCTCTGAAGCTCTACAGTGCGCAGCCATGCCGCACAACTTCATCTTTATCGCTATTGAATTTTTATTGGCTAAAGGTACGACCAAACCCTTTTCCTGGAATCGTGCTGACCAGTAGTCCTGTTTCAAGTATATATCAACGCGTACTTCGCACTCCTGAATGCACGACACTACACGCAAGTCAACACAGACTCTACTCACAATCCTTACCCACTCCATAACCGCCCCGAGGTCTACCGCCCGGAGCTGCACATCAGGAATTCAGAAGACGAGGAGCTCCAAGTGTCCCGGAAGAATGTGTTTAGACATCCCGATGATGAAGCTATGCATCCTTCTCGATTTGTCATGGTCGGTGTTAGTTATTGTGTCATTGACGATTTAATGACAATTTTTTCGCTTTAGCCGCAGCAGTCGACTGCGGTGGCAACGGATATGACCTTTTTACCCGTGTGATGATGGAGCGTGCATGTGGTATTGTCTATCCGTCTTTGGGCGAGATAGGGGTCTGGGCATTACGAGCTCTTATCAATGGCGGGAAAAAAGAGGGATCTAGCTTTCGACATCAGTATCTGCAAGTTGAATATATTACGACCAGCTTAGAATTACGACTTTCAAGATAATTTAAGTAGAAGGACTTGATCCGATTCTTTCAATGTATCACCACTCTTCATAGTATCTTGACGGTCGATCGTTGACCGAATTCCTGGCCCCGGACCTCTCTAATCCGAAAGAGATCAAACAAATGTTGATTGCGATCTCAATCTACTGAATGAACATGCGTAGACTGATTGCTGGACTCAGTGATGATCATTCTCCTGACGGGACCATCATGTGGTCCTCAGACTTCGAAAGGTAATGTGGGCAAGTACGTAGATTGGCGGAGTTGGTCGATGGAGGGTGGAGAAAACGGGGAACGACTAGACAGACATAATAGCAAAATGTCCGTTTTTTTCGTGCGAAGTGAAGTTCCTTCGTGCTAAGATGGTTGAAAACACAAGTCGCGAAGCGTTGACCTTAGTAGATATGTCTGAGATGGTCGCCGTGACATGATTGGTTCATCCTGGCATTACAAGGCACGGGTAACGAAGATGATGATGGAGGGTTCTTCAACAGAACAAGGGATATGAGCATCATAGCTAGCAGGCTCCCAAACACGGTCACTAGCATCAGGTGACGGTATGTTGCATGACCCGCAAACACTTTGAAAAATTGACGACATGATCCAACATAGGTTCCGGAGTTGAGAGCACAACCCCGTCAAATGTTTTGTCACTCTATGTACGTAGCAAGGTACGACCGGAGGCAATAGAGCTAAGGCGCAGTCTGGACAACGAATAATTGCGAATTCAAAATTCTGAATCAAGTCACATGATGGTCTGGGAGATGCCGGATCACAGCGCACCTTGCTCGCGTACTAGCTAGTATACTGTATACATATTACATGGATGATCTTGATGATACTGATACTGTTGACCTTGAGGCCCATCGCCAAATCGACCACTATCGACATCATTGGACCGGGATTCTTCTAGCCATGTTAATCCAAATTATGCATACCTACCAGCTTCTATTCTTAAATTCAACAGAATACATCCCATATCATACATCCATCCTCACTGGTGAGGCATGGGTGTATGAGCTCATTCATGGACATCCTGACAGGATCCAGCACAATCTCAGTGTCGACTGTGACATTTTCACTGCACTGTTGCATGTTCTCCATCATAATGGTTTTAACCCATCTCACAACGGTGTATCAGTGGAAGAGCAACTTGGTATTTTTTTATATACATGTGTCACTGGGCTGTCATCCCGCCTCGTTGGAGAGCGCTTTCAGTGTTCCCCTGACACCATCACAAGGTACAGTGCCAGTAGTTTCAATATTATTTGTGTGACTCATTAGATCTACTATTTCAAAGATATTTCAAACACATGCTTTTCTTCTTCTCATCAAATCTGTTCTATGCCTCCCAAATCACGTTTCTGACACACGCGACTCCCATCTCTGATAAAATCCTCAACGATCCTTGATTTCGATTCTTCAATCAGTGTATTGGTGCAGTAGATGGTACACATATTCAGGCCTTTGTACCCCCAGAGGAACACTTCCACATGCATAATCGCAAGGGCTTTTTGTCCCAAAATTGCTTGTTCATTTGTAACTTCGACTTTCATTTCCTTTATTTGCTCTGCGGGTGGGATGGATCTATGTCTGATGCGGCTCTGTGGACAGATGCCCACACGAACAACTTGCGAATCCCCGAAGGATGATATTTTCTTGCAGATGCTGGTTTCAGCACCTCTGATGCCCTCCTTGTTCCATACTGGGATGTACACTATCATCTGAAAGAGTGGCAACAGGCCAATGTCAAGTAGGTCACCATTATTATTTCGAGTTCATGTTGGGCTAACTTTTACACGGGCTGAGGAACGCACAAGAACTATTCAACCACCATCATTCTGCGCTGTGCAATGTCATCGAACACATCTTCGGTGTTCTGAAACGTCAATGGGGTATCTTACAACACATCCCTGAATACAACATGGACATCCAAGCCCAGGTCCCTGCAGTGTTATGCACACTGCATAATTTCATTCAGAAGCATCACCCTGATGCTTTTGACCTTGACCTTGAATCGGATGGAAACCTTCTCGAGTTCGATATTGACGTTGCATGGGATGAGCTTGGTGATGGACTGGCTGATGTGACAGAATGCAGAAGAGCAGATCAGAGATGAGACAGACTTGCAAGGGAAATGTGGGAAGACTATCTCGATGAGCATAGGCGATGAGGGCTTCCATTGCCAGGTACAATGTAGCCTACATACTACATAGTATAGTACACTTCCAAACCTACGCCATTGACATTATTAGGTCATTGTTGGGACTACTGTCAGACTTGAGCTGGCACAGAGTTTTCTCCAACCAGGCAGCTCGAGTTGTCTTTGGAAAGTTAGAAAAAATCACAGCCTGCGCCTTCTCCCTAGCAAAGTAGTCTGCAATCTCAAGCCGATCATCCTCTGTAAGAGTCTTGTGCTCTGACAGCAAGACAATAGCATGAGCAAGGGGGTCATTGGGTGTGACAACAGGCTGAGGCCTGCTGGGGGAAGTTACAAGAAACTCTTTGATATAATCAGCGAGAACCTTCATTGCATAAGTTACATAGAAGTTATCAAAATAACCAGTGGGCACCTTCATTGTTTCAGTCCCATCCTTCTGCACCTGGGCAGTCACAGATAGTAGCCGAGTATGTTTTTGGGCACTAGAGCTCGACTCAGATCCAACTATTGAAGGGTTGCTGGCTCTGCGCTTTGCACTGCGGCTGATGCTTGTCAACACAGATGAGGGAGCTGAGACACTAGCAGCATTAGAAGAAGCAAGATAACTAGATGGAGTAGATGGCATTGTTGATGAGGGATCATCGAAAGTGTGCGATGGCCCAGGAGTGTTGGGAACCAGACCCCATGTGGGGGGAGCCATATTTCTGTCACTAGTAGACACCAATGATCCTATGGGAGCAACAGATGGGGCCAGGGGTTCTCAAAAAACATGTGAGCCTTTTGCGATCTTTGGCATCATCTGCTCAATTACATTGAAGTGTTTGAAACCTTTGTTTTTAAAAGGTTTTGCTGCAGGGCGCCGCTGAAAATAATAGTGTTTAGTAGCACTCATGGCCAGTCATTAGTATATGTACCTTGATGTACCGATTCCAGACATCATCATCCTTTGTAACAATTCCCACTCCGTACTCATCACTCCACATAAATCCTGATATGTTTTTGATATCTAAAACAGCATTATACCCTGATTTGAGCTACAAGGTATTGAATCTATGCGACATAATCATGTGACTGATAACATACCGATTGCCACTTAGTCTCACAAACACTAACTGTCTTCTCAGCACCACTTGCATTTGGGAATCTCTCCTTCAGTAAGTTTGCAGCTGCAGTAAGTGTTGGAGTCTTGAAATTTCCATTGCCACTCGCAGAAAACTGAGACAATAGAAAGTCGACAAAAACAGCTTCTTCATCTGATGTCCAGGAGGCAGCAGGCTTTCTTTTGCCCTTCTTCAATCCCACTTGGTCAATGGTACCATGAGAACAAAGAGAATGAGTAGATTTGTCACTGTTGATTGATTCACTGGATGACATGGCGGTAGGTAAGCAAGGTGCACTGACAGCACTGCATAATCTGCAATGATGTGATCTGGCATCTCCCAGACCATCATGTGACTTGATTCAGAATTTTGAATTTGCAATTATTCGTTGTCCAGACTGCACCTAAGTCTTCGAGCAAATGGCAAATGGAGCTTTTACGCATCATGCTTCTTCACCATGACGAACAGTTCACCCTGTGCACTTCGTCAACATAACTTTTCTTTTTCCCACCCTCCTCTCCCTTCTTATCATGCGCTCACACGATTCCAGCGCCTCGCTGGCAACACCAGAACTCATGGCCCTGAAAGGACAACTAACCACAAGACAGCGAGGCAGCCCACCCGCCCTCGCAGCTCACCTTTTGTCCCCAGGACAAAGTCCTCTCAGAGCTGGGAGGCACTGCACGCCTTCGCCCGTAATCTCTCTCCAAGCTTTCACCCTTAAACTTGCACACACCATGTCGTAGTCATCTTAGCATTCAAGTTTAATCATTGTTTCTTCTCCACTGCGTAAATGAGACATTAGAGTGAACCTCAAAGAGTTGCCACCATTGAGATAGTCTGTGGTTGGCATGATGCACATGGAGCCAATTGCGAACCTGAGTACTTTTTCTACACAGCACTTAGCAAAACAAAAAACCAGGATAATGCATGGGACGAACCTTAAGAAAGGCTGATTTCCTCGACTCCAATCCAAACGCCCACTGATTACTGGTAATTTAAGTGTTGGGCTTATTGTGAGTGACTTTCTAGGGTCTTTGCAATGTGTCCACCAGGGACTTTCAATGTCTGCAAGGATCTCTTGCACATTTTCGAATTGCACTAGACAGTTCGGAACTTCTCTCATGTACATATTGCACGATCCGCATATTTGACACCTCCAGCACCAACATGTCTTCCAATACCAGTGATATGCATTGCAAGATGCCAGTGACCATAACCCACAGGCCGATGCAAAACCAGGTACATGAGATGATAGGGATAATGAAGCAGGGGTATGCATAACAGCGCTGTCTCCAAACAGCAAAGTAGTTGCCAGTGGAAAAGGAAAATTGAAACAGGAAAGGTCATTGACAAATGGATAAGACACACTGAGCGTATGCTGTCAGTGTGCTGAAGTGTGGGCGGTAATCGAGTTTAGAGCAGATCCTACAATGGAATGACAAGAGTGTGGGATGTCAAGAATGGCGAAATAATCTTGAAAATCAAGACCTGGCACAAGCATAGTGTAGGTGGTTATATACTTACTCACCTGATGGCCCCGACGAAACAGAAATTGCGACAGGAGGATACACCACCTGCCAATTACAGTCACAGACAAGCGAACTCGACAACTTTGTTTTTGGCTCAGGGAAATTTTTTGGCATCAAACTGAGTATGGGAATAGATTCAGAGTGTTGAATTACCTCTAAAACCGGTGTCGTTTGAATTTTCCCATGTGTTTTCAGGCTGGCCAAATTTTTGGCCATTTTCAACAACATATATTTATGTCTGCGCAGGCTGTGCTCTGTGGAGTACTGCTTCTATTGACATCATGGCATGCTGCAAGACTTGGCGGTGCCATTTTTGCTTCTGAACTGCCCATTCTGCTGCTCTTCCTGTGAGACCCAATCAATATGCACTCATGAAGTGCCACGAATGGTTGATAAAACAACAGATCACTTCAGTTGGGCAAGCATCAAGCTGCTCCTTCACACACTTCTTCGCATCCTCGAACATCTTTTTTGGAATTTCACGATAATGATATTTGCACCAACCCCAATACTATGTACAAGGTTATATCAGTAACAAATCAATATTGAATTCAAACACTCACAATTTCAATTGGGTTCAGTTCTGTCATGAGTACCTTTAACAAATCATTATTCTTTCCTGAATCTTCCTAAGCGCCAACACACAGCGCCTAAGTCAAACCCTAACCCTACAGTAAAAGTGTCTACCAGTTCGGAAATCCCTTTAGCACCTACGACACGTGTCTTCGATGTGACTGATGAAGAAGACAAGTTCTTTGATTGTGAATAGATTAGATATGATAAGATAAGATATGGTCACGTGATACTTCTTTAATATTCTATGATGTTCTATGGTACAATTCCCTTTTCCTTTTTATGATTGGCTAGTAGTTGTATCTCAGTTTCAATCTCAGTTTCAATCTCAGTTTCAATAGTTATATATAGGTAGCATGTCTTGGTCGATAGTTCCTTAGTTCAAACCTCCTGTATCTACATCATTGTAGCAATCCAGGATGTACTTGCTCACTTCCTTTCTGTTGTGATAACCTTAGTCTGAGTCCTAGTCTCCGCCCAGCATTAATTTGTTATTGGGTTGTGACAAGTTCGCAATGAAACTTTGGCAGGAAAATGCACTCATGCCCAGCTTTTTTGATAAGTGTCTCAAGCATCGACGGCTGATTTGCGAAGTCCTCTTGCTGACTGAGAAGATGAGCCATGCAACAATTAGTGCTCTCCCATGGGCAGACAGGTGCACACTTGGCTCACAAGTTGTGAACATTGAATCTGTGCTCTTCCAGAACTTGCCTTCAAGCCTTTAAGACAGCCGTCAGGTAGTGTCATTTTCTGGATCTTGCCGCAGTGTTCAGTGCATGGGTTGGACTGGGGAATAACTGTGTTGTGTTGATGCCATTGCTTTCCGCTGTTGGATTTATTCATATCAAATGCTCTTAGGGCATCTTCAGGCAGAGAAGCATGGGCTGAAGACTGGTCGAAGATGAAAAGTGCTTGGTGGTCTGGATGTGCAGCCTTGAAGATGCGAATTGCGTCTTTCATCTGTGTGAGCAATTGTGCAGTGTCCCACCAGGCATCAGAACCATTTGCACCAGGATGGATGATTTTTCGTGCTTCTTCAACAATTTCACCCTCTTCGTCACGCAGTGCCAATCGACCATCAACTGCATCAATGAATCCGGACACATGGATAATCCTTCCTCTCCCCTTCTTCTGCAAAATCTGTTGACCAGGTAATAGACTTATTTTTTCAGTGTTGTCGAATCATAAACTAATGCATGAACTCACTAAGCATATGTTTTGTAATTGTTTGCATGAAAGCAAGACTCATCGTGCCAAACTGCAATCATCTCAACTTCTCCAGGTGCCAAGTTTGGCTCCACTTGACGCAGCTCAGGGCCTTCATAATGTGCCATACGAGACTCAAAAGCAGCCATGGCAGGTAAAAACACCTCTTGATGATACTTTTTCACGTCCTCATGCTCATGGCCATCCATGTACGCTCCCTTCCGTAACACTGTGCACTGTCATCCCAATTTGATTAGACATCATCGTGCTGTTCATTCACTGAGTTGCCAGAGACCAATGATGTTCAATGAGGGAATAATTGTGTTGTTAAGGGCATGTTGGAATTTGTGTGGAGTGATTTCGCCAATGGGCTGAGATGTTAGCCACTGACGACATGCCAATTGAAGCCTCTCGTCTTTGAGGGGGCTTAGTGTGTTATCTCTTCCACCACACTTCTCGATTGGAAGTTGTTCAAATACTTGGTAATGATGTGCAAGAGCTCGTACTTTTTATGCAAAGTATGCACCTTCTCCTTCATGCCACTGATGTGCAATCTCCAGGCTGGCTGCATTCCTTTGAGGCGAAGTGTCACAAAGTTTTGAATCAGCAATAGCTAGTTCATTTGAGACAGTGGTAAAGTCTTCCCTCCCTTTGCAAGATCCTTTTTGATTTGCTCCCTCAGCTCATCCCAACCTCTGATATCAACCACAGCCTGTTCTCACTCCTCCAGCTCCTCTTCCCAGGCCTCTTCTGCATTATGAGCAAGACCAGTGCTGAGTGCTAAGTCACTTGGAGCTGGTGTCCCCGACACAGAAGATATGGTATCAGCATCAAGTCCATTTTCTTCAGACTCCAAAATAGGTTCCAAGTCGTGACAAGGTGAAGATTCTTTAGTAGTGGATGTGATGTGTGCTGATGTTACAAGAACATCTAGACACTTGGGCCCCTACCATTTTTCTCCTAATCCTCCTCATATCAGCCCTCGCGTCATACCCTTACCCCGACCTTACCCTTGTCATCCTCGTCATTCTCGCCTTCCCTTTCGCTCTCTATCTGTCGCTTCAGCAGAGCCAGTACATCTGGCCAGATCCGTTCGCTGACGAAGCATATCCATGCTCCATTCCGCTACCTGACTGATCCTGTGGACAGTCCCTTTGCCCTTACCGTCTGGACGGTAACCTATGATATGATGCACGACGCATCCCCTTTACCCTTTTCCCTTTCTTGATCTATGACTCGGTGCGCAGTCGCACATGCTACTTATATTTAGCTCCGCAGCTGCACGATCGTGCCCCTGCACGTTTCACTTCTTATCCGCACGTTCAGGATTCACCCGTGTCTCACCTTGAACGTGCCTTCCTTTTATGGTTATGCCCTTTACCGTTTACTTCTCTTGGTAGTACGAGTTATCATCCACTAATACGCTTCCTATCCTCTATATAAACTCGCTACCATGTAACATATTCCCTAACTTGAATCTACTTGGTTCTTGACCTCCTACTCTCACCAGAGTGATCCTTTCTGCCTAGCCAGCAGTCTATATTCTATCTTCTTATCTGCTCCTCGCGGATAAGTCCTTAGTCTCGATCTTTACTCATCGACTTCGTCGATGAGCAAAGCCCCTGTTAACTAGTCGGACTTCCGTCCTTCTAATTAACGACAATCTTACGATTAACCTTCGGGTGTCATAAGCCTTGGCAGATACAGCTCATCGTCTAGCACCCGCTTGACGTAAGCTACCTGATTTGGACATAGGCGTCAAATCTTACTTGCCGAAGCCTCGCCAAGTAAGACCCCTAACCTTGGGCTAGCCCAAGGACATCCTCGATCATTGACAACACACGCTCTGTTTGAGTGTCGCCAACAGATACCATCCAAGTCGTAACAGCTGACTGGTATGATTTTGGCTGAACCATGAATCCAAGGCTGGTAAGGGCTTTTTGGTTTTGAAGGAGTTGTTTATACTGTCATTGAGTACGAGCTGATTTGCTCCCAACATCAGGGCCCTTCTTGTAATGGTTCAGACGGCCTGTTTGTTGGGCTCTGCGCATGGCTTCCCTCAGAGGCAGCCATGTCTTGTCATGTGGATCATCATCCATGGATGCTGCAAGATCAATTAGCCATGAACAGCAGTTGCTGCCATCCAGCTCGTCCAAGTGAGTGATATCCTCTTGGTCTGACTCAATATCTGATTCATCATAATTAGCAACATTTTTCGGGATTTTTCTCGATTTTTTGGGGGGTTGGCCAAATTTTGACTAGTTGCAAAGTCAGACCTTGCCTGAGAGAGATTGGCTCGTGCAAATTACTTCATTATGTCCTAAATATGATGTCTATAGCATTAAAAGTATGATTCGAGCAACTGTGGAGTGCATAAAAATCAAAGACCAGATTTGTCGAGTTTGCTTGTCCGCGACTGTACCGAAAACCTGAAGTACAACTCATCATCGTTAGTATGGATGAGTCCCAGTAAAAATCAACAGGAGGACGTGAAGATATAGTACGAATGGATCAGAGGCCGTCAAATTTCTCGTTGCATTTCGAGGTCTTGAGAGAGAGAGAAAACAGCACTTTTCAAGACGCTTCACCATGAGGTGAGGTCCTAGAAAGTTGAAACGCCACCGTCTCGGTCAACGTGCATCAACAATCGCAAATATTGGTGCGGAAATTGAATGCATGATCAACCGGATCAACTTGTCAATAAAGAGCTGTTGATCCAAAGCTGTTATATGCGTTCAATCCAATCTCTTGATCTGTGGTATCACTGGTATGGTACCAACTCAAGTATAGGCAATCCCTTCTGATTTGAACTTAAGAGCCATCATGGACATGATACACTGTTTCATCCTCATCGTACCTCCATCATCAGCCCAAACCTGTCATTCATCATTGTTCCGTGCTGCGGGATATATAATGGTGGAACAACTGTATCACCGATAGACTTGGCCTAGTCAAAAATACCACTAGCAATGGCTTCCCAAGACCTCATCCCGCGGCCACATTTCAAACTTGTGAGCACATTTGGGGTACTGTTTATCGGGGTTATACTTGCAGCAATGTAAGCAAACTGCTCATTCACCGTTTAGTTAATCCCGAGTGTTTCCTCTCACGAAATAGTCTCTTTGGTGTCACCAACGTCCAAGCTTTTATCTACTTTCAGACGCATAGTGGTACAGGGATAAAATTTCACAAGCTGGTCGTACGTCTATGTTGCTTCCTTGTCGGTGTTTTTTTATTGATGTTATCTTAGGTCATATGTCTTTGGTAGGCACTTCTTCGAGTTGCAATTATCGGGCACGTCGAGATAACACCAACCTTAACTTTTAGGATGCTTGATGCTCTGCATCTAGTCCTGATCGTTCATTGCATCTACTTTTATTTAGTGATTAACTACGCGAACACTTCTGCACTTACAGAAATAGTATGGAGTGCCAAAGTGAGTTGCTACTTCATCTGCGAGCCTCTATGTCTCATCTTGATATGCTTGTATAGCTTCAGTCGGTCGTCACCGTAAGTTAAATGACCTAAGTCCTATGATTCGCCTTACACATGCGCTCTATAGGTTGTCAGCATCTTTGTGGCGCATATGTAAGTTCAATGTACAGTGTCATGTGCAATATTCACTATTGATCCGTAGTCTATATGTTCATCGCATATGGACAGGTAATCCGCTTATCAATAAATTTATCATGACTTATGCGCTCAACCCAGTGAGCAAGGGCCGATCAAAACTTCTGCCGATTACAATGGTAGGTTTGCTACCAATCTCTATGATGAAACCTTATATTTCATCCGCTACTAGGGTATCTTCGTCCTCCTAACTTTAGGTGAGTCCCATCACGTGGTAATGCTCTTCTCGACTCTGAGGATCCTTTCAGGTCCCACCATCGGTAAGAGTTCATTCGTACTGTTATTGTTTCATTATTTTAACACGATAAAGTCGTTATTTGGTTCGTGTAAGTGAGATACCGGACTATCCAACCATGCTTAGGTGCTGATAGCGAGTAGATATCAAAGAGTCCACACAACCGCTGATTTGGTCAACATCAAATATGCATTATACATTTATTTGGGCCCTGTTACCTTTGTCGATATCCTCATTGCATTGTCGCTGTGTTATCTTCTTGCTACGTCCCGTACCGGGTTCTTGAAGTGAGTTGCAGTTCATAAACCGTCGAGCCTGAAAAACTAACATATATTACTTAGAACGGACTTATTCATATCAAAACTCATGATTTATATCATCAATACAGGCTGTTTGACGAGGTATTGCTCATTCCAGTCTCCCCCATACCTTGACTCATATTTCGTGCAGTATGTGTTCAATAGTAATTATCATTACAGTGAGCTCACACCTTGTTCTGATTATCTTCTCCCTGACCGTCTACAGTGGGCAGTGATGCCGAGGAACTTTATATCTGAAGCTGTTGAATTTACAATGCTCAAATGTATGGTCAAAGAATCCCTCGACGAGGATCATGCTGAATCGTGCTCATGATATCATTTTAGTATATGTTAACTCGTTCATCGCACTCATGAACGTGGGATACTCCGCGCAGCCCAACGCAGACACAATGCATTCTTCCGAATACCATGTGCGTCATGACGTCTACCATCCGAGATCACGTACCGGAGCATCGCGGGACGAGGAAATGCAAGCATCCCAGAAGAGCATGTTCAACCATCCCGACGATGAAGTGTTGCATATCACTCAACCTGTGCAGGCTGTCATGGTGACCTGGTCAGTAGTTGTGCTACTGTACACTGGATAAGACTGATGATTTTCTCTAGCCACAGCGGCCGATCAAGGTGATGATAGGAATGAATTATCTTCAGCGTGATGGATCAGCTGCGTGGATCGTTATCTCCTTATCTCGCGGGATGAGTGGAACCAGCCAATGACCTCAACTTCTTGGTAAATTATCGTAGGGTGCTACGGAGTCCGCATATAGGTGTGGAGAGACATCAGTCCAATCCCATTCTTTCCGTTGTAACTTGGTACTTTTCGATTCTAGTATTTCTTAGTGCGCCCATAGTCGACGTTGATGGGATCAACTTTACTAAGTAGGCTTGGCTAGTACTATAGCTCTATCAGGTTCGCGGGAATGATATTTTCACTCCACGGGCGCTGCAACCTTGTTAAATAAACAATTGCATATTTGAAAAAACGACGAAACCGGATCTCAAACATTTGTCTGATCATAATCTTCGGTACGAACGACCGCATCAGTAACTGCTGGCAGATATTTAATGCATGCGATGATCAGAGACATAGCCAGACCGCATTTCAAGCACACATCTATGAAAGATGTGTCGACGTCTTATCTCGAGTCGATGCACTGCAGCACAAGGCTGCACCGCCCGTATATAGCCCTTCTGATCCGAAATTTCTGGCAAAAGATGCAGATGCCGCGAAGACACAAGGACAGCGGTCTAATTACATAATATTTAATTATCAGAATAGTTCTAAATTTTGGGGTCCCGATGATGTTACGTTTTTTTTTTTTTCTTTTCATTTTATCGATCATGACTCGTTCTTTTATCAATGCACCTCTCCGGGTAGGTTATTACATATGAACCAGTGCGCACAGGCAACCAGATGGATCGTGGTAGCGGAAGAAAGAACTGGGCGCCAATGTTTTATTTATGTTCAAGCAGTACAGCAACTGGTATACAATGTATCTCATGAAATTCTCAATAATAGCAGCATCGCGTGAGGCACGCTGAAGTACGTAGGAAATACTGTGAGTAAACAAGCGGTATAAATACGAGCAGATCGCTAAAAAAAAATACGAGTGCGGGAGATAGCATGTCAACATCCTAGACATGTAGGGCCAAATAGATTGTATTGACAGCAAAGCGCGCCAGCACTTTCAGATTCCGAAACTACTTCCTTGTGGGAAATCCATCATCATACTCGACTTGCTGATCGACCGTGATTTGCACGCCCAACCCAGTGCGCGCACGAGGAATACCACTATCAACGTCATCCACAATAATTGGAAGTACAGCCTTGGTTTCCTCGTGAGGAGTGACACTGCTTTTGTCAGCATCCCACTCTCCAGCCTCTTTACGAGCGGCCACGGCGACAGTGGCATCACGCATATCGCCGAGAGTGAATGTGTGGTTAACCCCTCTTGGTCTAGTTCCTGAACCAGAAAGCGAGTGGGTATTGGCTCCTGATGAAGAAGCGGCGTGGGAAGAGATAGAGAATGTGCCACCGTTGGTAAGGTCACCTCTAACAGAGAGGATAATGCGCATAGACATTGTTGTTGTAAGCACAGCTGCCATGCTGGTGACAATTGTCTTGATGGGGTCGGTTGGACCCGTGGGCGTCATGATGAAGTAGAAGAAGACGTTGATAAGGTTTACGAGGAGAATGGCACCGTACAGGTTCAAGCCATCACGAAGCACGAGACGCCAGTAAGATACACGCCTGGTTTCGAGGGTTTGTATACTGCGTATGGCAGCGAAAACGAAGCTGGTAGCATAGAGCAAGGTTGGAGCTAGCCAGTAAATTCCCACCCAGCTTGCGTTATTCAAGGGACCAGCAATGCATCCCTGGCCATCTTCTAGATGAACAGAGCGGTAGAAGCCGCAGCAAATTGCGGTTACAACAATCTGCACAGCGTACAATGCCCACATAGTCGCGCGAACATGTTGAACGTGGCCATAGATAGCCGATATGCGCATGACATGGACAGCGGATGCAACAGCGAGGAGAACTGCCGTACAAATTGGCTCGTAAGGCCAGAACGCGACGCAATCTGTGTCCTGTACGACTGTCGTACTAAAGAACATTACACCTGCGTTTCAGGTTAACGCCCGAGGTCTCACGATAAGACGGGCTTAGAGAGGAAAATGCACCTGTTACAACAAAGTCTGCTAGGACCCAGAATTGCATGAAGTAATACATGAACTTCAGAGCTGGCCATTTTGGTAGACGTCCCAGCCTGTAGGACCTGGGAGTGAGAACGAGAGCATCCCAGGCCAATACAGTGAGTGTGCAGACGAAGAAATATTTTTGTGCGGATAGATGAGGTGGAAGATCCAATGAAGCAGGAAGACTCGGGGTTGTGGTTGTCGTGTTCGACATTGCAGATGGGAAGGAGGAAAGGCAATGAGCGCTAGATCTACATGGCTAGCAGCGATTTTATTCGCATAACGAGGCAGTTCCATCAGCTGCTACTTATGTAAGCACAATCTTGATCCCATCCCACAGGGTCCTCCCACGGTAATTTGTAAATTGGCCGTAAGAACGAACCTTGGCGTTCCATCCGACGAACTCGCATAATAATCTTAATGTCTTCTTCATCGTCGCTGTCGTCCTCCACGCCTACCCTTACTAGTTCATTTATTCAGCCATCGACGAGTCAAAGTTCCACCGCGGGAGACACTGACCAACCGCCATCTGATACATCAACCACGCTATATCTGTATGTGTTGCCTGATCCCACATAGGCCTCATAGGCTAACACAGGCTCCATCGTCCCATGCACTGCTTCCCGAACGTTTCATCCGCATTCGCAAAACGTTTCTCTTCCCTTCTTCATATCATTGATATCCTTCCTTGTTTTCATACATTTCCTTGGTACGTTACGTGCCGCTCATATCCATGAATTCTGCAACCAGCTTCACGTTCCTCGCTACCCTTTTCGTCCTCCTTCTCATATCTGCCTCTATCATATTTCGGTCCTTCCTCATACGCCGTCGCTTTCGTCGGCGTGTTGAAGACGCTTTGGCACAAGGTGTCTATATTGACCTACAACCCTCAGTGCTCGGTCTCACTTCACGGTATATTGGAGAGAAACCCAGCGTGCATGAAGCCTGGGTTAAACAGGATGCCCTACAGGAAAAATCCCAGTGGCAGGCTATCATGGTCTGTTTCAAGCCATGTAGTCATTCGCAGGGCCTGACTGATACTTTCCCCTAACAGCCTGTGACTGCTCTTTTAACACACAGGGTCGAACCTACTGCGGATTCCCGATTACCTCACGAATGTTCACAACAACAGCGACCCTCATTCCTCGCGCGCTTTAAGCGACATACCACATCTCCTGACTCACATCCAGCCACAATTCTTCAGCATTCTCCCTCCTCAGACGACTCCGTCTCCGTCTGTGTCCTAATCACCATGCCTGATCCTTTATGCCCAATCCATTTAAAGGATCCACCGGAAGATTCGACCAAGTCGCAACTAATAGATCCGAACCTGGGCGTAACCACAGGGAGGGCCAGCGATGAGGAAGGTGTCCCAAATGTTGTTTTTGGCATTGCCGAACTTCCTGTGCTTGGCGGCTGGACAGAAGCAACCATGGCGTAACGTTTTCATTTTCAGTTATACACTTCCCTGGTATGACAAACACGAATTGTGTGGTAATATGATATATTGATTGGTGTAGACCTGTTGACGCTTAACTAATCTTGGCTCTCATCATGTACTGTATTCTTGTTTTGTAACACTTACTACCACTTACTCACACCGTGATACTCACCATCCTAGTATGCATGTTAGCAGGAACAACACAATACAGAAATGTCCCTACCATCCTGTGCGCGGACACGATGTCCGAGTCAACGACATGAAGGCATCCGTACCTGTTGCAACCTCGTGCGTCGCATAACCCTGTACATGTGCCTTTTGACATAGAGGCCTCGTACCTTGAGCGTACCGACGGCATCCTCACACTGCCTCACACCGTGACATAGCATTGCCACATCATGATATCGTTCTCCAGAACGCAGCTCTAGTTGTCACCGCATTGACAATTTGACATCCGTCAACGAAGTAGATGCCTATCTTAACCATCAAGTCGCATCGCCATGATCATACTAGCCAACTCCGAGTCTCACACGCCACTTGAACCCTCCGGTTATCTATCAAGATAAGTAGCATCATGACCCCAGATATCTGTTGATCAAAGAAGACAGCGAATCGATATTCTCGCGCTGATCCTGAGTTGATGTTTACGAGTGTGGATGGAGTCTAACGCCGCTTCAAGTACCTGCTAGTAAAGGAAAACGAAAGATCCACTGTTTTCCTTCTTGGAGGTGAGACAAATAGGACAGACGTAATAACTCACCTCGAAGTAGACTTTTGCGCCCTGGAAAGACTGGTGAGACGTGTCGCACAAAGATCAACTGACGTTCAAAGTTCGCCACGGCAGAGTTCGGGACCGAGTCACCAGCAGAAGTCTAGAAGATGGGATTGGCCTGAGTTAAAGGTGGTGTAAGTAGACTATTAGGCATATTTCGTGTAATCGCATCCCCTCAATTGGGTAGACCGTGACTATAGAAGTTGAAGCTGGAACAAGACAGTTTCCTTCCTTCCTTGGACGTCGATGCTGGTCGACCTTGAAAGAAATAAGCTGTGGACTAGGTGTGATCAACACGACGCTGGATTTGAAAGGCAGCAGACATCGTATGGGCAGTGAAGGAACAGTTAGTATCGTTTTGCCAGCCGGTCGTGCCCGGTCATCGGCAAGACTCATGGATACCAGAGGCTATTATAAGCGAGGTTGAGGTATTAATTACAATAGCGAGGACAATACATCGATGATAGATGGGATGAGGAGTTACCGGGAATTACACAGTCTACCGATATAGCCTAGAGTTTCGCCATTCGGCAAAACTGACCCCAAGTAGTTTCACCCCCTACACTACCAACAAGTACTCTTTTCCCGCTGTTCTTTATCACGACATCATTGCGACATCACTGATATAATCTGCAGTCTCCAGGCTTTCTGCTCTCTCTTCCTCCACCCGGGCCGCATCCGCAAGTGAGTTCGTTTCTTGACCGTACTGAATCTCGATGTTAGACCCTTTTCGATTTAGTGTGTGGTATTCTAGGCTTACTGCTTCATGATGCATCAGTTGATGCAGCACTGGAGATTTCTGAAGGTCTCTCTTTGCTGCAGCATAGAGGACAGGATGCATGTGGCATTGTAACATGTGGACCCAAAGGCCGATTCTTTCAATGCAAAGCCAATGGCATGGTCCGGGATGTCTTAGATGAGAAGGCCATCGCAAAATTGATCGGAGGCATGGGTGTTGGCCATGGTAAGCCTTTGCAGTAATGCGATCCTGCCAACGATTACCATACCACACCGTAGTCCGTTATCCAACTGCTGGTAGCTCGGATATCGCCGAAGCACAACCTTTCTACGTTAATTCACCTTATGGTATTGTATTCGCCCACGTGAGTCTCTAGATCTCTTCCTTAGAGTCGACTGAGGGCGACGCTTAGAACGGGAACCTCATAGACAGCCCATCGCTTTTGCAATATATGGATGCCACATCACATAGACATATAAACACTCCATCTGATTCAGAACTTTTACTCAACCTTTTCGCCGACAACCTCCAGAAGACAGGCAAATTTCGTATCAATGAAGACGACATTTTCACCGCTATAGGCGGTCTTATGAGGCAGTGCACAGGAGCATATGCGTGTGTTGCAATGCTTGCTGGCTTCGGAATTATTGCATTCCGAGATCCAAATGGCATAAGACCAGTCGGAATGGCTTCAAGAAGGACCAATGCCGGAAGAGACTACCTCTTTGCAAGTGAGAGCATTGTCGCTGATGCTTTGGGCTTTACCGCGTGGGAGGATGTGAAGCCCGGTCAGTTCTTGTCCCCATCGTCAGCTGCAGCTATTGATGGGTCGCATTGGTGGTACAAGGCGAAGCAGTGATCATCACTCGGTCGGGGGTTTCCAGGAAACGAGTCGCAGCTCATGCGACCTTTGCACCAGATATCTTTGAATATGTCTACTTCGCTCGCCCTGATTCTGTGCTCGACGGCATCAGTGTTTACCGCAGTCGAATGGCTATGGGCGACGCGCTTGCTGTCGAAGTTGATAAAGTTTTGAAGGAGCGTGGCATCACAGTGGATGTCGTCATCCCAGTCAGTGGTTTCCGCCGTTCTACGATTCTATTGTCTAAGGTGTTTTTAGCAGGTTCCTGATACGTCTCGTGTTGCTGCTTTGAATCTTGCACAGAAGCTCAAATTGCCTTATCGAGAGGGATTCATCAAGAATCGCTATGTTGGCAGGACATTCATTATGCCAGGTCAACAAATGAGGTAATACGCATGGGTTACCATGAACACGAATGGGTGATGCCAAGACTTTTCACAGACGAAAGAATGTGAGGAGAAAATTAAACGCCATGGCGTTGGAGTTCTCCGGGAAGAATGTTCTCCTTGTTGATGGTAAGATTTAAAATATTGAACCCTAACATATCGTAATACCATGTTCTAGATTCCATCGTTCGCGGTACCACATCAGAAGAGATTATACAGATGGCGAAGGATGTCGGCGCGAAAAAGGTCATCGTCGCAAGCTGCGCCCCTCCTATACGGTACAGTAATTCCTACCAATAAACTTTGCCAGATGGCTGACGAAACTTCAGGCACTCGAATGTCTATGGCATCGATATGCCTTCAAGGACAGAGCTCGTTGCATATGAACGCAACACCGAAGAGATAGCCAAGGCTATTGGGGCAGATCTTGTCGTGTTCCAGACTCTTCCGGACCTCATCGCATCCGTGCGACAATTCAACCCGTCTATTTCAACGTTCGATTGTTCCGTATTCACCGGAGAGTATGTGACTGGCGGTGTCAATGAGGAGTATTTGCACCGATTGGAGTCGCTCCGTGCGGACAACGTCAAGAACAAGACGACCGTAGTCTCACGGGAAGACGGCAGTAGGGTGAATGGATTGCACACCGGGGTGAATGTGTTGGCATCTAGCGGTCCGGTTAACGGCACGGACGTCACAGTTGGATTGCACAACACCTGGAATATAAGTTGACAGTTACTTGGCTCTTTTTCTTCCCCTATTAGACTATAATAGTTTCCTGATATTCAATTTTGTGGTCTAGAGAGAACTCGAGGAGAGCAGCGTAGGGAGCGGGATCGAAGGGATGGTAATGTCAATAGTATTGTCGTCAACAGGAATAGAGTGGATAGATAGTAACCGCACTAGTCATACACTACTGAGACAGTTGTTGTACAATCAATGTATAATAGATGATGACCCTAAAAAACACAATGCAAGTGCTAAATAAAATCGTTGAGTAGAACGTATGCAGTGGAGTGAATAGTTCAATTTGAAGTTCATCGGGTCGGCATGATACGTGCATTACTAGTCTGTCCTGGAAGTTGGGAAAGAGTGCGGTGCTTCGGCATGAAAAGAGAAGCCATGGGGTCCTTCTTGTTTATTGGAGGCTTAAGCAGGCCGCTGTTCTCCCGCGGATGGTAACTGCACTGTTGATGAAAGTTTCGATACTGCGAACAGGAGAGGAAGCCGGCTTTGGAGGAGTAGCAAGGGATGAGACCGACGGCACAGGAGGTCGGCCAGATGACTGAAGCGATGCAGGAGGGATAGACGGTCGCTTGTAGGAGACTGTCTTGACGGTGACCATGCTCTTGGTCTGTTCGGAAGGTCTAGATGCTGCTGGCTTTATACTAAGTGAACTATGCAGTGTGCGCTGTCGCTTAGGAGGAAGGAGACGGGCAGAGTACATGGAAGTACGGAGCTTAGTGGCCTCATTCTTGGTCTTCTGAAAGAGTGACTTGGGTTGACTCGGTGCTCCCCCTTGATACAGAAGCAATTAACCACTGAAAGTAATTCAGATAAAGATAACATACACCCTCGAGCACGTTTTGGGGGAGGTAGGCGATCGGTGATCTTGACCTCACGTTCCTTCTTTCGTTCTTCCGCTTCCATGCGTTGACTGCGGAGCCTAGAGCCTGCTAGTTCAAGCCGTTCGGCCTCTGCCTCTCTTAATAACTGTCCCGGCCTGTTTGTCAAGAAAGTATGGAAAAATTCAAGGAGAAGCTTACGAAAAATTGTTCGCGCCACGATTCGGGGGCCTCAGAGCCTTCTTGAAAATACTGTTCAGCTAAGAGGGGAAATGTTTTCCAACACAAGCGTTGCCATATTTCTTTGTTACCGTCAGGGACCAGAGGAGAGATTATTGGATCTATTGAACCCACCAGAGGTATCATTCTCAAGATACTGCAGGAGGTGGATCAGGCATGAAAGCACGACAGCAGAATATGGAACGAACGGGTGATGATTGTTCCAGACGAAAAAGGGTATCTGCAGAGCAAAATTCCAGCACCGGTTTAATCACATCATAGCGTATAGCATCGTCTCCCAAACTGCTTATAGCTGGAGGAATGACCTGCATCAGTCTCGGACAATATTGTTTGAAGTCTTCGCACGCACAATCTGTGTAAGTAGAGAGGACTATACAAGACGATCACTTCAGCATACAGCCACACAATCGAATTTGATAGGCAACTCACCACGCTGACAATAGGTGACCAACGTGGGTAAGCGACGAGACTGGCCCTCAGCCTCTGACATTATTAGAGAAGAAATATAGATCGAAATGTAGCGTGCTGGGTAGATAGCCAAGGAAATGCAGACAGTATGTGCTTAAGTGAGTGATTTGGTTAAGTTCAGCCTTGGAAGCTTGGCCGTCGCTTCATATTAATACGTACTGCCTCAGGCCCACGCCTGTGGCGCTGCGACCTTTTGGAGATTACCCATTTTGGAAAGCCCCTTATTCAATTGTGGACCATGACCACTATTAAACTGGCCTTGCGAACAATAGCAAGGCTTGTGAACAAAGAGAAATTGAGTTTGGGTACTCTACGTGTGCACGAAGCTTAAGGTAGCAGTATGTACAAATAGGTGCTTCATCAAACAGTCTGCAGGCTTTGGGGTTGGCCCCTTAGCTCTAGTTGTTCTTTCTAATCCGTGCTTTGAACTGACGTGCGAGATATAGCCCGCGACAACTTGCTCATCACTGCTAATTTGGAACATGTAAGGAGTACATACTAGTAGACTGATTTCTCATGTGTGGTAACTTTGAAGAATCCATAAAAGATTTACGAATACTATCCCGTGAGCAGACTCGTCAGGTAGGCAATCATAATTCATCACACTGACTAGAAAGAATCCATTTCCATGATCATCGCAATCGGCTGCTGTAGTAAAGCGTGTCGATTTCCATCAACAATAACGAAACTACGCAGCCCGAACGGGTCGCGTGAGATGTAGCACTTTGTCGTCGGGTTGTCGAAATACAGTAGGAAATTTATTGTCTTGTGACGTACTGAGGCGCAGCTCCGGCGTGGCGTTTATGGCAGTCGGAGGAATCAATATTGTCTGCGTTGGCCTGCAGATAGCATCGGGCGTTCAGGAGTGCGGCCTCCAAAACCAGAAAACCTGGATAAGTAAATCGAAAAAGATGACAGAGAACAGGATAGACATACGACCAGCTAATAGAATGTCATTCCCGTACCTTTATGTAGATAAATGTTTCAACGTTTGTTACCTGCCATAGACTGTTTTGTAAATATCGCGTGAATACATGTTGCGGTTGCCTGGAACGAGGAACCGTTCACGTCAGTGCCAAAAGTCTAGAACCGAAAGTGTGACCAACATATCTTGGAAGTTTATTGGTCTCAGAATTTTCATTTAGATTATCACGGGTATTTTACCTACTAAGTGTTCAGTCTCGCTCGTTTGCGAATGTTTCTCTAGAATTTCTCCCAACCAAACTAGGCTGGTATCTGCCTTGTCATTGCGCGAGAACGTTCTACTTGTGCCGTCATCTGAAGTCCTAGAGCGACTTCTGGCTGCCGTCACAATACACTTTCTTGGGTGTGTACCCGTGGAAGTACGGTACGGTCACGGTGTTGACGGCCCTCCCGTGCGACACCCTGCCCAAAAGTGATGCATTGGCTGCGGTGCTGATGGTGGGGTGCGGAGGCATAGCCCCGACGTGGCAGTGGAAGGCATGAAAGAATATTGACTCGGATATGATAGGAACATGCCACTTTATGGATTCGACCGCCCTGCCCAGTCTTTACTACGTGGCTGACCACTCGACTTGTCACTTGTAGCTGGTCAACAAGTGCTGACTAATCCTAAACCGCCGTCGCGGGCTTCTCATTCCACCCGAGTCTTGTTGTCATATGTTGACTTTGTTACACAAGTTTGATACTAGCCTACTTAGTCAAGTTAATCCCGCCAACGTTGACTATGGGCACACCAATAAATAATTGGTTGAATCGAGAAACCCACATCCGTGTAGCACACCAGTACGATAATACAATTTACCAAGAATTTACGGTCATTGGCCAGTCCCAGTCATCTGACGAGATGAATGCAACGATCCACACAATTGATCCATTACGCTGAAGAGAGAGAAATTTCCATCGCTACCTCATTCAGCCGCTGTGACTAGAGCAAATCAGTCCTATTCTATCGACAATAGCGCAACCACTGACCGTGACAGCCTGGTCAGGTCGAGCAACATGCAATGCTTCATCACCAGGATGCTTAAACATGTTATTGTGGGACGCCTGCATTTCCTCATCCTGCGAAGCTCCAACATGCAACCTCGGACGGTAGACGTCATGGCGCACATGGTATTCTGAAGAACGCATTGTGTCTGTGTTGTGCTGCGCGTAATATCCCACGTTTAGGAGTGCGATGGCCAAGTGGACATGTACTAAGATGATACCGTGACCACGAATCAGCATGATCCTTCTTGTCGAAGAATTTTTTAGCCATACATTTAAGAGCTAAAAATTCGGCAGCTATAAATATCAGGTTCTTCGGCATCACTGCCCACTGTAGACGGTCAGATAGAAGATCGTCAGAACAAGAGGTATGGGCTCACTGTAATGATAGCTACCATTGAACACATACTGCAAGAAATGAGTCAAGGTATGGAGTAGGCTAGAATGAAGAATACCTCGTCAAACAGCCTGTATTAATGATATAATTCACGAGCGTTGATATGAAGAAGTCCGTCCTAAGTACAATATGTCAGTATTTCAGACCTGTCAGTGTATGACCTGCAACTCGCCTTGAGAACCCAGTACGAGAAATGATGAGGAGATAACACAGCGATGATACAATAAGGATATCGACAAAGGCAACAGCGCCACAATACGTGTATAATGCCCACGCAATGTTGATCAAATCGGCAAATAAGTGGACTTGCTGATATCTACACGCCATCAGTACTTATTTTGGGAATACGGTAGCTAACTTACGTGCACCACACAATGGCTTTATCGTGTTAAGGTGATAAATCAATGATAGTACCCAAGAACTCACCAATGGCAGGACCTGGAAGGACCCTCAGGGATCGCGTGAAGAGCATCATCAAATGACGGGACTCACCTGAAGTTAGGACGGCGATACTCTAATAGCAGATCAACAGAATGAAACACAAGGTCTTATCGTAAAAAACCTACTATTATGATCGGCAGAACCCTTGAACGGCCGTCGCTAACTAGGTTCACCGCATAAGTCATGATAAATATACTGATAGGAGGGAAATACTTGTCCATATGCGATAAACATATAGACTACGTATTAACAAGGAATTGAGTAAATGCTGCGTATAACACTGTACAAGGAACTTACAGACGGTCTACAAAGACGGTGAGAAACTGTGGAGTGCATGTGTAAGGCGAATCATAGAATTTAGGACATGTAACTTACGGCGACTACCAACTGAAGCTGCACAAGCATATCAATACGATATATAGTGAGTCGCAGAGGAAGCAGAAACTCACTTTACAACTCCATACGATTTCTGTGAGCGCAGGAATGTTCGCGAAGTTAACCACTAAATAAAAATAGGTGCAATGAACGATCAGGGCTAGATGCAGAGCATCAAGTATACTAAAAGTTCAGTGTTATCTCGACGTGTCCGATAATTACAACTCAAAGAGATACCTACCAAAGCGACATGACCTAAAATAGAATTAATAACAGAAAATGACGAAGCAGCATAGACGTACGACTATCTTGTAGAATGTTATTGCTGTACCATTATGCGTCTGAAAGTAGATGAAAGCTTGGGCGTAGGTGCCACCAAAAAAACTGTTTCGCGAGAGGAAACATTCGACACTGACCGAATAATTAATAAAAAGTTCACTTACATTGCTGCAAGGACTACCCCGATAAACAGTACCCCGACCGTGTTCGCGAGTTGAAGGTGTGGGATGAGGTCTTGGGAAGCCATCGCCAGTGGCATGTAGGTCAAGTCCACCAGTAATACGGTTGTTCCACCGTGTTATATATGATATATCCCGCAGCACGGAGCAATAAGGTTAGCATTTTTTGTGATGAATGATGTTTTGGTGTTGACGGTGAGGGTACATCTACGATGAGGATGAAACAGTATGATGACGCTCTTAAGTTCATCAGAAGATATGACTTACTGAAGTAGATGTAAGGTTGGTACCAGTACCACACGCATGGGTTTAGGCCAAGTTTAGGCCATTATTTGAAAGATATCGAATTGAAGCATTGAATTGAAGTTCAGTTTTCATTCATCCGAATGTCCGCCACGGACCGAGGACGGTACGTCAATATTGTTATTTGCGATTGTTGTTGATATGTTGACTAGAAAACAACGTACGTGATGTCCTGCTAACTTGAACGATGATCAATGACAACTAATGTCCTCGCGTCAAGTGGGTGGTCACTGGCTAGTACAATCTACCGCCAACTTCTCCACTCTCTAGTCTTGCAGCTTCTCCGAGTCCGTTTCAGATGGAAAAGATGACGATGATGTACAGGATCAATTCGGAATCCGATACTGTCACATTTTTTGATCAGCTAAAGATGTGGAACCTAGTGGACTCAGGCTATGTAATTGCAGGTTTGAAAGTACTAGTGAGGTGAGAATAATCATCTTCTGACGTTTGAGCTTGTAACACTGAGTTTCAAATAGCTGGGTTGATGCTGTAAGATACGTCAAAAGAGTGCACACACGCCGCTGCACGCAGGATAACCTCACTGGAACAAGCCTGATCCACTCTCTTCTATTCTGCTGAAACACCCTGCTCGGCGTTCGAATGCTCAACTTTAATATTTGAAACAATCCGGGCTAGTACTGATGATATCTTGCTCCAAATTCAGGCCCATAACAATGATGACATGTCCCACCCAGCCCAAGATTCCGTGATCTCCGCTCGCGCTGATCATATTCTCGCAGGAGTCCTGGAGGCCCGAACCATTCATCGACAAAAAACTTCTGCACGCAGGCTATCATCATGAATATTTGCTTCAACCAAAAGATCGTCGAGAAGAACGACCACGATGGGTAAAATATGAACAGAACAGCATCTCCCTCCTGCATGTATGCATGTATGACCTCGGACGATCCCGACTCGGAAGCACCCGGCTCGGACCCGATATCAGAAGAGCGAGGAACTGCTGGCACAATGAAATTGAAACGTCAATCAAGTACTCTGCACTCGATGATCATCTCATCTCAGAGTAGCCTATAGAAGATCGAAAAATCACTCTCACGCGATTCTGATGAATACTTACGCGGTCCAGAAAAGTGACGGCGATCACAAATGTCGATGCCCCGCATCAGATCTAGGTTTCTGTTCAGAACGTTTCGATGTTTAAACTGTTTTTCCCTTGGGAATGCAAATGCAATCTTGCCCCGGACCGGTGGGGCAAGACTTGCATAGACGCTATTCAATTTTTTTTTTGATAGTTTGAGGGTGTGTGCGATGCGCAATCCAGAAGAACTCTTTGTTGCCAAGGCAGTATTTGGAATGACGTACACGACCCACGAGGTCCACTCAAGCGCACCGTGTCACCGTGACCATCATAATCAGGACTCGATTTAAATGGACTGATAATTTTGTAAAGTACACAGCAAACTGGAAGACCATTTAGGATTCTGCCTCATGACCAGATGGACGGATAATTAGTTTAAACTTTAAAGATCTACGAAAGACTCCTGCTGCACCGTTACCAAAATCGACCGTTGTGACTGAAGCGTCGTCATGAGTTCCTCATCTGGCACTGTGGTAACATAACTGACCTTGGCAACCATTGAGGGTCGAGTAGGAGGTATCACTTCGACATCGGGATGCGCGAGCAGGCTATTCCTAAATGATGGGAATTTCTCCTGCGACATATCGTGTGGCATAGTATTGGCAGCATTGGCATTAAAAGAATCTCTCTTGTGCTCACGGCGAAGTTCGAAGGAATTGATGGCGCCCATGTTACTAGTAGATTGTGTGTAGCATCCCGTGTTCAAAAGTGCAATGTACGAGTTGACGTAGACTTGAAATGAATCCATTGGTCAGCGCGATCCTTGGAGAACGCATTGTCTCATACGTTTAGCCAGTACAAATTGAATGCTGAGGAAAATGAAGTTGTATGGCATCACTGCGCACTGTAGGTGATCTGAGAGCCGAGGTGGACGGTACAACGATTGGAACCTTACCGTAAGGATAGATGCCAATGCGCATATACTGGGGGAAAGCATAAGTCGAGGTACGGGATGAGCTGGAAAGATCGTTACCTTGTCAGGCAACCACTATTGATTGTGCAACAGATGAGCCTTGTGATAAAGCCATCCGTGCTAAAATAAGTTGGTAGCATATCAGGTCCTGAGAGCTTATGGACTACCCCTCACCTGGAGAACCCAGTGCGGGAACTAGCGAAGAGATACCATAACGAGGATGTAACGAGTATATCGAGGAAAGTAGCTACGCTCAAAGCCAGGAACACGGTCCACCGGTCCAAAAACATTCCAGACGAAACTTGACCATACCTATTCACTATCAGCATTTCACCGCGTTAAGAAGAGTTATGTCTACTCACACCACATAAATCAAGGCTGGTTAGGTTAAGATGATGAGCCAACGTCAATAATAAGTACCGCTGAATACTCACCGATGGCAATACCTGACGGATTTCTCAAAAAAATCGAGCGGAGAGTATTCCCATTGACGGTCTGAGCTTACCTGAACTTGAAAGGATGACTATGCCCTAATCAACAAGATAAGATAAAATACTGGAATGGGACTTTCGATAGCAAACGCACCGGTATTATACGGAAAATTCTTGACCGATCCCTCCCAACTGAATTCGCTGCATCAGTCGTGTCAAATGTATTGGTAAAGAATAAATACCTATCCAAATGCGATGAGAATATAGCCTGTGAACCAAGAACGACTCAGTAGAGTGTATACACAGTGCACATGAAACTCACATATGGATCACATATACGGTAAGAATCTGCGGGTGGATGTCAGAGATGGATCGAAGAGCCTACAAAATGATAGTGATTTACGTTGAATACTGTCTGAAGCTGTACGAATCCAATCAACATCATAGTAAGAACTCCTCAAGTAAAAACTCACTTTAAAACTCCATATAGCTGTCGCGAGTGCAAAGATATTCGAGAAGTTGGTCACTAAATAATAATAGACGCAATGGACGGTTGCTGCCACTTGCACAGCATCGAGTGTCCTAAACCATCATGACGTGCCCGCCAATGTAATTTGAAGGGGTACCTACCAAAGAAACAAGACCTGGTGTAGCGTCAACACCAGAGCTGAAGAGAAGAAAAGACACGCAGACGTACGACGAGCCTATAAAATTTGGTCCATCTACCAGCATGTGTTCGGAAGTAGATGAAAGCTTGAACGGTGGTTAGACCAAAGAGCCTGTTCAGTGAAATATGGTACGACGACAGGAAGTGCTAAGCTTTATTTGCATAGTGAGCAATCAGTTTTTACTAACATTGCTGCAAGGATAGACCCAATGAAAAGTGCTCCATAAGTGTCTGTGAGGTCAACACGGACTTGTTGTGGTGGGATTTGTATTGAGGAGGACATTCATACGAGTATTGTCGGTTGAATCAAAACCGATAGCAACTGTATATATTCCGAGCGTATGAGGCGAGTAACACTTTGCCATTTGTAATGTGATGGCTCTCAGGCTGGTGCTGGCAGCTCACCATGGCCACGGACATCCGCTGGAACACTTAGGGAGGGTGCAGAATGAAATAACTTAATAAACAAACTTATCAGGGATATTGTTTTATCCGACATGATCGCCAGCGTGTACGCTAAGAAAAGCTGCAGAGACAGAACTTTTGGACATTGGCCATCCGAATTATGACACACACACTCGAATAATGGTTTGACCAATACTTGGTGACTGGATCATTCAGGTGACCATCAGCGTTGTGGGTGTGATCTTGGCAGCAAAGTTTGAAGTCATGCCGTGAGCGCTTTTGGCACTTGCGAGGTGCCCATGCGGCAGCAGAAGCTTGGCTTTAATAGGAATGGTGTTTGTTGCTGAGATCCTGCATATGCAAATCAGCGTGATGTAGGTACACTTGTCAAGTTGTTCACCTTCATCTGAGCCTGCAGCGAAGAGATTGCCACGTGCATACTAAAGTCCTTTATCAAAAGAGCAAGCGTGAGCGGATCAAGTAATCACATCCAAATGGCCACCTCCAGGATACCTTCACCGTCAATGCACCCACAACGTAACTTGTTCGCAATATTTACCTGACGCAGTGCGACCTGGATATGACGATATTTCTACAACAAATCGACTTGCAGATGAAAGACAAAAGGTCATGTCAGAGTGTAGGACTTGATGCTCTAGGTGAGACGCGTACGTGGACCGCAGCAGTTCCCCGTGCTGCAAAAAAGCGGCAATAGAGGTTGAACTTGATTGCGGCATAATCATAGTCTCTGGAAGTTTCGAACTCATCAAGTCATAACTCCGCGTGGGTATTTTATATTTGATATCCACGTTCTTGCAGCAGAAACTTGCTCAACCGGGATTTTGCATAAATCTAGCCCCAAGTCGAGAGCACTCCTTCAAGCTGCTACTTCCAAAGAACCTACGAAAGGAAGGCCATGATGTCCGCATAAGCTATGCCAGTATCTAGTTCTCGACTCCGAGGATCCGAGTTCGAAATGGTTCTCTTTACGTGATTCACCATCCAGTGAATTCTAAGAGAGCTCACCGTCAGTAACGGCCTGATCAGACAGGCTAATATCCAATTTCATCATCACGTGGGTCGCATTTAAGTCCACCAAGTCACTCTTCTCCCGCCCTTTGCTTTTCTCGCTCACTGCCTCTATGATCCATGCAACAGCAGGAAAGACCGCCAGCGTCCAAGTTCTCCTTCAAAGGCCTCCTTACATTTCCGGTGCGTTCAACCCGTATTCAACTAGAAACTTACCTCACAACTTGTTTAGTACCGGATTTGCAACCCACCCCCGTCTATTGGAAAAGTACGCTCGTGTGGGGTCACACCATTCCTCGATGTTCATCTTGACGACGTACTCGAACGCAAGCACCTTCCGCCTCTCGGCCTCAAGGATTTCGAAGAATATCTTCTCTATGTCGAGCAATCGCCAGAAAATCTCTACTTTTTGCTATGGCTGAAGGAGTATACTACCCGTCACCACATCTGGTCCCAGCGTACAAAGATTATAAGCTCCCTGACTCCTCCAGGTACTCCAATACAACAACATCCCTTTCCCTCTCCACCGTCATCAGATCCGTCGCTTGCTCTTTTTTATGCAAAAGCAAAGCAAACCTTCTTCACCCCTGGTGCAGAGTATGAACTTGATGTCCCTTCAGACATCCTCGCTCCATTCCATTGTTCACCTCAGAACCACATGTTTTTCACCAGAGTCCGCGGCACAGCCATTTCGAACTTGGCACCAAGCGTCCACCCAGATCCTGCAGTGTTCACAGAGGTGGCATTAGAGACACGCGCTATGCTTAAAGAATCCCTTTCGCGCTTTGTTCGTGCAGCTGCTACCAACATTGGTTCACGAAGAGCAGCTTGCGGCATTGCTGCTGGCATACTATGTTTATCTCTCGCTGGAATCTTACCTCTTGCACTGACGTCTGGTGGCTGGGTCGGTGCCCCTCACGGACGCTGGTGGAGGCTATCAGCATTCCCTGGCATGTGGCTTGGTCTGGTGTTGCTATTTTCTAGTCTTAACGGAGTGAGTGAATCCCCTCCCTCCAAGTAATCGCGCATGAGGTAACTCCCTGTTTGATAGGTTTGTCTCATGGTATATGTCTTTGGCGACCTGAGACAACTTCGAAAATTTGAGCTTGCTAGGCCAGCTATTTCAAGGCCGATGCCTGCCCCTGCTCCTGTGGTCACGTCGGTATCTGCGCCGTTGCCTCATCCGCTAGCTCCTAGCAAGAAACGTAGCATCGTAATATCTAAGCATCATGACAGGCAGTATGATCCAGAATGCGGCTCGTCTAAGTCCTTCCAATCCGTACCATACTCTCTTTCTGCCGAAGGACGTTCATTTTCGCGAGCATCGGACTCGTATTCTGACTCCGAAGTCTCCAGATCTTCAGGACACGAGAACTCATCTTCTTCATTCGAGTCGCCGGAGATTCAAATTTCTCCTGCTTACTTCGATGATGTGCCTGCACCCGAGGGTCCAGCGACAGCTACAGGCTTGTATCGTTCTCATTACCGTCCTGCGCAACCATCATCTATCGCTTTCCCTTCCGTGGCACATACTCGGGAACGCCCGAATCCTGTTGCATTTTTCTCACCCCTTGAATGTCACGACGGGAATGTCAGAAACAGTTCGGCTGCCAAGCCACATACTCTAGATGATTCTGGTTCCTTTGGTCCCAGCGCAGCGTTCATTCGTCATGAGGTAGACCTCGATGTGGAAGACGATCTAAAAGAGCGTATCCACACAGGACTAGACGAGAAGGAGTGTTTTGACTTCGATCTTCTTCCAAATTCTGTCAAGGGAAACGTGATCCTAACAGACAACATTCGCCTCCCGAGCAATGCTTCCCAACCTCCTATCAACGTCACCATCGCAGGTCATATTCCAATGTTATCTCTCGAAACTGGAAATACTGCTCCTTCAAACAATCTCAGTTCTGCCATCGCACGCCAGCAGTATAAATGCAAGCGCACATACGCACCTCCGTTATCACTCGTTTCACAAATTTCTTCAGTTCCATCGCCTAATTCGTACACACCATCTCCGACGCCGAGCTCTAATCGCTCTCCCATTCTCTCGTTCATGATTCCCTCTTTCACTGCGGGTGTTCCCGCTTTCAAGGCACCGATGACGCGTGTGCGGTCGCCTGTAGTAATCCGAGCCCAATGGGAAGTTGTCATTCGCTCCGCCGTCCTCGGACTGATATGCACTATAACAGTCCTAATCATTTTTATCGGCGTCATCCCATGATTTTTTTTTTTCGTACGTCATGCAGTTATACCCATCAGAAATGTTGCCTTTGGTGATTCAGCCAGTGCCTTGTATTTTTGCAACTTTTTATCTTTTGCGTGACTGTATTTCCCGAACGAGCCGCTATAGCTGACTTCATTCGTTCTCTCCAATATGTAGTGCTTACCGCGTTTTCTGACGCTCCGTGCTTGCTGTCCTTCTAGGCTAAGATTCATGGCTGCAGATTAATCCTCACTCAAAATACTTGTATGCACTTCAGATATCATTGTTGTACTCCGATACTTGTCCTTGAGCTTGACCTACGAGTTGCCTGCGATCGTTGGTAGTTGGCCCAAAAATCAAATAGCAGCCACTGAAGGGATATGCAGTGGGATTGTTCCTGTAGGCTATGTGTGAATAAAGCTATTTTTTTCCTTCTATGCGATGGATGCGATCCTGATCTGCTACAACTCAGGTATACGCATCAGAGAACCGATGAGTCCTTGATATTGTAGCCGTGGGAACTATAGAAGAATGTAATTCTGCTCATGCTAATCTGATATCACTATCTATACTGCGGATCGAGTTGATGAGAGAGGCAGGCGGAGAAGGAACAATGACCTTAGGGGTGGACGACCAGGCAGCAATCAGGGCCACTAACGCCTTCCAATCACAGCCCGGGCACTACCTTGTTGGTAAACTCCACGATGATCTCAGGGAGCTCATACCAAACAACAACAACAGGAAGCTCACAATCAGATGGACCCTGGGTCACAAAGGCATAGCATACCGTTGCCTGGACGCATCAGGTTGTTTTTGGAATTTTGAATTTTAGTTGTGAGATACTTTGCTTGCCGCAACCAAAACATTACTAGTTCATTGCTACGGTCAGGACTTGGCATATTGTCACTCTGTTGTTCCAGGGATGCAGGCCAATGAGAGCGAAGATGAGAGTGACTTGGACAGATATTATACACACCATTCAACAAATCCTAGCAGGCAAAATCAACACAAAGACTGTCATAAGTCTTTCTGACTCTTTCCTACTACACTGGAATGTGAACAAACTTCAATCTGTTTCTTAGCCCCCAAAGGTGACCATAAAGTTGCCAACCTTCTTTGTGAATATCACAAGCTGAACATTTCGGATCGTAAACTCATAAGCAAGTTATTACAAGCCGAACATGGAATCAAAATGAGGTGAGCTTCGAGTTGGTGCACTCAACTGACACATTTAGCTTGTTGATGAATGAATCTTCAGTGAAGCAATGGTTACTCATTGTAGAAGAGAACTGGGACTGTTTGGCAGCCACTCAACAGCAGCCCAACTCCCTGAAGTCACGAAATGCCAACTTGTGCTAGACCAGCTTGCAGATGATCCTAGTGGTCATCATGGGCCACACATTGTCAAGGAGCTGATTGCAAGCAAAACTGGAGTCATGCTTCCACAGTTCGTACATTCTATGTGTTCTCGCTGTCATTGCTGAGCTGTGAGGGACCTTTTCACAGCAAATACATCAGAGACCAGATGATGTTGCAAGAACCAGAAGGTTTTGCAGCTCATGAACCTGCCAGCAAAAAACTATCTCGAAAACCCTTGGTTGTGCTTGGCCCGCATCATGAGTGGAGCGGCAATGGCCATGATAAGCTCACTCAAATGGGCTTTCCAATTTGGGGAATCTGCTGAAGATGAGGAATCTAAACTGTGGGGAAAGTTGGTGCTAAGCTAAGCAAACACAGATAGACCCGGGCGCGAGTGAAATCATCGTCCCAAGGGCAGCTAACTGAGTAAAGGAAACCTCTCTTTGTAAAAAGAGGGACACCAAACAACTAATGAACTACTAAGTCTTAGTAACACTGTCCTGCATGATGTGGGAATCATGCATGGACATGAATACAAGGTGACCCTCAAAAGATAAAGTCTGCTAGCTTAGTCCTCAGACTAGTCAACCCATACCTTGGTTTCAAACCATGGTCCATATTTCCAGTTTTCCCCAAGTTTCATGATCTGAATACGTTTTGACGGAAAAAGTCTAATGTGAGATGGGAATCACATTTAGACCTAGTTGATGTGAGAAGGGAAATGAAGGTTAAGGTATAGCCTTGCCTTTGGCTTATTCACTTTGGCTAGAGAAAACCATAGAGAAAAGTACAAAGCCAATAAAAAACCTATCCAAAAAGACCGTGTTTCAATTCCTGCCAACTGCATTATTTTTTTGACTGTGTTTCAATTCCTGCCAACTGTCTTATTTTTGCTACCTACTTTTCTCTAGTGTTTCTTTACTTTACTTTTTCATTAGGATGCTTTGACTCACCTGACACTTCATAAAATTGTACCCATAGGGTATGATGTCATTATGATGTCATAAGACTCCACAGATACTCCTGCAGGTATTCTGTTGAAAGATATTATGTCATCAAGCTCTAGATTATTCTACTCTACAATGACATCATTCATGATGTCATTTCCTTCTAGAATATTCTGCTCCACAATGACTCACTCTGACTCACTCATGGAAGGTTCTGGAATCTTTTGCTCCACAATGATGTCACTCTTGATGTCATTATGATGTCATTACTCCACATTCCAGAATGTTCTGCTCCACAATGATGTCATAGCTCCATCTTTCACTTGTATTTTATTCTTTTATTGGGTTTGACCCAATATTTTGATTGGTCCTCCTTATTTTTTATTGTTTGTGAACCTAGGTTACTTTCCCACACAAAATGTATATAAGGAGAGCCCATTCTCCCCCCAAAAAAATATATGATCTCCCATTTGTAGCAATCTGCCTATCAGATATTTCACTTGCAAAGTTAGTCCCTTTGAAGTGAGACAAGTGCAGGGAAAAGAATTCCCTTGAGATTATAAGTTTCTTACCTTAGAAACTTATTTAGTGCTATAGACCAAGAGTTCTTGGTCATATATATTGTCTTTGAGACCCCTTTGTCTCATTGCTCTGTGCCCTTTGACTAAGCGATCTTAGTCATCTATCATATTGTTGAGACCACGTCTCACTAGTAGTCCCATAGACCAAGCAATCTTGGTCAAGTTATAGTCCCCTTTGTTCAAGCGATCTTGAACATATATCGTATATTTGAGACCATTGTCTCACAGTCAGGTGTCCATAGACCAAGCGATCTTGGTCATATTTCATATATTTGAGACCACGTCTCACTAGTTCCAGTATCCAAGTCCAGAGCCTAGAAGGAGATTTCCTAGGCAAATACATTCCAGAAACCGAATTACGTGTCTAGAAGCTTATTCCTAGACAAGAGATTTGAGTTTCAATAAAGAAAAGTAAAGCTCTGGCTAGGTTGATCTTTATAAAAAGATTAGTTTAGCGAGCCTCCCAAGAACTCACACATTATCTACCACGAAATAGGAAAAGTCAGTAGACCGTGTTAATCGAGGACTGGCAAGCAGTCTTATCCAAAGTGTAATTGTGGTGTCATTACATTTACACAACTTTATATAAGACCCTCAGGTTATTAAGATAACGCACGAAGCAGAAACTGATGTGATGTGCAGAAGGCAGATGTGTGAGTGCGAAAGGCGAAGGTCGAGGTGTGCGACACGAAGGTAGCGTGCGAGTGAAGGCGAGAGACAAGCTAGCGAGAGAGGCGAAGAGAAAGACGAGACGAGACAAGTGTTAACACCCCAACTAAGGTTGGCTGATGCTAAAGCAGGAGTCTGAGAACTGAAGCACGCGACTTTAGATAGTCACTTGCAAACAACGAGTAAAATTCTTAGTATCTAGAGACACAGAGAAAGTGGGCGGAAAATCGACCCAGAAAATAAAGTAAAGAGATAGTATAAGTAAAGTAGCTAAGTGGCGCTAGGCGTGCAGGTCCGATGTAGCGAGCCAAGCAAGCTAAATATAGTACATGAGATAGGTCATAGGGTCTCGGCTGCACATGTAGCGCTAGGCCTGAGAATTAGCAATGGAAACAATTAGTTAAAATGGGAATATAGTGAGAAAACGCACCAATGGACATCTAAGGACATGGGTAGGACGGATGGATGGGCATGCAGACAATGCTAACACGGATGCGCAGTGTACGCAAAATGCGAGTGGCTGTGCACGGAATCTGCAAAGTAAAATATATGAAGTGCTATTGCGCAAGACGTATCCTTGGGATTAGAGCTGGAGTGTGTAGGGAATGTGGGAGAATTCGAGGGAAGTGCCTGTGGAGACGCGAGGCTCTACACCACGACGTATGGTCGGGCAAATGGCTTGGTATCTGGGTTTTTCCAAGCAACTGTCTTAAAAGTGCAGTTGCTTATTTATACCTATCTCTTTGCTATCAGCTGGGTGGTTCATTAAATCATTTTTCTCAGATCTATATAGCTCACTCTCGTGTTCAAAGGCATGCCAATACAAACAACGACTGATTGTGGTAGTGAAACGACAGAAATTTATGGATTTGCTAATGCACTTCGGTAGTTAATTTTGCATGTATCTTCTGAGCGTTGATACTCATTGCATCATACTAGGGAACACTTCCCACATCTATCATTAGACAAGTTGCCCACACATAAGCTTTTGAAGATCATTCATAACACAACTATTGAGCATGGCTGGCTTCATCTTCGTCTTCAGTGGGGAGAAAATGTTAAGGTGTTTTGGGAAGCAGGCCATGGCATGTACAATGAAATGGATCCAAGACAGTAGTTAGCTACAAATTTATCTTGCACTCGAGCTTTCATGCTAATGTCTCACTTGCAGTGATATGGTTCAATGGCTGTGGCCAAAGCTTGTTCAGCAAGAGCTAAACCAGCTTCAGGAGAATTTCAACAATCACCGTGTTCATAAGGATTCCGCTAAGAAACTTCCATCAGGTGTTTCTCCCAATGTTGCCTTTGCCCTCCATACTGAGTATCAAGCTGAGAACTGCCTACAGGTAGTTGAATGCAAGGTGGTAAAGCAGTTGATGGAGAATATAGGTGGCAAGGTTTTCATTCGTTTTGTTTCTGTTGAGTATGAGAATTGTGCAGAGACTGTGTTTGCAAACCTTGGTTTCAAGGAGTTATCCTTCCACAATGTGTGGAACATCTTCTCTGCTATGCTACCTTTAATTTAGGTTGTAGAGGACATACATTTCATAGCAAATGAACCATTTTGTGAGCCAAAGGATATAACAAAAACCCACAAAATATATGATACAAATTAAGACTTGATGTAAAATTAAATAAAGTACTAGTAGCGAACAACCAAAGGTTGTGACATCCAAGTATTTAAGTTTGCACTCTCAGGTTGCTTGAGTCAACCATCATTTCTTGACCTTGTCCATGGTGCAATGTTCAGGTTGCTCGAGGAACTTTCCTGCTATGGATGGCCAGGAATGTGGAAAATACTCCAAGCTCCAGGAAGCCACAGAAGCTGAATGTGCTGCTGTCTATGTATGTGTATTGTAAATCTAACGAGAATCTGTAATTTACACCATCTACAGGATAAACCACAGTATGCACACTGTAGGATATACTACGACTTCCTTCAATCCACTTTGTATGAGCTCTGCAAGACTCGCCAACCTGGGGCTGTATTATTTGAGCCACGTATGTCACCACACTGTGAGATCATACTGCATTAGCTTTCACTTATGTTGCATTGTACCACAGCATCAGAGTTTTCTATGATTCACACCCATGCTTCACTGGCAGGTGCTGAAAATGCAACTCGTTCAATTGCAAACACAATCATGGACTGCAGTTCAGGCTTTGCTGGTACTGCATCAGAACACTGTCTGAATCAGCCTCGTCCTCAGAATTTGTCATTGTCTAGTGCTTCAGAAGTCAACCGAAAGGTTTCTGCTCTAAAGGCAAGAGCAAAAAATTCACAGGTAGACATAGATTTTTCGCTGTGGGTTTATCCAGCTCAGAATAAACAAGTCACTCCAAAGAGAGTAAGCAGCATTATTTCATTCAGTACCACTGATCAACGATTTATTGATATTACACTAGGCAAAGATACCTCCTTCACATTGTACCTTCCCAGCCAATGAATCAGCATGAGGTGCATTCTGGCAATTGCTATTGAAGTCCAAGGGTATGTATAGTACCATGCCACTACAGAACACAGACTCAATCCCCTCAGAAATTCTCGATTTGATATTCAAATTGTATGCCTCCATGTTGTCCATGTTAAGCCCCACTGTTAACCACTGTCATATCCTGTATTCTGGACCTACATCCGATAATATTCCCATGCCTCATCCAGACCTTCGGATGTCCTATCCATGTCTGTAGTACTCTATGCATCCAGATCCCTTTACCTTCGCAGCTAGCCTGCATCATTCATCCTTTGTCCTATCCCACATATCCATGCATCTCGTCTGGACCATATCCGGTCTGATCCAGTCCGATGCATAGATCTGCTTCTGATCTGATATAGATAAGCTTCCTAATTCATTTCCTGTTCATATAACTGTTAAACACAGCCTATTCGGTATTTCCTTCTTTCCGTTGTTTTGGTTATATCTATTACCGGTATGCTTACTGATCCATTAACCTATGTTCATTTCCTGACTTGCATTTGTTAACCTTTGCATATGCTTCATACATAGCCTTGGACTCTGCTTATTGATCCTTCCGTTATTTCTCTTAGTATATAAACTCGTGTATATGTCTTGTAGTACCTCAGTCTGAATATCATATTAGTCCTTGCACTAGTCTTCACACTAAGTCCTTATACTAGTTCCTTCCTTGTGAAATCTTCCTTAGGCCTAGGGAGGAATTCCCTAGGCCGGAGCTCCGCTCCTCCACTCCTCTGATCCTCTGATTCTCTGATTCTCTGACCCTCTGATCCTATATTCCTCCAAGTTTCCAGAAGTTTGTCTGAATCTTTCCCGTGGTCCTCTGGACCTATTCTGCTTTGGACATTGTCCTTGCAGCCTTACCTCTGTTTGCTTCTACTCAGGACAAGTCCTGAGTAGCCATCACACCTATCCATATCAGGACAAAACCTCATTGTAATTTCTGGAAGTTCCTCCAGAACTTTCCCACACTCATCCGGAAGTTACTTGCACTCATCCGGAAAGCCCTTCCAAAGTTTCCCGCACCTTCTGATGTCCTTTGGACTTCCTAGGATCTTCTCCAGACATCAATCTGAAATTAAGGGCATATACTCGGATAAGGGGCGCAGCGCACGAGCTGAAGCCAAGCCCCTCAAAATCAGTCCTACCCTTTGTGCATGGTCTTAACAACTATGATATTTTATTGACAGTGAGGCTACCACATTCTGTACTGCCAAAGGGACCGGGGCTGGTGGCACTGCTGTTATTGAGGACCAGATCATGGATGGTTCAATTGAGGACCTTTTCGTAAGACTCAAACATAAGTGTGTGCTGTCTGACAAAGATGGCTCCGCAAAGGTGCCAAGAATAACCTTGCGCATCTATATCTATGAAACTGAATGGGTAAGCAACTGTTCAATAACCTTTGCCATTCTCCACACAGCAATTTACATTACTTGCATGTCATTGCAGGACAATGAAGAGGACTTCAATAACTCTGATGATACATCTGATATCACTGAGATTCGACCAAACTCGAAGGACAAGTCAAGAGTCCAAAAAAGTGCTCCAAGTTGGAAGAGAAAGCAATCTGACAGTGAGTCTTTCAAGCTCGACTGAGTGTCTAAATTTGATTTTTTTTTTTTCAAGGCAAGGACTCGGCATCTGCAACACCAGGCCCATCTGCAAAATGTGCTATCAGAGTGAATATCAGTGCCATCCGTCTGCCCAAGGTTCTACACAATTGAGCTTTGAAACATTCAAATTTCACCAAACCACCTGTACGATTGCTGCAGATGGCACAATTGAGCCTATTCACTGTGAAGATTTGGAGGAGATATCCATTGCATGAAACTGGCAGACACAATGTTGTGCAAAACAATCAGGTGGTACGTATCTTGGGCAAGGACTGACAAAGCTTGCCATTTGGGTAAATTTACTTTGTGTGCCGCTGCTATGACACTCATTAATTCACAATGAAGGGACAGTACAAAGGACTTGATTATGCAATCCTACAGTGCAAGCCAGTCATTTCATCAAGTAACACCAATGTGAAAGATCTATCAGACAAACTATGCCTTCTACACAAAGCCCAGTACTTCATGGATTCATTCTACAAATGTGCACTTGCTCACAATGTTAAAGGCCTACCTTGTAAGCATGATTGTTTTGTTTTGTTGTTGATTACTTACTCGTGACACTTTGTAGCAATGAAATGGAACGCTGCAGGAGCATTCATAGGAAAGCTCGTAGATGTGTTGCCATCTGCACCAACTGATGGAACAGATGACAATCAAAGTCTCATATATGATGTCTTTCTGGCAACACTGCTACTTCCTTCAGGTGCTTTGTATTGTGAAGTGAAGTTTTCTGGTAACAAGCAACCAGGAAACAATGAGGACTTGATTGGATGTGTGGTGGATGCTTACTCGCACCATGTTCTCATAGACTCTGAATTTGAGATCTTGATATCGGACATTCAAGGTATGTCTCGTATTTTCAATTCTAAACATGCAAGTAATATCAATACTGATGGACTTCACAGGTATTATAGCTCCAGACCATAGTGTCATATTGTTCAATCCTCAAGCTCATATGTACGTCTCTGTCACAGTGCTAGTTCACATCTAACGACTACTACTAGCGAGAATCGAGACTCAAGTTATTGGGACAAAGGCCCGGACCAAATCCAGCTGTTTCAAACCCTTCATGACTGCAACCAATTTTGCAAGGCCCTAGGACTCGAGCAACACATCCCAGGACTACAACATTAATACACCATTTAACTCTTTGAGGCTTCTCATACTACACTCAGGCTCTTGTTACTTTTTTTTTGCTAATTCTCGATCCTAATTTCCTAAACACAGCAAACCTTCTTCATTCCATATCATACCACTATAGCTGGATGCAGTACTCATCGGTCCTAGTTTCACATTGTTGGACACATTCTTATAAACATGGTTCCATAGTAGTTTGTGTGATACGTGGCACATCATCTAACAGGAATGAGTAAACATCCTAGCCCATGCAAGCCATGGCCCACATGTTGAATCAATGTTCGAGCTCCACCATGCTGTTCCCAACACCATGAACACCATGTGCAAATGCCCAGCACACGTCAGCAGCTGCTGATGTGGCTTAGATGAATGCAGACAATGGACGAGAGCAGGAGAAGGGAAGACAAGGAGAACGAAAATGAGAGAGAGGAGATGGACAATTGGTCACTCAAGTGTGTATTGAACACAGTGTTGGCACCCACCATGTACCCACGGGACAACCCATTCTGGAGACGACATCCCTCGCTTGAAGAGGAGTGATATTGGAAAGGGAGACTTGCAACCCTTGTGAGGTACTGGAAGGTACCGCCATAGACATCATTCACGCTCAGGATGTGCACATTTGGACCTAGAGACTGTAAGGTGGTTGCTGTCATCGCACTGCCTGATGCAAATATGATAGCATGTCCTACGCCTGCCTCCAGGCCTACGAGCGTGCACTTTAATGCATTGCGATTTGAATTGCCAGAATGAGGAAATTCAAAGCCCTATTCACTGTATGAATGTCAGCATTTGGCATCAAACTGAAACATGTACCTTGTGCATGCCCACTTCATCTTGCTTGGATGTCATGCTGAGGGATATGGGGGGAATGACATCTGGCTCTGACCCTACATAAATAGCCCGCATAGAAAAACCAAACTCAGACAAGTGTTTGGAATGATGCTTGGTGGCATCGGCATGCCCATTAATCTAGAGAGAGAGTGAACAAAAACAAAAACACAAAAAGGTCAAAATACATGGATGTGGTGGAAGGGGAAGTGGAGCTCCACTACTTAGCCTTGGGGCAGGGTTGAGCCAAACCGGTGAAGATGAGGAATCTAAACTGTGGGGAACGTTGGTGCTAAGCCAAGCAAACACAGATAGACCCAGGTGTGAGTGAAATTGTCATCCCAAGGGCAGCTAACTGAGTAAAGGGAAACCTCTCTTTGTAAAAAGAGGGACACCAAACAACTAATAAAGTACTAAGGCTTAGTAATGCACAAAGTGCGAGGCGGAAACAATGTGATGTATGAAAGGTGAATGTGTGTGATGACGTGTGAGTGCAAAAGCCGAAAGACCACATACTACAGTGACCTATCTCCATATTATATGGGTCACCCAACCTACATAGTATCCCATATAAGACGGGCCAGTGGACTATGGGCCAATGTTATGTATATCCCTGATGTTGATGGATGGGCCGGGAGGGATATTATTTCCAATGGAGACGGGTGGGCCCATCTATGCTGATATTATATATATCCTCGAAGATGTTGGGTGGGCTGATGTAATGGTTTATTGTATAGATGGGTGGGCCGACGTACAGAAATTATTTTGTACACAGGTGGGCCGAGGGAGTGGTGGAATATGTATTATATAGATGGGTGGGCCGATGTAAGGGTTTATTGTATAGACGGGTGGGCTGACATACTGGAATTATTTTGTAGATGGATGGGCTGAGGGAGTGGTGGAATATTCATTATATAGACAGGTGGGCTGATGGAGGGGGATGTTATATAGACGGGTGGGCCGAGGTAGTGAGATATCTGTCTGACATTCATGGATTACCAAGTCCCAGATGCCCAAAAACCGAATCCCATTGTGCAACATCCCACCCAAACACCTGAAGCTTGAGACTGGAAACTGGAAACTCACGAAAATGTGTGAAATTTCTATTTCCTTACACCAAACACATGAACACCTGAACACCCAAAGCCTGAAGCTTGAAAGTCCATTTATCAAATCACCGAGTGCCTAGTGCTGATAAACCCGAAGCCTGAGACCCAAAATTCGAAGCCTGGAACCCAAAAACATGTATGCAACATGTGCATTTTTCATTCATTGCACAAATCACTGAGTGTCAAGTGCCAAAACCCGAAACTTGAAACCCGGTATGCAACATGCTCATTTTTCATTTACATTAAACAAATCATCAAATGCCGAGTGCTGAGGCCCGAACCCTGATGTCTGAGGCCCAAAACACAAAAATATATATACAACATATCCATATTTCCCTCACTGCACAAATCACCAATTGTCGAGTACCAAAACCCGAAACTCAACACCCAGTACACAAATCACCAAGTGCTGAGTGCCGAGGCCCATGCCCCGATGTCTGAAGCCCGAAACTTGAAGCCTGAAACCCGAAAATATGTATGCAACATATCAATATTTCACTCATTGCACAAATCACCGAGTGTCGAGTGCCAAAACCCGAAACTCGAAGCACGGTACAAAAATCACCAAGTGCCAAGTGCCAAGTGCCAAGGCCCAAAACCCGATGTCCAAAGCCCGAAACCCGAAGCCTGAAACCTGAAAATATGTATACAACATATACATATTTCCCTCATTGCACAAATCATGGAGTGTCGAGTACCGAAACCCAAAACTTGACACCCGGTACACAAATCACCAAGTGCTGAGTGCTGAGGCCTGAGCTGCAATGTCCAAGGCACAAAACCTGACATCCGAAGCCTAAAACCCGAAGCCTAAAACCTGATAATATGTATGCAACATATCCATTTTTCCCTCATTGCACAACTCACTGAGTGTCGAGTACCAAAACCCAAAACTTGAGACCCGGTACACAAATCACCAAATGCAGAGTGCCAAGTGCCAAGGCCCGAAACCCAACATCTGAAGTCCAAATTCCGAAGCCCAAAACCCAAAAACATGTATGCAATATTTCCATTTTTTACTCATTGCACAAATCACCGAGTGTTGAGTGCCTAAAACCCAAAACTCAAACTCAAAACCCGGTGTGCAACATGTCCATTTTTCACTCATTGCATAAAACACCAAGTGTCAAATGCTGAAACCTGGCATGCAACATGCCCATTTTTCATTTACATTAAACAAATCATTGAGTGCCGAGTGCTGAGGCCCGAAAACATGTATGCAACATGTCCATTTTTCATTTATGGCACAAATCACTGAGTGTCAAGTGCTGAAACACAATACCCGGTGCTACAAATGGATATGAATTCTGTATTTGTATGTATTATCCATTGATGTAGGGTTCAAACAACTTGGGGATTGTATTGACTACCGAGTGTCAGTACTTTGGACTTGGGACTTGCTAGCCAATATAGGCAAAGATAATGAAAAAATGGAAGTTGTTGTCTGAGTCTAGGTGAGTGTTTTGGTAGTCTTTTCTTGTCCATCAATTATCATTTGACCAAGATATAAGCTAAAGAAATCCAAAACATCAGCAAGAATGAAAAATGAAGGTTGTTTTTATGCTTAACTTCCCTTAATAAAAGTTGTAGTCCAAGTCAAGGTGAGTGTATTGGTAGTCTTTTCTTGTCAATTGGTTATTTCATTACTTGGTACTCAGTACTCAGTACTTGGTTCTGATACTTGGTACCTGGTGTAATGATAGTTGTGGTGCTGGGCTCAAAACCCGTGTTTTTGATACTCATGTTAAACAGTATTTGTCCGATACATCCCTGACATTCCGATCCTGATCCCGACGCCCGACCCCAACCCAAAAGTTTTGGACCCAACATTTTTGCATCGGACTCATCCTTCCTATGTCCTGTCTAGTCGTATCTATCCCCACTGGTGCGTATTTACTTGTTTTCGCATTATTGAATATTACAGAGAGTGTTATTACATGTAAGCATAGACCATTGCACTTTTGACATTTTTCATAATTTTCAGTCTCTTGCCCTTGCATTCATGATCCAACCTTTTAATATATAATGAGCATAGCTTATATTATTGCCTCTTATGACCAAGATCAGCTCACAATAGGCTGGAGTTTGTGAGCTAGTGTGCATACTTGCCATTTCTCCTGATAAGGGGCCCATACCTTCAAAACATTGAATCTTCATGATCAGAAACCTGGAGTACATTTAAAATATATTAAGTATCATAGACATAAATTTACAGACAAATCCACCAAGAATTGAGTACTGAGGAAGTGAAATAGATAAGAAATGGAGTGTGGGAAACTTCAAAGACCCAAAGCATCGAAAATGGTCAGTGAAGCAATAATAGGACTTTAATGCTGAGTCAACTCATGTTTTCACTATATCCCTTCCACCCACCCCCTACCCTCAAGGCAGTAGGCAGTATGGGTTCCTTAGGTAGTTTACAATCTATCCTACATATTTTTAATGAAATCTTTGGCCTGAATCATCTATAAATGTGACTTTGTAAAAATATGTCTATTGTCACATTTCACACATGCCTGTCATTACATCAATCCTTCATGGATCTTTCTAAACTATTAGGGCTATTATAATGGACATATATGGGTGTTATTCCAGGTCTCTGATCTCATCACAGGCTTGTCATTTTGGATATCTCAACATAATGTGCAAGTCTCACTATTAATATTTATTCTTTTATCTTTATGCTCACTTACTGCACACATGTACAAATGCACGCCTCATCTTTACATCATTACTAACATGCCAGACAAATATATAATCCTCATACCTGCATCATCCTACCTCAGTCTATTTGTTCTCAGACTGAGGTATGACTATACATTCATTATCATACTCGACACTGACTAACATTTAATATAGTCTTCAAATAATCCCCAATTGACAAGAATGACATGGGTATAAAAATCAGTGGTTCTGAGCCCAGCACCGCAACCATCACTACACTGAGTACCAATACTTGGTAGGACCACCAATACACTCATATAGACTTGGACTACAACCTTCATTAAGAAAGTTAAGCATAATAATAATTTTCATTTTTTTATTATCATTTTCCTATATTGACTAGCGAGTCCCGAGTCCCAACACTTGGTAGTCAATACAATTCCCAAGTTATTTGAACCCTACATCAATGGATAATACATACAAATACAGAATTCATGTCCAGTTGTAGTCATATGTACCGGGTGTTGAGTTTCGGGTTTTGGTACTCAACACTCAGTGATTTGTGCAGCGAGGGAAATATGGATATCTTGTATACATATCTTTGGGTTTCAGGCTTTGGATGTCGGGCCTCAGCACTCAGCACTCAGCACTTGGTGATTTGTGTACTGGGTCTCAAGTTTCGGGTTTTGGCACTCGACACTCAGTGATTTGTGCAATGAGTGAAATATTGATATGTTATATACATATTTTCGGGTTTCAGGATTTAGGTTTTGGTACTCGACACTCAGTGATTTGTGCAATGAGTGAAATATTGATATGTTATATACATATTTTCTGGTTCCAGGCTTCAGGTTTCAGGCTTTGGACATCAGGGCTTGAGCCTCAGCACATGGCACTTGGTGATTTGCCTACCAGGTGTCGAGTTTCAGGTTTTGGTACTTGACACTTGGTGATTGGTGCAGTGAGGGAAATATGGATATGTTGAATACATATTTTTGGGTTTCAGGCTTCGGGTTTTGGGCTTCAGACATCGGGCTTCGGACATCGGGCTTTGGGCCTTGGCACTTGGCACTTGGCACTTGGTGATTTATGTACTGGGTGTCGAGTTTCTGGTTTCACTACTTGACACTCTGTGATTTGTGCAGTGAGGGAAATATGGATATGTTATATACATATTTTTGGGTTTCATGCTTCAGGTTTCGGGCTTCGAACATCGGGGCACAGGCCTCGGCACTTGGCACTTGGTGATTTGTGTACCAGGTGTCGAGTTTCGGGTTTTGGTACTTGACACCTGGTGATTTGTGCAGTGAGGGAAATATGGATATGTTGTATACATATTTTCGGGTTTCGGGCTTCAGGGTTCAGGCCTCGGCACTCAGCATTTGATGATTTGTTTAATGTAAATGAAAAATGGGCATGTTGCATACCGGGTTTCAAGTTTTGGGTTTTGGCACTCGACACTCGGTGATTTGTGCAATGACTGAAAAATGGATATGTTATATACATGTTTTCAGGTTTCGGACTTTGGGGTTCAGCCCTCGGCACTTGGTACTTGGTGATTTGTGCAATGAATGAAAAATGGACATTTTGCATACATGTTTTGGGTTCCGGGCTTCGGATTTGGGGACTCAGGCTTCGGGTCTATCAGCACTTGGCACTCGGTGACTTGATAAATGGACTTTCAAGCTTCAGGCTTTGGGTGTTCAGGTGTTCATGTGTTTGGTGTAAGGAAATAGAAATTTCACACATTTTCACGAGTTTCCAGTTTCCAGTCTCAAGCTTGGGGTTTCCGGGTGTCCGGAATGAATGTTGCACAATGGGATTTGGTTTTTGGCACCTGGGACTCGGTAATCTGTGAATGTCAGATATCTCACTACCTCGGCCCACTATAACATCCCCCTCCATCGGCCCACCCGTCTATATAATGAATATTCCACCACTCCCTCGGCCCATCCATCTACAAAATAATTCCAGTATGTCGGCCCACCTGTCTATACAATAAACCCTTACATCGGCCCACCCATCTATATAACATCCCCCTCCATTGGCCCACCTGTCTATATAATGAATATTCCACCACTCCCTCAGCCCATCCATCTACAAAATAATTCCAGTATGTCAGCCCACCCGTCTATACAATAAACCCTTACATCGGCCCACCCATCTATATAATACATATTCCACCACTCCCTCGGCCCACCTGTGTACAAAATAATTTCTGTACGTCAGCCCACCCATCTATACAATAAACCATTACATCAGCCCACCCAACATCTTCGAGGATATATATAATATCAGCATGGATGGGCCCACCCGTCTCCATCAGAAATAATATCCCTCCCGGCCCATCAGGGATATACATAACATCAGCCCATAGTCCGCTGGCCCGTCTTATATGGGATATTATGTAGATCGGGTGACCCATATAATACGGAATTTGTCACTGAAGGGGCTCCTCCTGGTATGACAATATGGATAACTGAACTCATTGATTTCAGTCCTAGAAACCGGGGTAATGTTACAAGAACATCTAGATGCTTGGGCCCCTACCATTTTTCTCCTTATCCTCCTTGTCTCCGCCCTTGCATCACACCCTTACCCTGACCTTGCTCTTGTTATCCTCGTCATCCTCGCATTCTCCTTCGCCCTCTACCTGTCACTCCAGCAGAGCCAGTACATTTGGCCGGACCCTTTCTCTGATGAAGCATACCCATGCTCCATTCCACCCGTTGACTGATCCTGTGGACAGTCCCCTTTACCCTTACCATCCGGACAGTAACCTATGATACGATGCATGCTGCATCCCCTTTGCCCTGTTTCCTTTCCTGATCTATGACTCGGCGCACAGTCGCACATTGTACTTATACTTAGCTCTGCAGTTGCACGATCATGCCCCTGCTTGTTTCACTTCCTGTTTCTGTTCTTTGACTCATTTCTTATCTGCACATTCCGGTTCGCCTATGACTCACCTCGAACATGCCTTCCTTTTCTAGTATCACCCTTTGACCAGTTCCCCTTCCAGTAGTATGAGTTATCATCCACTAATACGCTTCCTCTCCTCTATATAAACTCGCTACCATGTATCTAGTTCCTTAACTTGAATCTACTTGGTTCTTGACCTCCTACTCCTAACAAGAGTGATTCCTTCTGCCTAGTCAGCAGTCTATATTCTACTTTCTTATCTGCTCATCATGGATAAGTCTCTAGTTTTGATCTTTACTCATTGACTTCGTAACGAGCAAAGCCCCTGTTACTAGTCGGACTTCTGTCCTTCTATTAATGCAGATCTTACAATTAACCTTCGGGTGTCATAAGCCTTGGCAGATACGCTTATCGTCGAGCCCTGCTTGACATAAGCTACCCGATATGGACATAGGCATCAAATCTTACTTGCCGAAACTTTGCCAAGTAAGACCCCTAACCTTGGGCTAGCCCAGGGACGTCCTTGACCGTTGATGACACACACTCTGTTTGAGTGTTGTCAACAGATACTATCCAAGTCGTAACACTAAGCATGCTGCTGAACACGCCCACTATCTGGCCATCATGTCATCATCGGTCTCAAGTGAGCGGGCATTCTCACAAGGCGGCATCACCATCACTAAACAGCGCAACCGGCTCAAGGCTGACATCGTTGAAGCACTCCAGTGTGTTAAATGTGCACTACGTCACAATCTTCTATTGCGGGAGCCCAAACCATCGTCTCTCATTGAGTTGAGGTACCTGGACGATGATGATGAAGAAGCAGGAGGAGTGGGAGCAGAGACTGATGGTACTATGGATGCCGAAGAAGGTTGGGACATCTTACTTTTGGGCAATGATGCTGAGGACATGTCAGATGTTGAGACAGACATCTGTACATTGTATTTATTCTGTTGTGTTGCTACTAGCCTACCACTAATGCTACAGTAGTCTTGATCTGCCTGTCTGTCTGTTGGCTTCCCCAAGCCCTGGCTTGGGCTCATGGCCTAGGCTCAAAATCTTGTGAGCCTAAGCCCCTCAAAGCCGAGCCTAAGCTGGGCCGGAACATCACTAAGATTCTGGGCTACCTTGAACAGACTTCATCAGGAAAAACCTTCACATCTAATTCCAACTAATTGCTGGTAATTCTTGATAATTGGTGGAATTTCCGATAATTAGCGGTTTTAGAAGATTAGATGGATTATGTTACCTCTTGATAATCGATTGAAAATCCTCAATAATCCTTAATAATTAGAAGGTATTGGTGAACAATTTTTGCACTATTGTCTTTACATTTGGATAGATAGATTTGAGTTTTCTGGCTCAGATCATACAATCACACTGAATGTTACATGAAAAATAAGCTTTTGATTAAAGAAGGGTATCTAATAGGTAATATATGTTCACAATCATAGTAGCATCATATGAAACTATCAACAATGAGATAGCTATTGAGAATGAGTCAGTGACTAGTCAGAGTCATCATCCATCATTCCATCAATGTCAAGGAGATCAAGAGCTGCATCTTGCTCTGCAGTTTTCTCAGTATGAGTGCACCTCAAAAGCCTGTAATGTCGAATCGATATGCAACGAATAACTCAGACCAAAGACCAGAAAATCTCACTGTACAGCCTCGTAAATGTCAGGCCATCATGCGATGGAATTTTGTCAGTACTTTATCCCTCATATTTTCCAAGAACTTCACATGAAAAAAGTAAGTCTCGCTGAACTGATTACCTGAGAAACTGAACTTCGCAGGTAAACCCACTGACTTCCACAACAGTGCAGCATACACCTTGAAAGAGAGTCAGGACAGGAATAAATGGAAAAGAAAAGAAATACTGCAGTTGCAACGAGAGCCACTATGGGGATAGGAACCTCTGGACGGTTGGCTTTGTTTTGTGTGATCTCAATAAAGTGTTTTGCAAAACGGACACCGACAGACTGTGCCATTGAAAATGTGGCCGTGAATTAGGGCGATTAAGAATTTGCCCTGATAGGGCTTGTTCGGTACAGGTTTAGGAACACCTTGAGCCTAGTAATACAAAAATGTGAGCAAACACGACAGCAAATAGAATTAGTATCAACTTGCGTCAAACTTTATCACATAGATATAGGCATGCTGCACAAGAAGACTTTTGGCCTTGTCGGTGTCTATGTGCCCCAGACGAAAGTAACCGGAGATGCCTGCCAATGCATTGTCTTTCAGTTCACGGTGCAGGATTGGGATGTGGGCATCTACCTATTTTCCTGCTGGGCCATTTACATTAGCACTGATGGACTCAGATTCTCACAGAAAAGGCTCACCAGGGCAGCCAGCAGCATGATATAGTTCTCGTCCAAGCGCAGACACTTTTTGATCTCATGCAGACCCAATTCCCCAGCAACGGTTAGCAATGACTTGTGTGAAAGCTGATTTTTGTCAATCAGTTCTGGGAACCCGTCAACAAACACAAGGTGACTCTTTGCATCCAAAATCGCCCGTTTAATGACTCTCTTCGTATCCAGGTTCTGATCAAGGAGCTTCACATTCCCTGACTCAGTTATCACTAGGTGTGCTTTACTTTTGGCCACAGGAGGTACAGGCATCCTCGAACTTCTTGTTGTAGTGCTTCCTGCATCATCCGAGTCTGGATCACCACTAGATTCAGAGTCTGAGACCGCCACATCATCAGCCCAGGCAGGGATCTGAATATTTGATTATATTAGTAATAGTAGCTCCAAAAAACGCTGAGGTAAGTTCTGACCTCTGTTGCATGTTTGTGATCATGCGCAGTTGGCTTTGAATTTTCACGTGATGCTGTTTGATGGTGATACTGTTGTCGACGATACTGACTTGGAGGGAGCGCCAATGACTCTGGGACCTCATCAAAGAGCTTTCTTGTGATTGATCTTGGTGACTCATTCTCTCCTTCATTAATGTCCGAATCATCCAAATTCGAGCCATTCGGATTATCAGAGTCAACCTCACAATTCACAGTAGCATCGTTGTCATCATCTTTGTTTTGATGAGCTTTGGCTGGCACGGTGCTTCGGACTACAATATTCAAATTCAACCAGCTTGTAAGTTTTTTTGTTCTACTAATGAACTACTAACAAACCTTTCTTTTGAGCTCTAAGGTCTTCATCCATGGACTCGGCATCCTCGTCATCTGAGTCTCTTACTATGGTATGTGACCGCTCTAATCACAACCAACCGCTAACATCTAGGTACAGTATCAAATCCACACTTACTTTTTCTGGATGGTTTCGCGCCTGGTGCTGAAGTGGCGGTCTTCTTTTTCACCTGACTGGTTGGTGCTGCAGGCTTCTTCTTCTGCATAGCAAGGTCCACTGGCACTTCTTGAGGACCAGTGGTCTGGTTTTTTGATCTACTTTTTGCTTTGTCCACATTCCAGACTATGATCCAAACTTTGGTGAGTGTCACACATTAATAGAATTGTTTTCATCTCACCAGCAGTTTTCCAAGGCTTTTTTCTTAGCATTGCACAGGCGCTGTCAACACACATGATAAGAGCCTCTTGCATGACAATATATTCACTTACTGCGGGTGCTACAAGGTGCGGACATTTTGGTGTTTTCTTACTAATGAATGATAATGAATGATGGTACTAGTGACCTTGAAAGACAGGACAGATATTAACCTGAGGATGAAGGAATGTGGGTGTGAGGAGGTACATCTATTAAGTTGCCATATCCAGATCCACGGGCAGGCCAAGTGATAAGGCACCATGCTGATGACGATGCTGCCAATGTGAGATTTGGAGTGTGTTTCGATGATGGAAACAACCCGTATTTTCCTTTCTGCTCCCAGATTGACTGGGAGATTGCAAGATGGTCGAAACTGTGTGGACCCAGTTCTACGTCATTTACTGACTTGCTAGCAATCGACGGAGTGAGTTTTTTGCTATTCACATATATTATAAATGTCTGACCGTAAATTCTACTAGGTCAGGGAGTCTTTGGGACTCTCCTTCAAAAATGCGAAGGAGCTGAATGCAATCATTGACTATGAGTTGCCAACCAGATGCCCGAAATTCAGGCATGAACAGGTTATCATTGCTGGCGAGGCTTTTGATGTGTACTACCGTGATGTTATCGAGTGCATTAAGGCACTCTACGGTGATCCCAATTTTGCGGATTATCTCGCATTCACTCCAGAGTGGCATTATGCCGACGAAGATCAGACCACACACTTGTTCCATGACATGCATAGGTGGTGGGACACTCAGGTACAAGGGATCATCTGCATTTGTTGGATTAAATACTTACATTTGTCTTAGAAAAAGCTTGATTAACGCTGTCCTGGAGGCATGATCGTACCAATCATCATTTCGTCTGATAAAATGCAAGTGACCCTGTTTCGCAATAAGGCTGCCTACCCAGTTTACCTGACAATCGGAAACATACTGAAGGAGATCCGTCGTAAACCTTCACGCAGCACACACATCCTCCTTGGGTATCTGCCCACCACCTATCTCGAACACATATCCAATAAAGCCTCTCGCCATCATACTATCTCCAACTTGTATCACGCGTGCATGTCTTGCATACTGGGCCCACTCAAAAGTGCGGGATTGGATGGTGTCAAGATGTGCAGTGGTGATGGCGCTCTTCACCGCTGTCACCCTTTGTTTGCCTCCTTTGTCGGGGATTATCCAGAGCAGCTCCTAGCTACGGGCGTGAAGTTTATGGAGTGCCCTAAGTGCAATGTTGACGCTGGTGACACCGGGAGCAACACAGTAGCCTTTCACCTGCACAATCTGGGCTCAGTGCTAGATGCACTTGCTGCTCTTGATCATGGAAGTCTTGCATTTGTCTGTGTGTGCGCTGCTGTAGGCATCAAGCCCATTGTTTACTCATTCTGGGAGGATCTCCCCTTTGCAAACATCTTTCGTGCTATCACCCCTGATGTACTACATCAGCTGTACCAGGGCCTAGTAAAACATCTTGTCCAGTGGCTCTCAGAAGCGTGTGGAGCGGCTGAAATCGACGCTCGATGTTGCTGTCTCCCTACGAACCACAACATACAATTATTTACAAAAGGTATCACCACCTTGTTGCGTCTGAGTGGCAAGGAACATGCCCAGATTTGCTGATTTCTACTGGGAATCATCATTGACATTCGCTTACCAAACAATTTGAACGCAAGTCGTCTCTTACATGCAGTGCAGGGACTACTGGATTTTTGTACCTCGCACAATATCCCTGCCACAGCTCCGAAACTCTAGAACTATTGCAGGTGGCACTAGACACTTTCCACAACAACAAGGGTATTTTCATCGACCTTGGTATATGGAAGAATTTCAACTTACCGAAGCTCCACGCTGCTCGCCATTACCCCCATATGATCATGCTGTTCGGTACAACAGATAACTACAATACTGAATACACCAAACACCTCCACATTGACATCGCGAAGGACACTTACCGTGCGACAAACCACAAGGACGATGTAACGATGGTCGCGGTGCTGGGCTTGGAACCAGGCAATCCAACACCTACGTTCATACCATTCCCCAACCTCCCTTGACCTTCCGAAGGCCATGCGCACTTGTCCAAACCTTCCGCAGGCAGTTCTTGTGTTCCGAGACCCGTCCGAACCTCGCAAGTTACCATACCATGTCCTATCCTCGTCCTTTTGACTTCGCTGGTGCATTTTCCCTTATTCTAACTATATGTTGACTATGTCTTAGTGCTACACGGATAACAATTCCATCGGCATCCTGTCAGGAGCCTCGGAATACATATAAACAGTACACATTGTGGCTTATTACATGTATACTTGCATTCCTGCACGCCTCGCAGCTTATTACATAGGTTCGGACTTGCTTATCTCGCTACTAGTTTCGCCTATGGATTCCGGCCTCTCATGGAAGTAGGATACTGGCTACTGATAGGACACTTCACTTCCTGTACTTCAAATAGTAATTAGTAGAGTCACCTCGGTATAATCGTAAACTGCGCAATTGATCCTTGTTCATTTGGAATGATTGTTTGGCTAGACCGCTGCCAATTTTGCACTTCGTTTATTCTTGAGTTCCGATAGATTAGCGTCATTCTGGACTTCGGATGATTCACAAAGTCTTATACTGTCATTCGACACACCGACATACCGACACATCGACACACTGACATATATTGACCTTTGGACAGCCTTCGCAAGCCTCGGAAGGTATCGCACTACTTCGGACAACACTTTCGCAGCTTCGGACAACCTTCGGTCACATCGGACAAGTTTCTCAGTACTTCGGAAGTAGTCTCGGAACTATGGACGAACATTAAAAGAGGTTTTCTTCCAATATCTTGTCTACTCTCTAACTGTATAAGACTTCCCTTGCATTATCAAGGTAGTTCTTAGGTTGTCTCTTGAGACGAAGCATACTCGCATCTCTCAGGACTAGGGACTCACATTCAGTAGAGCCCAGCCCAGATCTACTCTTTACAACAAATTAATTCAAATGACTGCCTGGTTAGAACGAAAGGAGAAGATACTTCGCCACGACAAGTATATTCGCTGGCGGATTTCTGGTAGACATGAGTCTGTTGCTTATCGTTCACATCCTCCTGACATGAGCTTTTGTCGTGAGCAAGTCATGACAAAACACCCTAGTGCAAAGGCTGTTAGCCTGCAGAAACTTGTCGACAATTACGGTGCGACCCATTTCCGTGAGGCATTGGCATGCTACATTGCTTGACTCAACAATTCCCATCATCATATTCCACGAGGTCAGGAACTTGACGACTTGGCCATTGATGTCCATTTTCCTTTCTGCATGCTACCTGTTGTAGAAAGCTGATTCCTGCTGGGCTCAGCAGAAATTGTGCTACCTAGACAACAAATATTTAGGTAGATCTTAGCACGACCTAGTCTGCTATACTTGCAGCGCAAGTGGATTCGATCCTAAAGGGATTGCTAATTGGTATTAGTAGTAAAAATGTGTCAGTAATGCAAATAACAAAATGTCTGATGGTGTGAAACGATGTCCGAAGGTACTTATCCAATGTCCGAAGCCAAAGTGCAATGTCCGAGATTTTGGACTTTCGGGCTTCACAATAATGAGTCGGAAACTTTATAATGAGTGTCGGGTTGCGAGCGGTATGCGCGAGTATAACTAGTGACGGAGTATGACGGTGAATGAATGGTAATATTTTGCAATGCAACTAAGAACTACAAGAATATTCTGGGTGATCCGCAGAGTCAGGAAATGGCTCCTAACTACTGGATGATGATTGCTACGGGTCACTACAGAGTATTTAAGTAAGTACATAGAATTTCAGAAAACTACAGGCGAAGATAGTAGCAATATATTTCGGGTCCGATGTCCTATGTAATAAGACACGAGGTGCTGCGGACATGTAATAATGCGGTCCAAATGTCAGAAAACGTGCACGGGAATAACTACGCACCTAGTGAGGCTAGTTTGGATGGACAGGACACGGGATGGACAAGTGCGCACGAAGTGCGATCGGCCGATGCGATGTCCAAATGTCTGATGCGGAGTGGCTCGGACATGTGCGAAAGTGTGTCGGACATGTGCGCATATGTTTTGGGTGTTGACGTGAGTATGGAAATATGTGGTTTTGAGCCCAACGCCGCGACCATCGCTACACCATTTTCCACAAGGTTAAGTGGGTGTCGTTGGACACCCGTGGCCATGGCGAGGCATCTGTCACACTTGACAGTATACATGCTAAACCACATCAACGCTCTGGTTCTCGTCTGGTGGCTCGACGATCTGATACAGCATTAGTGGATCAGAGGACAGGTGCTCCAGGTTTGAAAAGTACGTGTTTTGATCAATTACTATACTATGTGTTGCTGATAACTGGTATGCAGGTTTGTGGGTGGGTCAAGTTCGTGCATTGTTTGCTTTGCCACCCAGATCAATACCAATGTTGTTTTCACCTACTGTCCAAGTACCCAGTCATCTTGCATACATCGAGTGGTTCACGCCATTCCCCCCAGCACCTGACCAAAACCATGGTTTCTACAAGCTCTCTCGGGCGCTAGCACGTGGTGGAGAGTGTTTGGCTTCCATTGTGTCCATCACCAATATTTTGTGCAGCACTCACCTTGTCCCAAGATTTGGCGCTGTTGCGCCACGTGAGTGGATGAGTGATACTGTCCTAGATGACTGCGAGAGTTTCTGGTTGAACTCGTACTTTGACAGACATACCTTTGCGAGGTTCAAATAATTTGACTGATGGTACTACCTGGTACCAGTAGCACATAAGTTTCTCATAACAACTTTCTGTGAAACACCAGACTGATATTGCAATATACTAGTACTAGTGGAAGGTCAAGAACGGTTCCGCACTATCATGGCTTGGCCCAAGAACGATTCTGCACCTATTTACTTGTCCCAAGTACTCCCCCCCCCCAATAGATGGACCTCTCAATAGACATCCATGACTGGACCAACTGTCTCAATGACAATGAGCATCACTTCATCTCACACATCCTCACCTTCTTTGCTGCATCCGACGGCATTGTTAATGAAAACCTCATTAAATGTTTCTCCAATGAGGTCCAGGCTGCTGAGGCCTGGTGCTTCTATGGCTTCCAAATGCCATTGAAGGCATCTTCTTCTTGGGTTCCTTTGTGTCCGAGTCCATCTTCTGACTTGAGAAACGCGGTCTTATGCCTGGTCTTACATTCTCCAATGAGCTCATTAGCCGTGATGAGGGTATGCACACCGACTTTGCGTGCTTGCTCTTTAGCCACCTCAAGCATCGCCCGCACCCTAACACTGTCAAGTGCATCATTACTCAGCTGTTACCATCATTTCAATCACCTTACCCTTCTTGCCTGACTGTCTTTCCAGATGCTCGTTTTGTATGTGCGCACGTGTGTCATCTGTGTGTAGAATAGTTGAACATACATATCAGCTGCTGTATATAATGATCCAGACATAACAATCTAATGGTTTTATTTTCGTACATTGCTTGAAGTTTGTTTAGAAGATAACTTGAATGCCTTATGTATTATCAGGAATTTTTATTGACTGGTGGATCTTTAGACTATTAGAAGGTATTATGCTAATTAGATCAATTGTCGAAAATTTGGATAATACAGATAATTTAAACAAATTCAGGGCAGGAGGGTTTTCCTGATGTTTAGAATAACATGACAGTAGAAAAACTTTCTCATAAATCAATAAAACACATTCATGTTATCTGCCTTGCTTACAGTTTTCTGCCAATGCACAAGTTATTCACATCAGGAAAACATCGAGTTCCTTATTTCGTCCTTGACATGACTTTTTTTGACTTATTGTGTAAAATAAAGAGAATTAAGGAAAATGTTTGTTACTTCAAATAAGGAGAAATAAGTAAGTTGTCGTCCTTAGGACAAGGAGATTTGATCCTCAAGGCGGTTCAGGCGAGCAAAAAGCAGTCAAAAGTTACTATTAGTACTTGGCCCCCATAGGGCTGGTCACCGTAACCATATATGATTACAGCCATACAACTTACGGTGGACTTATGGGTATGACCTGTACTGTACAGTATGTCATACAATGCATTCAATATGCTCGATGGTATGGTATGGGTCACGGTATGGGCATACGGGAGGTAAGAACATGTTGAATTAAGTAAAATCTGCATAGTACATCATGAATATCAATTAACCAATTACCATGATAACATTACGAGCGAGGCGCAGACATCAGTCGATCCTGTCAATATGATATATTATATCAGTGTGATTGAAGCAAATCTGTGATATATCCCTGCCATTGAGTTAAAGCATGGGCAATGATATATCACTCACAGTATGGTGACCTATGCCTGTTACTATTGCGAAGTGATACACCTAGCGGCTGGCCTGCAATTTGCTGGGGTAAAGAGTGATGCCGGGACGTCATGGCAGGTTGACGATGATCCTGTGCAGTGCTTAGTCAAGGCATTGAAAACTTTTGCGGTGATGGCACTATGAATCCCAAATGAGCTGCCTGCGCGGTCCAGTTGTTAGTTTGCGACAAGGATATACTGTATAGTTTCGACACTACCTTCAAGCCCATCTGCGCATGACCATGTCACACTTAGCTTCATAGCTTCACACCTCAGTGTGACATGTGACCATCCCTAATTAGGTTCATTACATTGTGACTGCCACTGGCAACTCGCTGTTGCTGTCTGCAACTCTGGCGACCAGCACGGACTTCTGTGCTCCTACAAGTTGCTTCAACTTAGTCGACATCATTTCCGGTTCAGCATTCGAACATCGAACACATTGTAAATATACTCGATTGTACTATAGCTAGTAGTAAGGAGTACTGGTACACTACTGTGAAGCAGACTTGGAGGGGGTGATGCTGTCGATATCTGTCTCATGATCCATGTCAGTAGCTGCATCTGTAGTTACCCCATTATCCTGGTCTCCTTCACAGTCACTTTCCTCCTCAGAGCCTGTCACAACCCAATAACGAATTAATGCTGGGCAGAGACTAGGACTCGGACTAAGGTTATCACAACAGAGAGGATAATGAGCAAGGACGTCTTGGATTGCTACAGTGTAGATACAAGAGGTTTGAACTAAAGAACTATCAACCAAGACGTGCTACCTATATACAACTATTGAAACGGAGATTGAAATTGAGCTACAACTACTAGCCAATCATAAAATAGAAAAGGGAATTGTACCATAGAACATCATAGAATATTAAAGAAGTATCATGTGACCATATCTTATCTTATCTAATCTAATCTTATCTTATCTTATCTAATCTATTCACAATCAAAGAACTTGTCTTCTTCATCAGTCACATTGAAGACACGTGTTGTGGGCGCTAAAGGAATCTCTGAGTTGGTAGATGCTTTCAAAGTAGGGTTAGGGTTTATCTTAGGTGCTGTGTATTGATGCTTAGGAAGATTCAAGAAAGAATAATGGTTTGTTAAAGGTACTCGTGACAGAGCCCTCACTCGTGACCACTGACCTGCTAGTCTTGCATTTGCACAAGACAGTGTTGTTGGGGTCAACAAGCTTGGGTGCAGGCCGTGGGATATGAGTCGAGTGACATGCCTGAGCAGGAAGCACAGGCAGTGGAGTATCATCGTCGGGATTGTTGTACCATCGGATTTGACTGGCGTCGAGGAGAGTTCCATCTGCACCCAGACCACACTGGTCAGCCATGTTGTGAGGGGGAAAGCTTGAAGAGAGTTGAGCTTACCTTGAATTTGATTCATTTTAACTTCCATTGAGTTCATGAGTGCCGAACAATTCATGTAGCTACCCTAGAAAAAAAACGACCCCCCATTAACAAATACATTAGCACTAAACCAAATTAACCAAAGTCTCTATACATCAGTAAATCACAAATTTCTCCACAGAATGTACAAGAATCATATTCCCATGACAGTGAGCCACAGAGTCCACAGTTCTGCCAAAGTCACAGTCAACAGTGGCTGCAAAGTATACATTGTCTCCAGTTACTCACAGTTCTACAGTACAACTCAAGAATTTATCAACTAATATACTAGGTAGTAGTTACTAGTGCATGGTATTGCTTTGCTTTCAGTCTATATGACTCAGTTTCATACGATATGACTTGGCTTCAACTTGAATGATCGAACTTAAACAGCTGCAGTGAAAATAGTTTAAGATCCAAGTGAGATGAATATGTTCATTCACGCCTGAGAGGACATACAACAAATAACACCTGCATAGCGAAATATTCATGCGACAACAGCATATACATAAGTTGAGTATCATAATAATGTGAAGAGGGAGCGCTCGGATCAATCAAGCTGGATAGTGAGGTGACGACCACATTCAGTATCTTCTACTGGGATAATCCACCTCCTGCATCAAGTTTCATATCATTAGCTTACCTGTTTGTAGGCGGCCATCGTGTGTCCGAGTCAGATGAGGAAAATGAGTCCATCCATTCTTCTTAAATGTGATTCACATGCACCCTGTTACGACTTGGATGGTATCTGTTGGCGATGCTCAAACAGAGCGTGTGTCGTCAATGGTCGAGGATGTCCTTGGGCTGGCCCAAGGTTAGGGGTCTTACTTGGCGAGGCTTCGGCAAGTAAGATTTGACGCCTATGTCCAAATCGGGTAGCTTATGTCAAGCGGGTGTGAGACGATAAGCTATATCGGCCAAGGTTTACGACACCCGAAGGTTAATCATAAGATCGTTGTTAATTAGAAGGACAGAAGTCCGACTAGTTAACAGGGGCTTTGCTCGTCGACGAAGTCGATGAGTAAAGGTCAAGACTATAGGCTTATCCGCTGAAGAGCAGATAAGAAGATAGAATATAGACTGCTGGCGAGGCAGAAAGGATCACTCTGGTGAGAGTAGGAGGTCAAGAACCAAGTAGATTCAAGTTAGGGAATATGTTACATGGTAGTGAGTTTATATAGAGGACAGGAAGTGTATTAGTGGATGATAACTCATACTACCAAGAGAAGTCAACGGTAAAGGGTATGACCATAAAAGGAAGGCATGTTCGAGGTGAGTCATGGGTGAGTCCTGAACGTGCGGATAAGAAAGTGAGTCAAAGATCAGAATAAGAAGTGAAACGCGCAGGGGCACGATCGTGCAACTGCGGAGCTAAATATAAGTTGCATGTGCGACTGCGCACCGAGTCAGAGATCAAGAAAGGGAAAAGGGCAAAGGGGATGTGTCGTGCATCATATCATAGGTTACCGTCCAGACAGTAAGGGTAAGGGGACTGTCCACAGGATCAGTCAGGTGGTGGAACGGAGCATGGGTATGCTTCGTCAGCGAACGGATCCGGCCAGATGTACTGGCTCTGCTGAAGCGACAGGTAGAGAGCGAAAGGGAATGTGAGGATGACAAGGATGACAAGGGTAAGGTCGGGGTAAGGGTATGACGCGAGGGCTGATATGAGGAGGATTAGGAGAAAAATGGTAGGGGCCCAAGCGTCTAGATGTTCTTGTAACACACCCTAATCCAACATCTGCATCCTCCAGTCTTTTTTCTGCTTCTTCAGCTCGATATCGGAGTAAGTTTGCTAACACTTCATTTTCACGTATTCTACAGTCTGCCAGTGTCTTTTGCACTAGATAAACTTGGTGCTTAGCTCTTACAAGGTCCAACACCAGGTTGGCCTCAGAGTCGGTTGGATCCTGTATGGACTGTTAAAATGTAAGGTACATCAAAAAAGCGAATTTCAAGATCAACATCACCAAGGAATTGACAGAATGAAGAACATTGTATAGGTCACATGCACCCGATGGTCCTTCACAATGATGTAAATGGGAGATTTGCTCGTCCATCCCTGATGCACGTGCTGAGAGAGATCGCAGTTTGGTCATGTTCATGGTAGTATTGTTCGAGTCAGTATCAGAAAATGCCAAAATATTGATCAGAAGGTTATACGACTTTCATATGTCTCACCCTCATCCTTATGCCTCAATGTCCATTGTGCAGAAAAATTATGGAGGACCACACATCTGTTGCTCGCCATATGAGCCAGCCCCGGTCTGGCTGCAACACGTGGCTAGAAGATATCATCAAGCTTAATTCCCTCATCCCACCCTTGGACCCAGCGAATATCGAGCACCACATTCCTCATGAACCAGAACTCGGAGGCGAGGCAATGGTAGTTGACTTCGGTGATGTTGCGGTGAATTCGGTGATGAAGAGAATATCATGGGAGGTGGAATTCTGGATGAGGGCGGTGAAGTAACCAAATACTATCCTGACCCTCCACTTGCCTATCAGGATGGCTACACCTTTTTGAACCTATTTGACTCTGATGAAAATAGTGTGCATCACAAAAACAACCTTTACTATCCATTTAGTGGTCGAAGAGATTGGCAAGTTGCGGCATGGCTGCTTCGTTCGGGCCTGAGCATGAGCAATATTGATTCCTTCCTATCGCTTGAAATGGTGAGTGTCCGAAATTCATACTGGCTACCATTCCATAACTGTTGGACTTGCTAGGTCAAAGACTTAACTTTGTCATTCTCCTCAGCTAAAGAACTACAGGGTCGAGCTGAAATGCTCCCAAGCGGTCCGTGTTGGATGTCCAAAGTAATACCCACATTGCATGCAACAAAGTCGCCGGTAGTTCTATATTGGCGCGACCCTCTAGAGTGCATCGCCAGCGTCTTCAACAACCCCTTATTTCACAATTGTATTGATTTCAGGCCTCGCAAGGTGTACACTACCACAGAAAAGCAGTGTCGTGTATATACTGAGTGGATGATGGGAAATGATGCTTGGGATATGCAGGTGCGTACCATGTTGACTTTTGGTGTCTCTGACTTATTTATCCTTGAAGGCGGCTATACCTAGTGGTGTGACCCTCCTCAGGTACCATCCTATCCTCCGACAAGACAAACATCACTGCCTTAACAGGTGATCGCGTTGCTCACCCGCTTCTTATAAGCCTTGCAAACATACATATGAATATACGGCTAAAATCGTCTTCGGGTGCTTTCGTTCTCACCGCTCTACTACCGGTCCTGAAGTTTGTGCATAAGAAGAAACAAATGAAGGGTGTATTGGAGGATCGCCTCATACATCAATGTTTGGACATCGTTCTTGAACCTTTGAAACAGGCAGCTCGACATGGCATCATGCTATCAGATCCCATTGGCAACAGTCATTATTGCTTCACCCTGCTTGCCAGTTATATTGCTGACACCCCTGAAGCCATGATGTTAGCAACGGTCGGTGGCAAAACATCGCCAGTGACCATGGCAATGTATAAGCAGTTTGGGGATGCCTTCCAGCATGAACCTCGGATGAAATCCACGACTCTTGCGCAGCTTACAGTTGTGCGTTCATGCGCTGATCCCCTCGATATTGAGGCCTTCTTCTGCGAGGCACAGAAATTCCGCCTGAATGGGGTTGCTGAACTGTTCTTTTGAGACTGGATACTCGCGGAACCATCTCGTTTCTTTACACCGGAAGACCTTCACCACATTCATAAAGAATTCTGGGACCATGACACGCAATGGCTCATTTGTGCAGTCGGAGAGTCCGAGATTGATTTCCGGTTTTCCATTTTGCAGCCCATCACTGGTTATCAGCACTTCTACAGAGGCATTTCGAAACTGAAACAGGTTACTGGTCGTTGTCATCGTGATGTTCAACAATACATCATTGCAGTATGTGCGAACGCAGCTCCTGGTGTTCTCACTGCCATACACGCACTCATGCAGTTCCGTTATTGTGTGCAGTCACCATGCATCAATGACGACGATATCAGGCACATCTCAGGTGCATTGGACAAGTTTCATTCAAACAAGGATTTAATTATTGCTGCGGGAGCTCGCCGAGGGAAGGGTAATAGACCTATTTCCAATTGGCATATACCCAAGTTGGAGTTAATGCAGAACATTGTTCCGAGCATTCGCAACTCTGGGGTCATCAGACAGTGGTCTGCAGATGTCACAGAACATGCACATGTAACTGAAATCAAAGACCCTGCAAGGGCAACCAACAATCACAACTACGATCCCCAGATATGTCGACACCTGGACCAAGCCGAAAAGTGTCGGCGCTTTGAGCTCGCCACTAGTCTTTTGGATGCAAAACAGACTACTGAGCAGCTGGAGAACACCGACATCGATGCTGACGATGCCAATGCCAATGCCGACACTCCAATCGAACTTTCTGCGGTGCAGCAACTCCCATGTCGTCCTGTCATCAGCTATTTTGCCATTGCTAGGGCATTGCAGTACAGACCTGTGGGTTCCATACCTCTTCCATTATGTTCATTTGTCGTTGGCCGCACTGCATTTCATATCGCATATGATCCATCCATTAGAAAGATCTCTATTGACGAAGTCGCCGTCAAATTCTCCCTTCCAGATCTGCGACCAGCTATTGCTGATTTCATTCAGCATGAGGCGACTTGTGGAGACCAACACATTCATGCAATAAGCGGTCCGAGAAGAGGGGCGCATACGGCTACCCTTCCTTTTGACCAGGTTCAAGTCTGGTTCAAAGTTCGCTTACAAGAAACAGAATTTTACGATGCTCACACTATCAGACCAGCCCAAACGCTAAATTGCACCCCACCCTGCGACCCCTGGAATTTAGGACATTATGACACAGCTATCATTCAGACTAGTGCGGGCTTTTCATGGCCTAGTAGTGGACTTTCAGGTGTGAATTCTGTCTTGTATCACGATACTTGTCTCAGCCTCAACTACCCTGTATAGGTCACACTGTCGCCCAGATCAGACTGATCATGCGGCCTATTGGTAAGAGCGACACATCATGGTCATGGAAAGACCAATTTCTCTGCTACGTGCAACACTTTGATATCTCACCTGATCGTGATCCAACGACACAACTTCATCTCCTCAAACGCTCAAAACACTCAAATGGTGTTCGGATGGGGGACGTGATTCCGCTCTCTCAACTAAGGGTGCCTATAAATCTTGTTCCTCGCTTTGGAGCCACTGCAGATAAATGCCACACAGTTTATAATAGCATGGAGCATGCCGCGGAGTTTTGGTTGAATGAGTATTGGGAAAAAAACACATTCTTCGCCCTATCAGCATGGTATTTGATTTGAGATAAGACCATTTTGTGTGCTATCATTTCTTTACTTTCCATATGTATGCTAGCATGGTTTTTTTGAGTTCCATGCTTCGTTATGCCAACTGGGAGACACGCCAGAACAATTGACCTGGGGAAAAAGCTGTCATCCTTCTTGACAGCTCCCCCCATCCATAATACAAAGGTGATGGATGAACTCACAACTTCTGAACTCAACCGCTTGATACTCCACGAGCCTTCATTTACCAACAGAGACGAGCTCAGCCATACCTTATCTCTAATTTTCCAGTCATGCACTGTTGAAGTCCCCAAAGCGAAGGATCTTGTGGTTCTGTTAACCAAAATACCTCCCGACAGTTGGCTCGATGATCTAGATGCTTTTCCTCTGGCTCCAGGCGGAGCTCCCATGGTGCAGCTATATAACACTCAAAAGTGTCAGTGGAATTGGCCCCTTCCAACAATGCATGGACAGGGACGAACTACAAAAAAAAGTGAGCGAGGAGGAACTGAGAGTGGCACAAAAGAGAAGTTGGGAGAATGGGTGTTGATTGATGAAACAAACAAAACCGAGTTACTAGCCTCTGGGGGGCTGGATGCACCGCTGGCATCTACAAGTGAAGCTACCGAGAGTGTGCTGCCATTCGCTGATGCAGAACTTTTGACGGATGGGGGATCGAAGTCAGACGATGGGGAGGATAGTAGTGACTTGGACTGCCAGACTTCCTCAGCTGTAGCCTCAGAGGGTCCATTAACGACAGAACACATCTTCTCGTCGTTCTTCAATGTTGTTACTACGGCCCTCCTTGCATTACAGCCTGATCTTGCTCTCACACACAACTTATCACGCACCTGGAGTGCGGCAAATTCATCACGCCCAGTACCTGGTGAAGAAATCCCGTGCAAACCAGATCTTACCCTACTAGACGATGTTGAAGCTAGGTGGGATACAATCAAAGTGGTATGCGAGTTGACCTCCAGTGCATACAAACCTTCGAGCACCCTTGCAAAGACTCTCGATACCAAAGCATACCTTCTTCTAAAGCACCAACCCTGGAGATGGTTTGCGCTGCTGATATCCTTGTGCAATGGGTATCGTGATCTTCGTGTCCACCTGTACGACCATTCTGGGGGTGTTGTAAGCCCTTGCACTAACATCGACCAAGAGCCAGACAGATACTTGTATATCTTGTCGTGCATTGTATTTGGTAATCTTGAGTGCATCGGATATGACACCACGATCAGCATATTCGCACACACACTTCCACAGACTCTCAAAACACATTCTACTTGCCTCCTGCAGAACGAAGGCTCATCCCAGGACGTTGCACCAACTCACTCCCCGGGCCAGATCAAGAGCACATCCCCCCCCCCAGATCGAGAGCACATCCTTGCTTGCCAGTACCACTGCTCAGATTGACTTGGAGACAGAACCTACCGAGTATAACCCCGCTGAAGATGACAATAGCTTCCCAGTGGAGCTCCCAATAGAGATCCCTCAGGATCCTCTTCTCGAACCTCTGCTGGAGCCGATTGGGAAGATACGGGTCATCGACCATTTTTATGACATTTTGGATATTATTTTTTCGAGACAGGGTCTTGTGGGCCGCAGTACTGTTTGCTATCATGCAAGGAAGGATGATGAGGAGTTTATAATAAAAGACTACTGGGCCATTGGGGGGAAAAAAGAAGCCTTGAATGAAATCAGGATGATGGAGAAGATGGAAGGTGTCCGCGGTGTCCCCCAGCTGGTTGAATATTGGCTCGTTGAGGTTGCCCCTGGCAAGGTGGATCAAACAGTGGAATATCACTACAAGTCCGTGCGAAGTCTGCAGGGTACATTCTGTACTCACATTCACATGGTCTTGAAGCCCCGGGGATGACCTTTACACAAATTCCACACAAAGTACAAGTTGCTGGCTTCAGTATGGGATATTGTGCAAAGTAAGTATCATACATTGTGATGCACAAGCATTTAATGATGTACCTTTAGTTCAGAAGGAAGTGGTTGAACAACACAATGTTCTTCACCACGATTGTAGTCTGTTCAATGCCATGATTGAGGACGATGGTAACGGCACCCACAGAATGCTGATAGATTGGGAGTTTTCTGTGAGGATCTTGAAGAATCAGAGTTACACTGTAGGGGGCACTGTCAGTATTTTTTTGAGTTAATTGAGAAATCAGTGTTGAACATTGTATTTAGGGTACATTACCCTTCATGTCCCGAGCGCTTCTCCTGCAGCTCCACCTCAAGACTCCAACTGATGCGCTTGAGCTCAAGGGGGCCTCGAGTTCGAAATCATACCCACCCCCCCTAATCAAGCACTGCTACCAAGACGACCTCGAGTCCATGTTCTACGTCTTCATATGGATTCTCATTGAGTTTAGGGGTCCCCTTGGCATGAAGCGTATTCTCAACAAGAGCCACAATTGGATACTGCAAGAGTGGTCTGCCTTGAAGTTCAAGACGTGCTGCGATAGTAAAACATCATTTTTTTGGCACGATGAACACTACATCAAGGAGCTTACTGAACAAATCCATCCATACTTCAAAAGCCTCATTCCTGTTGTGTTGGATTGGTACAAGCTCATGAAAAACCCAAAGAACGTACATTTCGATGATGTGCTTGCGGTGTTGAATAATCATCTTGCAGACCTTCCGATAAACAAGCCCTCTCCCGAACTCCTGGTTTCAAGGTGGTTGCTCAAGGCGCTCAAGGAAAAGGATGAGAAAGAGGAGAAGGAGGGCACAAGTGGCGAGGAAAAGATGTCGCAGTTGGTTGCTGAGACTCTGCCGGGCAACAAGAACAAGCGAGTCATAGATTATCGATGGACAATGGAAGCTATACCCAAGCCAAAGAGGTGCAGGAGATAGGGACTTGTAAATGCATTGTGATTCATTATGTCATTTCAATTGAATTTGTTCGAGTCACTAACATATATAATCACACACTACCTCCACAAAACATGATACCATACCACTACATCATTACTCAACCACATCAATTGTATCATGCCTGCAGGCCAACACTCGACTAATATCTCTGAACATGTTGATTCTGACTTCACTAAAATTCCACGCTGTCACCCACAAGCTCGAGTCATAGTACTTACAATAAATTCCTTATTAAAAGCCATCAAGGTAAGTTTTTTGTTTCCTTCGTGCCAGTTTCTCCCTGGTGTCAGCCTCAGATGCCATCTCAGCATCAGGACCAAGCTCGCACTAGCCCTAAGAAGAGGAAGACAAAGTGCAAAGCCGCGGACTCTGATGGGCAAGATGTCACGTCAACCAAGAAATCGCGGGCTGAGGCTGAAGCATCCATCGCATCGCAGCAGCCTACTCGGTGTTCGGGACGTCCTGGTGTAGGAACAGGAGGTAGAATTAGTCAACTCAAGATCATTGGAGCACTCTTGGGTGCCCCAGCACATACCAGCCAGCCCAAAGGCTCCACCTCCCTCGACTCTAGTATCCCTACCAATCCACTTGCTCCAGAACCGCCTCGCAAGGGTCACAGAGGCCAGATGAAGGTTTTTTTTTGTTTTTTACTTGTATTAACAGACTAATCACTCTGAATACATCAGAAGCCCCCTCCACCATATAGTGCCTCTGGCGAGCCAATGGTTTCTGCGCCTTCGAGACCACAGGGCAAAAAAGCTACAGCGGCGAAGAACACTACTCTTGTTGCCTTGACTGTCAAGTCCATGGATTCTGCACCTTCAAGACCACGGGGAAAAAAAGCTACAGTGACGAAGGACACTACTCCCATTGCCTCGACTGTCAAGCCCCCAAACCTCCAACCCAGTTTCATACATCGTGGATGTTACAAGAACATCTAGATGCTTGGGCCCCTACTATTTTTCTCCTCATCCTCCTCGTATCAGCCCTCGCATCATACCCTTACCCCGACCTCACCCTCGTCATCCTTGTCATCCTCGCATTCCCTTTTGCTCTCTACTTGTCGCTCCAGCAGAGCCAGTACATCTGGCCGGACCCTTTCGCTGACGAAGCATACCCATGCTCCGTTCCACCACCTGACTGATCCTGTGGACAGTCCCTTTGCCCTTACCGTCCGGACGGTAACCTATGATCTGATGCACGACGCATCCCCTTTGCCCTTTTTCCTTTTCTTGATCTCTGACTCGGTGTGCAGTCGCACATGCGACTTATACTTAGATCCACAGCTGCACGATCGTGCCCCTGCGCATTTCACTTCTTATTTCAATCTTTGACTCACTTTCTTATCTAGCACGTTCTACCTCGACCGAACGTGCCTTCCTGTTATGGTTATACCCTTTACCGATTGCCTCTCCCAGTAGTATGAGTTATCACCCACTAATACGTCTCCTGTCCTCTATATAAACTCGCTACCATGTAACATATTCCCTAACTTGAATCTACTTGGTTCTTGACCTCCTACTCTCACCAGAGTGATCCTTTCTGCCTCGTCAGCAGTCTATATTCTATCTTCTTATCTGCTCTTCACGGATAAGCCTATAGTCTCGATCTTTACTCATCGACTTCGTCGACGAGCAGAGCCCCTGTTAACTAGTCGGACTTCTGTCCTTCTAATTAACAACGATCTTACGATTAACCTTCAGGTGTCGTAAGCCCAGGCCAATTTAGCTTATTGTCTCGCACATGCTTGACATAAGCTACCCGATTTGGACATAGGCGTCAAATCTTACTTGCCAAAGCCTCGCCAAGTAAGACCCCTAACCTTGGGCTAGCCCAAGGATGTCCTCGACCGTTGACGACACACGCTCTGTTTGAGCGTCGCCAACAGATACCATCCAAGTCATAACAGTGGAGCGGGTGCACACTTTGGTTTTCTCAGTTCATCGTTCCCCCTGGTACAGAGCCTGACCTGCAGGCACTCAACAACCCTTAGGTGGCTGCAGCCAGGGAGAAGGAGGCTCTTTCAGCCAGTCTAGATCTCACAGGACATCTTCCTACTGCCGCTACTACCGCTGCAAACCAGTATCTGGCACCCCCAGTACCTTCAAGGTCAACGTTGGCTGCACGTCAGCCTGATGCTAACTCGGACTTATTCCAGAACTTGGAACCTACCCTTCGGCCAGTCAACAATGAACGTCTAGGTCAGCATGGCCCACAAGATTCAGGAGCTGAAAGCACGGAGACATCTAGTGAGGGTGGCAATGGAAATACTGACGACAACAATGACGACGAAGATCACACGGACAATGAAGTTGGCTGGGGAGCAGCGCAGGGGCAGGTGACTGAACATCCTGGTAAGCAAATCAATGATCATCATCGTGACATACAAAACGAGCAACAGGTTTCTCAAAAGAAGATTTACCCTCTCAACCCCGTGTCGCCCGCACTCTTCCAATCGACTTCAATTTTCAATATTCACGCGACGAAGGTGATATTAACGCAGAAAGATGTTTGGCAGATGATATCTCTAGTACTGATGATACTGCAATCAAGGTATAGTTTATTGAGTTTCCTGAAAGCCTACTAATTTTCTGTCTGTTTGGCAGCCAGATGATGTCTTACAGCGCCACCACCAGAAAAATGGACGCCCTCAACTTCCTGATCCGCAAGTTCTTGATCTCCTACGTCACACTGAGACAAAGTCTTCCAAGTCAAAGGACATGAACGTCAAGACTGCATCAGCAAAAGTGAAGGAATCAGGTGATGGGCCTAGAGCCACTCAACTAGGCTGGTATGGTCCACGATGGAAAAACTTCCTCGAGGTTACGAAGAGCAAGTGCCGTGCCCAACATGCAATAGAGAACCCATTCCCGAAACTAGCGAAAGATTTGACAGGTTCCATCAACAAGATTCTCATGGCTTCGCTCATTGAATGGCTCGAGGGTGGTCAACAAGTTGAAGAGGGTAGGTCTTTTTTGCTTTCGAGACATGTTACTTACGTGTCTACCAGGTGTTTGGCCTGATCACAAGCACGATATGGCAAAACTGGTGTGTGCATTCGTTGGCATGCATCCGATATCTAATGTGCCATTTTTTTTAGCTGTATGAGGATCTATCAACGTGGCACTCGGACCTCAAGAAGATCGTCGCCAGTATTGTACCCTCCATGTATGACCTCATACCTCCATCTCATGTCCCACCCCAACAACATGCTGCCTGGGTTGAGGAAGCTGCCACGAAGTTGCTCAAAGACAGCATTTTCTTACACAATGGTGTAGACGACCAAGGGAAAACTGAAAACGCCTCTCATCCTGTGCTCCGCGAGGCTGCTATTTCTTTCTTTTATACAGGGTCTTACCGTGTTGCTCGCAGGAGACCTGAGGTCTTCCAGAAGTCGTTACCGCTAGAGTGCTTGGCACTGGTTTGCACCTCGGTATTTTTCCATGTTTCTATGTGCTACTAACAATACACTGACCACATTTTTGATAGGTCAATTGTGTCCTCGACGGCTTTTCTAAGAACAGCAGTGGAAAATCATTTCCAAAGTTCAGCGCAAAGGAATATTCCTCTTTGTATACTGCTATGCTCGTTAAGCTGGAAACGATCATGGATGACCCTTACCACAGACCAAAACTAGCGCGGCAACTTCGTTCCTGGGCTGCAGCTGGATGGCAAGTAGTTTTTGTTTTCAAAGCATTGCACGCTGATGAAGTTCTCACAGGGCGGAGTCCTACAAAGTTGACGGCAATGTGAACGACGCTTCAAGGCATTCTCATTTGAAAATCATCCTTGATTGATGTCTTTCGATTCTTTACATTATTGTCCCGCATTGATCCTATCTCGAGCATTGTTTAGTGCAGTATACCTCTGATTGAATGCTATCATTGATTTTGTCAAACTTTTGCTTGTGTGTACACGTGTGGACAGTCAAGCAGCTAGCAGCAGCGGCACAGTTACGTTTTATTGGTACAAGAGCCCTTCTCTGGGTGTCTGTGAGTTGTCTGTACAGAGATCTACAAAGTGAAGTAGTACTGTAGCGAGCTGTATAGAAGGGACCAAGCTGTCGGCCTGTCACACTGTACAGAACCCAGTGATTCACTGATGTACCTTATCAGGTTCTTCCTTTGTGATGTTTGGGTTAGTGGTAGGCAAACAAACCTTCACGGACCTTGCCAGTGTGGCATGGTCCTTGTGAATCAGATTCCAAGCGAAAAAGTTGCGAGTAATCATGTCATGTTCAGTGTATTGCGTTGTGGGTGATGTCATCTTGTATGTGTGAGTAGCCTAAAATGGAAGCAGTTCAAAAAGGTTCGGACACGTTCAAGGAATGCTGAACGCTGGACTGGACCATCGGTCCAGTTCAGCCTATACTCTGAACGTTGAACTGGACCGTGGTCCAGTCCACGAAAGGTCCGGTTCGAACTGCGGTTCAGAACCGAACCTCCGCATCACTAATAGCCATCGATAATATCATTCGTAATCTTCCCATACAGCAGGATTACGGGGAAGTAATAGAGCAGTACCAACTGCGAGACATACAATTATGATCAAGAAGTAGTATATCAACCACGCATCACGCCCTTCCTGCAGTGAATAAGAGAAGACCGAAGCTGCAGACGCCGGGCCAATGATCCTTGCTACTGAGCCAGCCAACTGGGTGATTCCATTGGTTGCTCCAAACGAGGCGCGACTGGGAGTGGCAGCTCTGACAAACAATGACATGCAAGCTACGACTTCTCAGTAAAGTAAGACGTCGGAAGTGTTGGAATGACATACGATAGCACATGATCAGGCTGATCGTCAGCATAAGCTGGAGGGCAACACACAGCCAAACCGCCATACCTATCCCATAGGCTCGAGCTAGAGCATTGATCGCTGGAAATAGAAGGACGATAGGGATGCCGGAGCTAACGCCGGTGATATGGATAGCTCTTGCACCGAAGTAATCATGTAAACGAGCAAAGAAAAGTAGCTGAAATACGCCATGTGCGACACTTTGTGCCGCAAGTAAAACGCCAATGCGAGGAGGTTCGAGGGACAGACCGCCAAGTTCAATCGGTGTCGCATAGAAAACAGGTAGGACAGACATGAACGACATGTGAAGCAGGGCTGTGGTGCCATAGCTCACTGTTACGCTCGAAACTTTCGAGGTCAGCAAGGCACGCAGTGGAAGAGGCTTTGGTTGAATTTCTCCAGGATTGACTATAACATCGCTTGATGGCTGTCGGGACAATCCTCCTTTAATCAGTTCCCAAAGTGGTGCCTTGATAGAAATGCTCTTGTAACCACACTTAGTGTGATCCAGAGATGGGTTTTCAGTATCACGCTCACCTCTTTAAGACGAAAATACGTGACTAGCCAAGCTATTGATGAAACAAATGCCGAAATAGAGCGTGGCAGGAGATATGGGTAGGTTTTCAGGAGTTCTGATCGCCCAAAGATGTCAGGAAATCTATCTGCCGGTCGGGAGAGCGATCCTCCGATGATTGGTCTAGATGCTGTGAACCTCAGTGTGACAAAAAATGTGATGTATGCTTACCCAACTGTGTTTGCGATCATCCACGGAATTGGTACATAGCCATATGCCTCAGGCATATTAGTTGCGTCAGTGATGTCCATCGCCATGGTTTTGAGGATACCATTGCTTGCATTGAATGCTCCACAGATAACACGACTGGTCAAGAATATCAGTAATCGATGATCACAGTTACTATTTTATATTTGATTGAACACGCTGACCTGACCACCAGATCAAGAAAGGTTTTCGAGATCCCAAATGAGAACATCGAAAGAGAAATTGCTAATAGAGCTATGAGTATCACGGGTTTCCGCCCGATGTGGTCGGACAGTTGACTCCAATGAAAGATAGTCAGTGCATGAGCCACATAGTATGATGATTGCTCGGGGGGTATCAGAAACGAATGAAGGGGCAGTAACGATGAAGATATCCTTACAAGGATGCCGACATAGTGACCAACCTGGGACTCATTTCCGTGAGTCACCCCGATGTGTCTAATGAGCTTGACAAAATTGCAGGTTGTGATCAGATATAAATCTCAGTAAATGGAATATACTCACTTCGGGAATAAACGGAGAAAGGGTACCAGAAGAGAGAGGATCTAACATCTCCAAGAACAGTACAATTGAAAACTGATCCCATGGTAGAGGTGTTCTAGAGGCTGTTGATGGCTCTGGTCGTTGCAGAAGAGGTGTCTCCTCATCATCCTGCCGTGGAATCATGGTGGAACGAGGGAATGACTTGGATGAAAGTGCAGTTCATTATGATAGTGAAGTTATTCCAATAATGAGGTGTTCGATCATCGCCACTTGACTAGCTGATTAGTGATGTTCCGGCTCGGCTTCAAGCCCCGGGCCAGGCCAAGCCGGGCCAGATTGAGCCAGGCCCAGCCAGGCCTAGGACACAGCCTGACCAGGGCTTTGGCCCAGGCTTCAATTTTGCGAAGCCTAAGCCGCCGGCCCAAGCCGTGGCTTAGCAGTGCACTATCTATTTCGGTATGTAAGTTTCTGTTTATGTTTATGTTGCCATCTGGCGATGGGTATCAGCTTCTCAGTCAATCCATACCATGAGGTATGTCAGAATGAGATCACAGTGAGTTGCCGTTGTCATGTTATGAAAGCTTGCTGATATTTACCCCAGTCTTGAAAAGCAAACATTCAGCAATCCATGTGCCTCTACAGTCTTGCCTGGCGCTTCAACTTCGCTGCCTTCGCAAACTTAATCTGTTTTCGAATCACATTCGATTTTTTATATGTGGTACGTGTATATGTGTCAGCACAGTCCCCACAGATAGTGAAGATGAACCTATCGTGCATTCTCGTCCCATATGCAGTTGTCCGGTCCAATCGCTGTGGAGGGCGCCGAGACTGGAGACTGTCTCATAGTTGATATTCTTGATGGTGTGTCGTACCTGGTTGCTCTTTTGTGTCTCTTTTCATTTGTTCATAGTCAGACCATTTGATAAAATGCCCTGGGGCTACACCATAAGCACCCTCACAAATATTTTCTTATCCCTACTTATCATACACCACCATGTCTCAGATGGTGAACTCTCAACCATCATCGCCGTCCCAATGGTCTTCAGCATTGTCCACGGCAGTGATCACGTCTGAGAGTGCTCAACAGAGACGCAAAATTGCTACCTTGGAGGAGAAGCTACAAATACTGGAGGCGGGGCATTCGGTGAAGCAAAGATATGAGCCTCATTGAAATCCATCTGGTCAGGCTCACTAACTATCATCAGGGACATAAACTACTACATGTCACAGGGAGGAGCTATCAGGTGTATAATCACCTTATATGATTCCATCGAAGACTCAAGATTCCGCGATACTAACTGTTTTTCTTCATCAGCGTCAAAGCAGTGATTGGAGATCGTACGCCCCCTCGATGCTGCACTTCAGGTATCCGAGTTACTGTATAGTTTCGACACTAGGTTCATCACGTGTCACAGCCTCTGTTGAATCGAACCTATTTGGTGTGACCGTCATGCAAATTTTTGGAAGGTGAAGCTAAATTGTGACATGTGGTAAAAATGGAAAAAAAAACATACATATTACTCTAATGGGTCCAGAAGTCATTGTACATCTTGTTTGCGATCCGTCTACACTTTCCACGCCCCTGTTCAGCATTCCTAACACTGCCCTCTATACCTAGATCAGTACTATCTTCACCGACGTTATAGATTTCCGAGTGGTTCATAGAGGACAGACCACCGACCATGGCATGCATGCCCCATATAATCGATTCCGTGCGTCTTCCCACCTCGTTGATTTAAGCGTTTGAGATAATTTGACAACTTCGCAGGTAGCATCCAGTCGTGGCTACGCACAACCTGTTGCTAAATATTTTGATAATTAAGACTTTGAAACTGTAAACCTACATGGTATGCACACCCAATTTCGACTTTGAATTTGTATCTTCCAGTTTATTACCTCGGAGCCGGATGCGATCATGCACTCACGCTAATGATTTGTGGGTGAGGTTGAAGTTGCACAGCAGTGATCCGGCGTAACACCTCGTGCGGCAAGGATGATGATGTCCTGCTGAAGTTGAGCTTGCATTGTTCAACGTTCGGTCCTGATTCGCGCATTCGAGATTCTGCTCAGGCTATGTATGTCTCGTCAATATCGGCCAAGATCGCCGGGCAAGTATCAGATACTCCACATGAACCTTTGCCAAGTCCGAGCCATTGCTAAGTCTGAAGTCTTGTATACCAGTGTCGCGTTGACGTCGATAGTCGACCAGCGAACGCATCATTGATATTACCAGGTAGCGAGTGCAAACACATATTCTTATTGGTCACAGTGGATCTGGAGCTTAAGCCTGACCAATAATTATATCTGTAGAATCTGTTGCGATGAGTACAAAGGCGCATAGAACTGACCAAAGAAGCCGATCACCAGAGTAAGTTCCTTCCTTCACCATCCGGACCTATGGGTATCCAGGGCCAGTGCAGGTAACTTAATCCCAACACGGGCCTGGTTCCTGCGCCGTTTGCATCACTTCTGTGGTGCTGAATTCTCGCGCCACTCAATGCGAGCAGGAGGAGCGACAGCTCTTGCAGGCGCAGGAATGGCGCCTGACTTGATTCAGGCAGCTGGTCGTTGGTCGTCAGAAGAATTCAACAAGTACATTTGACGACATCCTTTTGTACTGCACGCACGAATGCAGGGCACCCAACAGGAACATCGCACATGAAAAAAGAGCCCTTTAGCGCCTGTTATTTTAAGAGCCCTCTCTTCTTTTCTCGGCAAGTCCCCGACCATTCGCATCTACTCACTTTTTTGTATTCAGCGATTTTGACTGTAATAAAAACGTGACCGAGTAAGACTCCGCTTGACCTGAAAACCCATGACATTCCACCTAAGCGTAGACTGATTCATGCAAAGCACTGGAGTGCTGGTAAGAGAGTAGCTCTGACTAAGAAATGGGACACCTGATGTTATTATTAATTAGTATGACTCAGGTGCACATTGAATCCGAGTCTCTGTTCTAGTAGCGGCACCTAAAGTAAAGTTGTGGAGTCGCTGAGCACGTGTACAACAACGTTGCTCAAGCTCAGCGCTCAGCCGCAGTTTTGGCTAACTGTTTCAGATTTCGGTCCGCACCTCTCGAGACTCCAAACGCCCAAAAATCAAGGTTTGACTACATTGCCGAACGGCCGACAGCAGTCCTGCCTCAAGATGATTGCCGAAGTTGCAGGTTGTCGTATTTTTGGACCCCAGAATTTAGCAAGGAACCGAATATAGCGGCCCTTCTATGTGGCGCTGGTACGATGGACGTCGCGGCGCAGCTGCGGGTCTGACTCGCACATGCTATTTATTATGAACTAGAACCTCTGCTGCACATCATAAGATTCCCTCATGGTATCTGCTCATTCCATGATGGCGACGGCGCTGGCCTGCTTAGTGTTCTCCGTCGCGCCAGTGACTGCAACATCGTACTCTATGGTCAAAGAGTACTATGGTTCTACCTTCTTCAACGACTGGACTTTCTATAATAATTGTTCGTGCTTTATTTCGAATTTGCCATGTCTCGAGCTCACTCTTTTTCAGACGATAATTTGACAAACGGAGATGTTACGTGAGTACAAACCTGTCACGGTCCCTTTTGCTTTGGCGATATAACATTTTCATCGTAGTTATGTTTCGGCTCAGAACGCAACTGCAGATCAGTTGGCATATGTAGATACTTCGACGAACCATGCCATCATCAAAGTAGACAACACTTCTACTGTAAGTTGTCCTTCAAGATATCTCATTTTCACTAACAGCTCCCATCAGGTGGTTTGGGATAACAAACGCAACTCCGTCAGGATTGCAAGCGACGACGCCTTCGGAGTGGGGAGCTTGTGGGTAGCTGATATATATCATGCGCCTTATGGCGTGCGTACGCTGATTTTACACCAAGATGTTAGCGTGCTAAAGTTCATCTCTTATACAGTGTTCCGTGTGGCCAGCATGGTGGAGGTGAGCACTCGAGGGAGCACCGCACTCTTTAGAATACAACTTGAAAGCTAACAAATCATGATAGTCAAGCAGCTCTATGGCCACAAGGTGGCGAGATCGATACCTTTGAGGGTATCAATACCAATACCCAAAACCAGATGTCCTTGCACACTGAAACTGTTCGTGAACTGCTGCTGTTCATTGCTTATTCTCCAACACTCATTTACCATCTCACAGGGGTGCACGGCGGTTTCCCAAAATCAAACTTCAACCCTAGTCGCCAGCACAAATTGTTCGTATGCCGCAAACGAGGATCAAGGTTGTATTGTTACAGACCCGGCGACTACATCCTACGGCGCCGGTCTTGCGAGCAGCGAAGGAGGAGCTTTTGTAACCGAGATGGCTTCAACTGGTATCAGGTATAATGGTCGCCTTTTGATTTTTTTAGACTGCATCACTTAACTTTTTGTGTCATTCAGCATTTGGTACTTCACAGTGAGTTACAGTAGGAATGATGGTCATTGCCAAGTACTGAACCAACTTTTTCAGAGATCCGAAATACCCAGCTCGCTGTCGAGTAACGAAAGCACGATTGATACCTCGACCTTTGGTATTCCTGTTGCCAACTGGCCTTCTACGGGTTGCAACATTACGGAGTTCTTCCAGCCCCAGACCTTGATTTTCGATATCACCCTCTGCGGAGGTACGTCGATCATATATCGGCTCACTGATTGAGCTAACGTTCGGCTTATGTTAACTCTTTCTAATGGATAGACTGGGGTAAGCAGACTTTGCGAGCAACGAGCGTCACCAAATGCTAAGACACTTTCATAGCCGATGGTGCTACATGGAACGATACATGCTCAGGCATTTGCTACAACAACTAGGTCATGGGCAATGGTACCGACTACGATAATGCTTACTTCGAAGTCGGGTATGTGAGGGTATTCAGCACAGAAGGCACCAACACTGTCGTATCTGGCACCAGTACTGCTTCTGGTTCGTCCTCGACGACTTCAGGTTCAACATCTTCAAGTAGCTCGTCTGCAGGCCCCACGTATGGTGGCTATTGGATGAGTGCGACATTACTCATTGTCGCTGGACTTTTCAGCGCTGTCTTTACACTTGCTTGAAGGGACTAATAAGATTATCTCCGACGTTGCTCGGTGATAGAAACGTACTATCTATACGTATGTGACTCTATTCACCTCACGCCCGGACAATCGTCATGATTGGGAAGCATCGACAGTATCCCAGGACCTACGTTTACATATAGTATTGGACTTTGTTGAGTGATAGTAGATCCGGACTTGAAAAACCTACACAGCTGCAGTGACTGATAAGCTATCAGTACTTTAGTCCCGGATGGGTAGGATTACTCCGAGTAGCGTTCCTTGAGATGAAGTTGCTTGAGCCGTGGGCAGTACAGTGCTTTATTTATGTAAAACCTTCGAATGGAGAAGTGCCCTGTCATCAAATGCAGCGTAATCGACTCCAAAAAAACTGATCAAGCTGCATCTATTCACACCAGGCCAGGGGATGCCATGAACACAAGGGAATGTGGCTAAGAGCGTGCGACATTGAGAGTTGCAGTATACAGCATAGCGTTAAAGTGTGGCGGCGGGGGTGGTAAGTGCACAAAAAAACAGCACAAGTTAACGAGTACAGGTACCATTGCAATTGTTCAGTGAGACAGCAGTCATCGAACAGAAGAATTATGCAGTCTGGGAATTACCAGAGTTGGAATAAAACTCCACGGCGAATACTTTAGAAGCACACCAAACTGGCCCGGGCGTGCTTGGAGAGTGTAACGAACTGTTCCTTCTCTTCAAACAGTGACGATGTATTATCATACATGTGGCAGATTCACACCTGGCAATCGATGCAAGAGATGTTACACGTGTAGCATGATAAGCAACAGGGATGGGTCACAATAGAGAATCGAGCTGGGGCAGGCAGGTGTGACGCAAAAGGTCCACGGAAGGGATCTCCGGTACGTATTATGATTCGCGATACAGCCTGCGGAGACAGTTTACCACAGGTATCGTTGGCAGAGATGACGTCCTTATAGACATCAGATTACGAGACCCAGGAATATGGAAAAGAGCGGAGTGCCAGAAAACTGGTCGATGGCCTTGCGATGCATTTAAAAGAGGAGCATCAAGTTAACGATGACTGCCGCATGCGATAGATAACGGTTGATCCGATGCTGCTCTGCGCTTGAACAGATGAAGAGAACATGCAAAGGGCAACTCGGAGCCCTTGGATTGGTAAGCGCACTTTGCGTGGCTGGAGAGAAAATTAATTCATGTATGTAATGTTGTTAATTACGTAATTCTAACAACGTTTGACGATTCAACCAGCTGTACCGTGACATACCCATATTGCAATACGGGCGATCCGTGAAATCTACTGTATTGAATTTACAGGTAAGGACATCTTGTTCTACTCCTTGGCGTCGACGCATAGAAATATTTAGTACTAAAGTTAATATTCATTTGTGCAGATATAGTCTGACGTTACTTCTTACGCTTGCCTTTGAGCGCTATCACCTCGGCCTGCAGTTTGCAGCTGATGATGACAATCCGCTCACCGCTGCTGCAACTTGACGTTTGCATAAAGCAGTTTCAAATCGGGACCCCAAACTCCATTACATCTATTTAATATAGCCACGCTATTTGCTAATGAACGTCTCATATCCCTGCCCAATACCATCATGACTAGTACAGATGCATCCATTCATACAAATCCTGCTGCCCTGTTTAGTGTGGAGGGACAGATCGCTGTGGTCACAGGGGGTGGCACCGGTACACTCTTTTCTTGGCCTTGTGGCAAATATTGCTCATCATATCATGTTTTCTAGGTATCGGACTCATGATTGCTACTGCATTAGAGCACAACGGTGCCACCGTGTACATCATTGGTCGGAGGCTTGAAGTTTTAGAAAAGGCTGCCAAGGAGAACAACGTATGGAATATTGCATCCATAGTGACGGTTTCTGACACCAATCTCCCAGAAATTCGGAAAGCTCATCCCGCTACAGGGTGACATCACGTGTCGTCAGTCTCTCACACAGCTCGTCGAGACTGTTAGAACACGTCATGGCTATATCGACCTCCTTGTCAATAATGCTGGCATCGTCCGCAATCTTCTGCCCCCAAAATTACCATCCCCTCTGGACGACCCTGCAGATGCCTTACCATCCATCAAGGCGTTCCAAAGCGTCCTTTGGAACACTGGATCGCCAGAAGGCTTTGCCGAAACGTTCGATACGAACGTCACTGCCGTTTATTTCACTACTGTTGCTTTCCTCGAATTGCTTCACCTTGGCAATCTAAGAAGGGGTAATTTGCCACCCGTCATGTCACTGCGTCCACCAGTTTTCAACAAGGAGACCTCTGATAATGATGTTTCAAATGATCGAGGCTTTGCATCCTCCAGTCCCTCAGTAGCTCATCATTCCTCGCCTCCAACACCCCCCTCACCTTTTACGTCCCTTCCTGCAGCATCGTCCGCCGCTGATTCTACTCAGGCCCCTCATCTTCCGGAGAAATGCATTTCGCTGCCGACATCTCAAGTTATCACCATATCCTCATCTGGCTCTTTTCGTATTGATGCGAAAGTTTTATCTATCTCCTACACAGTGTCAAAGAATTCTTGCACAAACCTTGGAAGGCTCTTGGCTAACCTTCTGGCTGATTGGGGGATTCGTTCCAATGTACTTTGCCCAGGCGTCTTCCCAAGCGGTGAGCGATTACTCCTCTAGACATAAATGAGTTTATCGATATACCCCTGGGATAGAAATGACATCAACTCAACACCTCACACCTGCCCTTTTGGCTCAGACTGTCCCTCTTGGGCGCGCAGGCGTCCTATCTGATATTTCCGGTCCTATTCTTTTCCTGGCTGGCCCTGCAGGAGCGTACGTTAACGGTGCCGTATGGCTGGTTGATGGGGGACGAGTTGGCACTGTTGCCAGCTCCTACCACTGATTCGACTTGGCGCCTCAAGTCACATGTAATGCAATGGGCTGGATTGCATGTTTATTTGCGCAGAGGACCTCGCTCTTTTTATGAGCGGCGGTCCGTCATGTCATCCAGCTATCGAAACCAACACTCTTATCTGCGGCTTTCATAATTTCTTCTCATCTGCCCTGACTTGGAAGGGGGTTGTTTGATATTATTATCTTATCATCAATTCCATGCTGTTTTGGTTTGATTCATGATCACGCTGTCGAATGCTTTGAAACGGCGACACGAGGAGCCAACGTTGCTGATCGACTACACAAGTTTTGTTCAGCCCCTCAACAAATTTTCACGGTGGTGATAGGTAGGTCATTCCTGCATGAAACTTTATTCCCAACTTCGGTTCTGGATCGGTAAACCCAATTATGCACCCAATCCAGACTCTAAATTTAGACCGACAATCACGAACTCCTCTATTACTGAAGATTTCCACCATTCACACCCACAGCTATGATCTCAGACGTGGATCATGATCCGATGGGTACGTGGATTCCCAAATTGATACTGATATGCGTAATTGGGTACCCTATGCATCAGTCAAGATACCATTGAGGTCATCATCATCTCCGTTAACCGTTTCATGTGAAGTCACATGAAAGACCAAATAACGTTAGTAGGCTCCGATGTACAGATAAGTCCACTTGTCAAACCTATATGCGCAAAGACCCCCTTTTAAACTAAGTATATAGGCCGTATAAAGAGCGATGTGATATCGTGCGGGTCCGTCATGATGTAGGCACAGTATAAAATTACGTTTGAAACAGCTCCACCATCACATTCATAAGTATGGGCTGCCATCGGTCCGTCCAACGTGCGTGTCTACCCTCGCAGTCGCATTTTATCAATAGAGCCCTTCGATTGCACTGCATGCAGCTAGTAGGTATGTGTTACAATGCCTTCAAACTTGAAATTATCAGAACTTACCATGCATCAGTGGGGTGGATTGTGCTATGAAGCACTCTGTAGCAATTATGTCTCCCTGATCCTGAATGGGGCTGGTTTGCCGGGCCCGCTGGTATGCATACACTGATCGCTTCACCGTGCGCGGTCCCATGATATATCTTTGTCCCAATCTTCGCGATCCAGGGACAACCCGATGCATCATCCATAACAGAAGCGTTCGCTGTCTCTATCAGAAGCTGGCCCTCGTCTTTGATAGTCAGTAAGCTATACCGTCGCGACACCTCCCTTACTTAAACATCCTTGGGCTCATGACCTATACTGTCAGTCTGTTCCCGTTACTGTGTATCGGTATTGCCCTTGGATGCCGATACACAGCTGCTAATGTGGGGAAATTTCAGATGCAGACACCAAATGACAATGGCTGAATTGTCAGACGCTATTGGTCGCCGTGTACCACCTGCTTGTGCAGCCGAGATTGCTACGTAGGATGCACAGTTTGCGCGATCTCCATAAGGCCTCCCCACATACATTTTTGGATCCTTCTCCACATTCCCTTGCGGTGGTTTCTATGGGACGACCATGTGATACTCCATCAGGTCAGCCCCGATCCAAGACTTTAGTTACGATGCCAACGTTCAGTCCGATTGCGCTCTGTCATCGGACCGTGCAGGAACTCAGCACTGGTTATCAAATTGAACTTATGTAGACTCATGCGTCACTCATCTTCGGTGAAATTCTCTTTAGATAACATGCGTTTCTAGTAAATTTTGCGGTGATACGGAAAACATACTTAGTGACAATGACTATGTAGTGATGAAGTTCGTCACCACATAGTATTTCAATTCGCGAAGGTTCGGACAGGTGGGCATGGTTATCGAGAACGAGCCAGCATTAATGCTGGCGGAGGTTTTAATGTCATACATAAGTGACTCGATGTTTATCTGGAAAATTGTACGACAAAACATTATTCGGCCAGTGAATGACTGAAATACACTGATTGACGTGGTCCACTGGTCTCCGGTATCCAGAAAGCCTTGTAAGGTATTTACTTACCTTGGAAACTACAGTGGGGTGTGGGGATTGTGCGCTTATGCGCCGAGCAATTCATTCCCAAGTTTTAAACATGCGAATTTTGCGCCCTAGGATTATTGACACGTCGTCTGTTAGTTTCTAAATGAGTCACATATCCATGGAATACGAGATAAGGTCAACTTGTCCACCTGGCAAACTAGTCTCCGAGCCTAGGCCATCGCATGACAAACAAGATATGGTCACCTATTACTGAATACGTACTTCTTGATATCGGAGCAGCGCTGAACCCATGTGAGTGATATTCTCCATCTGCAAGACTCGGGCTGTGTTTTGCCACTAAAATATTACTGGATGGTTACCGGAGCCTCGGATATAATTAACACGGATCCTATGCAGAGTACTTCAATACAAAATCATACCTGATATCTGCAGTAGGCAGTCGCTAGAGTTAATCGATTTACGTGTCGTACTCGCTTTGGGCGCCAATAACCGCGCCGGGGTAATGTAATAGTTGCGTGATGGAAGCCCATTCGTTCATCTTGTTTGAGTCAGGATGAAAATCACAGGCTGAAAGACTGACGGTACCGTCCGGCAAATAACTGGCAGAATATCACAGGTACCAAGGTAGGCTCAACGCGAGGGCAAACAGGGCAAACAGGGGAATCGGCTTATCAGTTCGACTGCAGGGCATACTCCGACGATGGATTTTTTGGAGAGCGTGAAAACAGCGAGACTTGCTAGTATGCAAGCACCCCTCGTGCAAATTATTGGTCACACGACATCATGTGTGCTGATGATGGAAGATTATCAGTCATTAGTATAGCACTGAGTATCGATAAATACCGACCACTAGTACTTTTGTTGGATACCGTATTAATCGCATTAGCAAGAGTACTAGACCATTGAAGTTAAGTCGGTGGGTGCAATCGGCAAAAATTGAGTGTTCGTCGTGATGCAAGGAAACTAACGAAGTTTGGCATATTGGAAGTCGGGACTTTTTCCCAAAAGGGAAGACAACAAACGTTTGGAGTGACACAGCAGGAAAGGCCTGTTCAACGTTGTTCAACGTCGTTCTTGTTCGTCGCCCGCAGGTACCTTGAACTTTTCTCATTCTTGTCCTTCGAAATCACCTAGCAGGCTTTGACTTTCGCTAGACCGGCAGGCTCCGCTGGTCTCGTCTAGACCCAAAGCAGCGCAACGCAACGGTCGCATTATCATCAGTCCTGCTCAGCAGACTTTGCAATCGTGCTTTTGATTCTAGCATATAGTCCCAAGACTCGACGTCAGGACTCCTTCTAAAGAGAATTAGCTCTCATCAAAGAGCCATCTCAATCTCATATCTACTCCCCTCCTTCCAAAATCTCATCTTCACATTGTGTCCTCGAGGATTAGGAACACACATCTACCCCCCTCCTATATCTTGCAAAAAACGTGTCTAACGACACAAATTCTTCATCCATTTTACCGCTAGCGGATCTTCACGAGCGTCGCATCTCAAATTTCGCCCTCTAGTTTCAATTCACGTAGCATCGTTCATTCCAGTCACCAATAGCGCCCATGTCTACTCTTCGTCCTCCTTCCAGTCCTTCACCTTCCCCTCTCAACACTGATCATGGTCGCTCTGCTCGCGCTTCCATGGGCCCTCGTCAAACTCTAGCACCAGCCTCCCCTCGTCCTGGTGGAGGAAGCGGTGCTCGCCCCACAAGCGAACTACTCGGTAGCGCAACTATGTTTCAAACACCAGAGTCAGAGGCAATCGACCAATGGTTTGAAAATCTCCAAAATTACGAAGAGACTCTTGAAGAGATGGCTGCTGCATCCCTGGATGTCAATTTCAAAGAAGAATTAAGCGCGATCGAGCAATGTGAGCGTCTTAATCCCATTTTAGTCTGTCATCAATAAACGTGCTTTTTTGAAGGGTTCAAGGTCCTTTCTGAAGCAGAGCGCACTGCTGCTCTTTACAGTCTTCTTCAACAATCTACTCAAGTTCAAATCCGATTTTTCATTACCGTTTTGCAGCAGATGGCGAGATCAGATCCGATGACCGCTCTCTTGAGTCCTGCTATTGGCGGTGAGTATTCTTGGTCAATATTTATTGCCTCACGAATCTAAATTTGAGATATAGGTTCGATGCAGAGTCAGATGGAAGCCAAGTTGGCCCAGATGACGTTAAAGAGTCCCGCACTTAAGTCGCCTATGCCTCCCTCTCCTCGCATATTCAGCGGCAGTCAGAACAGGCAGTCCCTTGCACTCGATACCACTTCTTCTGGTTTTCTTTCCCCAGACTCAGCTGCAATGGGATCCGGCAATGATGCAGCCGCCACTCTCGCCCACCAACGCGCTAAGCTAAAGGCAAGCAATGCAGCACACAGGATTTCTGCGCCTATTCTTGCGTCCGGTGGCAGTGACCCGCGTACCTCATGGGGATCCGCACTCAGTCAAGTTGCAGAACAAAATATCAACTCTCCTGCACAGGAAATTGTTGTTCCGTCTGTTGGAAACAACTCAAGGCCCAAAAGCACTGAGTTTAGTGGCTCTCTTGGAACACCTCGCGCTGGAGTTGAGGCATTGTCCCCCATGGTCGGTGATAGCTGGGCCAGCAACGTCAATACACCCTTAATTCCTATGTTCTCTAAAGACACACATTCCCACATCGATGCGGCGGCTGCCAAGCTCAGTGACTGGAATTCTGGTGCACGTGTTCCCCTCATGGCTGATCCGAAGTCCTTCCGTCGGCCGTCAAGGAGTAACGCAAGTGCAAATGCCCTTGCTCCCGAGACCAACGTGCAAGCAAATAACAATATATATGACAACGAGGGCAATCTTGTTTCTCAGCAGCCATCCGGTCAGCGTCGGAACGTTAGCCAGGGTTCCAACGCCAACAACGCACAGCTTAACCTGGGTCAACAGCCAGGCAACTGGAACAACAGCAGGAGTCCCGCACTGCCTCAGTCGAACAGGTTCGGTGGGGAAGACGTGAACGGCTCCTTGAACGGGCTGGGCATGAATGGTTTCAATATTGGTGGACTCGGTAGCCCCGGACTCGGGATGGGCATGCCAAGCGCAGGGTTATTGGCGGGCATGAACCCCATGCAGATGAACATGTTGAACCTACAAGCTCAGATGAGCGCTATGGGGATGGGTTCAATGACGCCCGAGGCGCAGCTTCTTGCAGCGCAAATGGCTGCTGGATTCCCGCAGAACTGGCTAGGCATTCAACAAGCTGCTGCTATGCAGCAGAGCAACAACAACAGTAGTAATAATAGCAGCAGAAGCCGTGGAGGGGGACGATCTCCTGGACTTCCGAAGACCGGTTCTTCTGGTGGAAATAGCGCAAGTAGTGCAGCGAAGAAGGATGATGAAGACGTTGACCCCGCGTTGCTTCACGATATCCCGGCTTGGCTCAGGAGCCTGAGGCTGCACAAGTATACGCCTAACTTTGAGAAGATGAAGTGGCAAGACATGGTCGTGCTCGACGAGGCGGGCCTGGAGGCCAAAGGTGTTGCCGCTCTCGGCGCAAGGAGGAAGATGTTGAAGACATTCGAGATTGTCCGGAAGAAGATGGGCATCGAAGCTCCAGCTGGTTCTTCCAATAACTCGGGTGGAGAAGAGTCTTGAAATGGGGGAGATCGAGGCATGCTTACCCCAGTTGGCTAAATCTTCGCTGCTGTTGATTATGATTCTATCGATTTGTATGTGTTGACTCAATTTCGGTTTACCAATAGCCACCGCTCATATATGGACGAAAATTGGCTAGTCGTTATGCTTTCTCGTTACTGTAGTTCTCCTGTACTCGCGTACAATCAATGGTCCGCTTGTTCATGCGATAGATACCCTGTTTTCGGTAGTCTAACTTTGGGCGCACTGTATCTACGACCTCTGGCATTATTATCTCACTAATAAGTTATTCTTGAAGGGCATGGCATCGTTTTGTCTTGGCTCCTCTCATTTACTAAGCCAATTAGGTACAGCCTGACACATCATATTATGTGCTTTTCGCGTCATCCTTGTTCCAAGACCACACGGTGCGTAGTTAACCTTGAAAATGATTATGCTAACTCGCAGCTAAGTACGACTTAGCAACGCAATCCAGGCTTATTTACTTGCGCGCTCGAGGTGCGAAACAAATTTTATACTCTTAACGTTCGCAACGGTTCAGCTGAACGTTCTAAATCTTACAGTATTCCAGAACAAATATTCCTGGATTAACTTTCCGAGGTGCTCGTGCGACTTCCCAATTGTTGGATCCCAGTGGCCTCTAGGCACGACTATCCTTCTGGAAGTTTTAAAAATCTGGTTAGGGACTCAGAGAAGAACTACTAGGTTCGAGCATCGAGATCAAATGGCCCATGACTGCTCCCCGTTTCGACCGAGAATCCAAGATCAAAAAGCTGGCTGCGAGACCATATTCATCTTCCCACCGCACTGTGACCTCATAGACCAAGGAGTTAATAGTAGCTTGGATGAAACAGAAGCTGCAATGATTCAATGAACATCATATCTCCGAGGAGAGTTGCTGGCAGCCAGCAGATCAGGAAAATGCACGGGCCACAATAATGAATATCACCATTGGAAGTCGGGGCGATTCCAACTTCGAGCGTCACCGTGACGATGGAGACCACGTTGCGGCGTCCTTCGCACATCAATCCTGTACATAGTTCAGTTAACAGCATATGTGCGCGCATGATCCCACCTCCCCAGCAAGGGTGCAGTTTGTTTCGGAGTCTGCCAGGACCCTGACCGAGTTTCAACAAAAATAATCGTGCATTGCAAGTGCTTCTGGAACGTAAATATACATAATAGTTAACCACATCCCCATGAATCGTGTTCAGGCCTCGTCACGATGGAAATTATTTGATAAGGCTTCAATTCCTTTGCTTGTTCTGTGCGCAGTAGTATGCAATTTTGGAAGTCGATTCCGATTGAGAAAGCAGTACAGCTTGTAGGCAGTATTTTTATTATAACCGTCTTTTGGTATGTACACACCCAGAATGAAATACAGTTGGTGGACTAATTTGGTGGGTATGGTCTAGGCTTCATGCACCGCTTCATTTTTGATGAACTTCCCCTCAGGAGACACCTCCCTGAGATTTTATTTATTTTATTTACATAATTTAATTTCTCATGAACGACCACACAAGTTTAGTTCGACTGCCAGGCTATTCGGGTCCCTCTTGGAGCTCAGGCTTCTTGTGCTATATAAACATCCTAAACTAAACATTTGTATGAGTCCTACTTATTTCTTTTGACTGCTCGACAAAACAAACGCTCACGAGTCCAGCGAATCCACCAGAGCCATTTAATTGTATTTTTGTGGGTCATATTTACTCCTGCACTATGCACGACAGTTGCTGACAATGCATGTCATATGTTCAACTATTTTTCTCTCATAATAACAACCAATCAATCCTCACTTATTTCTCAGAAATCGCATCGACCGCTAGACCCGACAGACATGCCTCTTGATCGTGGTCCCTCACCTTTTGCCCTCTGCCATAGACGTTTCGAAGCCATGTCACCCCTGGATAGCGAAGTTCACCCAGTCTTCCATGCTGGTAGAGTAGCAGTTATCACTGGCGCTGCGAGCGGTATTGGTAAAGCTGCTGCTGTCGAATTGGCAAAGTACGTGGGCGCCGTCGCTCTTGACCCCGCGAGCGAGATACTCACGAATGTGATATGTCTGCGCTGACGGTGTTGACTGTTGCATTCGGTGCTTTGGTGATTTGTGCCCCACCCAGGCTCGGTCTGAAAATTGCAATGGCGGATATCAAGGAAGATGTCTTGGCCTTTGCTGCCAAGGACATTATTTCCATTGTTGGAGAGGCTAACGTACTTGTCATTCCGACGGATGTGTCGAACATCGACGACGTCGTGCGTTTACGCGACAAGGTCTATGAGGCATGGGGTGAGGTGAGCAAATCATGCCTTGCACACAGAACAAGTGGTTACCACCACAATTCATGCCATCTCATCTCATCTCATCCTATTGGGCCAATATTCTGATCTGATCATTGCTTGCAGGTCGCGGTTCTCCTCAACAACGCCGCAGTAGGTCCCGACAGCAAATCTTGGAAGATGCTAGACAACTGGAAGAAGACGTTCGACGTTAATCTTTTCGGGTTCGTCATTTATTCGATAAGAGCGTAAGCATAGTCTGACTTACAGCGGGTAGTGTGGTCAATGTGCAGCAGACCTTCGTGCCAGTTGGTGTTCTCCTCTGTGTACCGTATATCCTGACGCTGACAGTGATGTTATTGTTATTTTTGTCAGTCCATGTTGCACCAGGAGAACCAAGCTGTGATCATCAACACTGGATCCAAGCAAGGGATCACCAATCCACCGTAAGTTTGAGCAACGCGCCGCTGTTGGACAGATTACTTATCATGATATCCCATTCGTGATACTGCGTGGTAGTGGCAACCCAGCATACAACGCTGCAAAGGCCGCAGTGAAAAGCCTGACGGAAGCGCTCGCACACGAGCTTCGCGAAAGCCCGGCGTGCAACCTTACCGCACATCTCTTCATGTGAGCTTTTTCGGATTCTTTTAGATGTATCCCCATCAGGCTTACTTTGGTTTTCACAGCCCTGGATGGACCTTCACAGGTTTGACCGCTCGCAACGGTGGCGATAAACCTGCGGGCGCCTGGACGGCTGAGGAAACAGTTCTCTTCATGCTCGACCATGTTCGTGCTGGCGATTTTTACATCCTCTGCCCTGACAACGAGTCCCATCACCAACTTGATCAATTACGCGTCATGTGGGCCGCAGCGGATGTTGTCGAGGGCAGGCCTGCGCTGAGTCGTTGGCACAAGGACTGGAAGCCCCTTTTCGAAGAGTACGTGCGTGATGGGTTGGCTAACATGGAGTGAAGAGAGGCGCGATGTTCGGGAGGAATGTGGAAGCAAAAGACGTGTTCAAAATGCTGTTGTTATCATCACTATTGTTTGCACTATGTATAAACGCTGTTGCTATATGTAAGTAAATGATATCGACATTCCGTTTGAGTTCACTTGTTTGGCGGCAGATTGCGGTCGATCACCTTACTTGTCCACATGACTTGTAGGTCTTACTTGGAATCAGCATCTGCTCTTCGATTGTAGAACTTATCGATCGCAGTCATATCCTATGTCGCTGTTGCTTCACATTCGCCATTTGAGACCGAAAAGGTCCACCTCCGCAGCGCGCACTCAACATTATCCCATCAGGGATACGAATGTAAGTTTGCTAGCCGAGTTCACTTCATCGTCTGAAACGCAGATCACATCTGCCTGAAAGTAGCGCTTGCCACGCGTTGTACCGCGGGTAAAGTGGCATCCAATTCTCAAGCAATGGCACTTCCCGAGTATGAATCTATTCACCGCATTTGAATGGTGATGCAATTGAAGCCGCAATGCCACCTCAAACTGTGACGAAGACGAATCTGCAAACTTAACTTGTACGAATTTGAGACAGTACTGTCGTGGCAGAATGGTTCCGCCGATGCAAATGACGGTGGATGGTTGAAAAGCCAAAACGCCCAAAATTCTACACACGGGCCGTATAAATACGGTGTTTCACCCTCATCGTCCATCGATTTATCTTTGTAACAACTGGGCAGGACCTTCCTATAGATCATAGACCTTTGATCACTGCTAAACGACGTGCTCGACGCCGTCCTGCTCGCCCTAATTCAGGCATCCACCGTAACCCCCAACATGCCTCTCCTCAATGGACATGACTCCAGTGCATCCACCGAGGAATCTCTGCAACGCGTCAGGAACCTGCCTGGCTATACTACGCCTATATTCAGTGGCAAAGATGAACAACGCGCCAAGGTGAAAGTAGATGTCACTGCTAAGGTGCTGTGATCTGTATCAATCCTCATTGCGCATCGCGTCATCTTAACATAATGATAGGGATTTATCCCTCGCGAGCTAGTCCAGAATGAGGTCAACTGGTTCTACTCTCAACTCGGCATTGATGACACCTACTTTCAAAACGAATCGCCCTCTGTAATATCGGATCACATCATTGCGCTCTTTGGTGCCAAGATTCTTGCATTCACGAAGCACGACTTCAGTAAGCTCGTCATCGACCTCGAGAAGATCGACGAGAATGGAAATGGAGCAACTTTCATTCACACCAGCATGCCGGGCATGACCGCTACGGAGGGCCCGGGTGCCACTTGCGAATCGAGGTGTGTTTACACTTGATAGCTCTCAATCATTTTATTAACACTGTTTACGATGCAGAATCGATTCTTTATTCCTTGACAAATCAACCCCGTCGGAATGTTACCGCCTTGAAACTTACCGATCAACTGGATCCATTTCAGCAACAGAAGCTAAACAGTTGCGCTGTTACTTCATTACCAAATGCAACTTTCCTTCCCCACCCCCGCCCATAAATGGGGCGGACGGACGTACCGAGATCCGCACTGTCTCGGACATTGCTTTCCTTGAGAGAGCGAGCCCGCATACTCTTCGGGTGTACCAGAAGATCATGTGGCAAGTCGAGAGCCGCTATGGTCCAGTAATGGAAGTATTTGAAGTTGAAGGCACTCGTGAGAGACGTCTTGTCATCGGATACAGGATGGGTGGCACTTCTCGATTCTTCAGGTGGGTTGACCAGCATATGTAACAGCACGGTGGTTACACCCATTTCCAGCGCTCTCTCGCACCTCTATCACTTTTACCAGCTGTACTCGGCCCGAAAGTATGTAGAGCAGTTCTCTAATGGGATCACGATCATCTCTCTATACCTGAATCCGATACCTAACTCAACCGGCGCACCGATTGAGCACTCCATATTCCAGGTGATGAAAGAGGCATCACTTCTGTACTGCCTCCCCGATAATCCCTTTTTTCGTGATTCCGTCCACTCTGGACATGCTGTGCAAGAGGCGACCTATGCCTGTATGTCCGACATTTGTTTAGACATGACCGAGTTGATTGTTCATTAGATTGCGGTTGGGTTTTTGCTCAACACTTCTGCAACCGCCTGGGTCCTGCATACCACCACCTCAGGAATATCTTGGACGAATCAAACCCCTTGCACGCTGAGGTACTCAATGATATCAAGAGACGCTTTAGAGAAGAAACTTTCACGCGCGACAGCATTGCTCAGGTTATCCACTCATATTCGGAAATTGTACGTTGTCAGTTTCGCTCGGTTTCCTATATGAATATTCTTTAACAGATTCGCCTCCTGTACGTTAACTTCGCCATGGTACATTATCCGACTGCGGACCAGACATCACGGTTGCGGTGAGTATGATAATCTGCGTTGAGCGGCTTTGACGAGCAACACCCAGTCCTACTCTCTCCTACCAGCGTCTTCACATGACGCAGCCCCTGTCCGACTCTGAATTGCATGATAAAATCAGACGTGCAGTCTCGAACAAGCAAGATCTACAAGTTCTCGAGAGCTTTCTCATTTTCAACAAGTGAATTCAAAAAGAGATTGTTTAACTGGGAGCTGACCTTGCTCCAAGGCACGTCCTGAAGACGAATTTCTATCAACCGACCAAGGTCGCATTGTCGTTCCGTCTCGCCCCCAATTTTTTGCCTCCGAGTGAGTATCCAACACCGCTTTTTGGAATGTTCCTCGTCATTGGGAACGAATTTCGTGGCTTTCATATTCGCTTCAGAGATGTTGCCCGTGGCGGTATTCGTATAGTCATGTCGAGAAACGAGGAGTAGGTCCACCTCTTTTGAAAGGGGATTCTACGACTGAGCACCGGGCGATAGTACCTATATGATCAATAAGAGGACGCTGTTCGATGAGAACTACGGATTAGCTGCCACCCAATCTTTGAAGAACAAGGACATTCCAGAAGGAGGCGCCAAGGGTACTATTTTACCTTCGTGCGTGATTTTTTGTGCTCTCTTGGGTGCTATTTTACTCGTCACCCCAGTGTTGGAGCACCGCCTAGACGCTGCTTCGAGAAGTATATTGATGTAAGCATGTATTGCACATCAGCTGATAAGTGTATTGATTGTGATTCCAGGCTATCATCGATCTTCTCATCCCTAGTCATAGCTCAGGGATCAAGGAACGCCATGTTGACTTGTATGGCAAAGAAGAGTTGTTGTTTTTTGGGCCTGATGGTAAGATCTGTTTACAATGACTCGTTGAGATGTCCAACATTTCGTGTAGAGGGGACAGCAGACATGATGGATTGGGCGGCATTGCATGCTCGTGATCGTGGTGCTGAGACATGGTGGAAGACGTTCACCACTGGCAAGAGTGCTGAGCTTCTGGGCGGTGTTCCCCATGATACATATGGAATGACGTCGTTATCTATTCGTCAATATGTTCTCGGGATTTATAGGCAGTATGCACTGAGGGAGTCTGACATTACAAAAGTGCAGACTGGCGGTCCTGGTGCGTTGCCTTTTCACTTTTTGTGGTTTCTTGTCCTTGATGCGAGATTTTACAGATGGAGATCTTGGTTCAAGTAAGTTGTGATCTGCAATGTGCTCATGAAGTGTGCTGATCAAACACCCTGTAGATGAGATACTCTTGAGTTCTGACAAAACAGTTGCTGTCATTGACGGCAGCGGTGTTCTTGCCGACCCTGCAGGTATTAACCGTAAGGAGCTCATTCGCCTTGCAAAACTACGGCTACCCGTGTCTCACTTCGATAAGACCAATTTGAGCAAGGATGGGTACCTCGTCAAGATTGAGGACCAAGATGTCAAGCTACCATGTCCGTTTGGCTTTCCTAAATTTCGAGATTATCTTACATACCGTGCTTAGCCGGAGAAGTCATTCTTGACGGCAACGATTTCAGGAACGGCGCTCACTTCCGGTTCAAGGCAGATCTTTTTGTGCCTTGCGGTGGACGGTATGTCTGCGTCACCGCCTGCAGCAAACACTAGCTGACAATCACCTAGTCCTGAAGCTGTGAACGTATCTAATGTTGCTGGTTTAACGGATACAGAAGGCAAACCTCACTTCAAGTACATCGTCGAGGGTGCAAACTTGTTCTTCACCCAGCAGGCACGGTTACACTTGGAGAAACGGAGGGTTGTCATGTTCAAGGACTCCAGTGCGAACAAGGGTGAGATTATCTTGCTATCACTTGTTTGACGGTGTTGAATCTGCTTCAGGCGGTGTGACCAGCTCCTCGCTCGAAGTGTTAGCAGGTCTCGCTCTCACGACACAGGAATACCTCGACCTCATGATCTTCAAGGACGGCAAGCCATCAGACTTCTATCAAAACTACGTTAAAGACATTCAAGCAAAGATTGTTGAGAATGCCGCCGCAGAGTTCTACTGTATTTGGCAAGAGCACGCCCGCCTTCAAGGTGCCAAACCTCGGACGGTGATTTCGGACGAGCTCTCCATCATGCTCAACGAATTGCACACTAAGCTCGAGAATTCTGACTTGTTCGAGGATATTGCGAGCCGCAAAGGTGTAATGAGACGCGCTATACCTACTACCCTGGTACAGCAGGTTGGTCTCGATACCCTGCTGGAGAGGCTCCCCGAGCCATACCAGCGCGCTTTGTTCTCGAGCTGGGTTTCTTCGCATTTTGTGAGTTGAAACCACTTTCCATTTTACATGAGTAACATCCTCACCTCTCACAGATCTATAGATACGGCGTTAACAGTTCCACTATAGACTTTTTTCATTTTGCTCGGGATCTTTCACGGGAATGATTGATTGGGGGTTGGGGCAGGCCAGTCTTAATATTGGTGTAGCGACTTGCCTGGTAGTATTGTCATTGTAGAGGATGAATAAACGAGCTCTCGGGCTCAGCGATGCCTGCTCCAACTTGAAATTATGGCTGAGATTAAAAGTAACCTAGGCATGTCGTGGGAAATTGTTTGTACTACCGTCAAGTACTTTCTAGCAAACTTTCTAATTGCACCAATGGTAAAAAGTCAGTTCATTGCCGAAAAGGAGCGCCTCCTAGATCACCATCGTGTGTTGCTGATAACAACTGGCAGCGTTGCATCTATCAAGGCTCCTCTCATTGTTGCGGAGCTTCTTCAAGTCGGTCCCTCTTGATAAATTCCTACTGCTGCCAGTGCTCACACTGCACGTGAAAATGTAGTACCGGAATGTCAAAGTGGAGGTGGTTGCAACGAAAGAGTCACTTGCATTTTACGACCGTGCGGATGTGGTCAAAGCGGTGGACGCGTGTGGACGGATGAGGACGAGTGGTCAGTAAGTACACAAGGTTGCAAGACAAATTTTTGCGTCTCAATGTCCGTGACAGGGATCATACAAGATCGGAGATCCAATCCTGCATATCGAGCTGAGGAGATGGGCTGACATAGTCCTTGTAGCTCCTTGCTCGGCAAATACGCTCTCAAAAATCGCACACGGACTCTGCGACAATCTCGCAGTATGTTCTATCACATGTTCATATCTCACCTGGTGATAATATTATGTATCAGACCTCTCTGCTTCGTGCGCTGGCACCCACGACGCCGACTTACATATTCCCCGCAATGAACACGCTCATGTACGAACATCCGCTCACAGCAGAGCATGTACGCGTCGTCCGGGACGTTGTGCGGTACCAAATTGTTGGGCCAATTGGGAAGAATCTCGCATGTGGGGATGTCGGTATGTTACTTTCACATTTTCTTTCCTTGTAGATTAACTTGGATCTTTCTCGAAGGCCTGGGTGCCATGACAGAATGGTTCGATGTTGTGAAGATAGTGGTGAATCAAATGAAACTCACTCGCAAAGACGACAAATGATAGTAATGGGCCTGTGTGAGCTGACTACTGCAGAGTATTTTGAATTCAAATCGTCTCATCTTAGCCTAATAATCTAGTACAGTTTTTTCTGCCCTCGCGTGTTAGCTTGTGTGTATGATGTTTTCGTGAGCCAGAAGGTGAGTATTCTGTGAAGCATTCGGGCCGTGTCCATATAGTTCGCAGGCCTTCGCTGATGCCCATCAGATCTTTGTCGGGATTTTACAACACGTGGTTACCCTTACAAGATCTTACATGTGAGTGAATCGAAGAGTACTCGCATTACATCGGTTGTTACTAATGGCAACAAGATATCGAAAGTGGCAGCACGCTCTTCGGATACATTGATAGGTCTTATGTGAGAGTGAATCAAGATTTCCAAATCTCGGAAGTCTCAATCTGCTGCAGGGGGCTGCGCACCAACCCATTTATGAGGCAGGGCTGATCATGTCTAGCTCGAATACGTCATCATGATTGTTTGATTTCTCGAATGGCTCTAGTAGATCTTATATGAGATTAGACCGAGTATAGCAACAATCCGAGTCTCCTCCATAGTTCATCTCAGAGGCTGCAAGAGTTTAACGATACTTGGGCAACCTTGCATGCGAGCATCAAGTTGTTGCGGCCCGCCCAGGGACGGTTTTCCTGATCCGACGCCTACAATCATCGCTTTTGAATGCGCACAAGAGTCAGCAAACCCTATACATGCTGACTCCCACCACATCCTCTCATCCATTTCTGTTGATTTGAGGGAGACTCTTTTGTGGGAAAATCCGAGTCACCAAGATGCTGCCAACAAGTTTGCCACCGCTGAACAAAGGTGGTCATGCAACACACTCCAAAAGATGCTTGTCCGGCTTGCCAGCTTGCCAAGTGGATATCGATCCGGCCAAGTACTTTATTCGATGCTGATCTCAACGGCAGCTATTCTAACACGATTATCACAGGCTTGCCCTATCCTTTTACTGCCTAGGCTCCCTGGATGTTTCAGGTGAACTCGAGAAGAAGACTAAAGATTGGGAAAGAGAACAATGGAGGGAATGGATATGGAATCAACAGACTAGTGAGCCAATTTTGAGATTCAAATGTGTTAGAAAATTGAGTATAGTCACCAGGCGGACATTATGGAACCGGCTTCCGAGCAAGCACTTATATGACTGCAAAACACTTGGTCAGAATTAGTCTTCGTTATATATTGACATAATTGATTTCCAGTCTGAAGACAGAAGAACAATCGGGCTATGATAACCCCCAGATTATCATGACTTATACAGCCCTTCTCTCGCTGGCCATATTGCGTGACAACTTTTCACGTCTTGACAGAAAGGGCCTCTTGAAGTTCCTCAGATCCTGTCAAAACGTTGATGGAAGGTAGGCCCCTACATCATGTCAGGCACTTTTCAAGGTACAGACCAAGAATCCTAGTTTTTCTTCTGAGCCTTTAGGAGGTGACTCTGATCTACGCACGACGTTCTGTGCTTTCGCCATAAGCACCATGCTTGACGATTGGTCAGGTATGGATGTAGCAAGTGCTCTGCAATTCATCTGTTCGTGCCGAGTAAGTTTTCGAGGACTTTATATCAGGGGCTGTTCTAACATTCTGTTCTCTAAGACATATGAAGGAGGCTATGGGCAATCACCGTTTGGGGAGGCTCTAGGTAGCACGCCATGCTTTAGGATACGATAAAAGCTCACCTTACCTTCCCTCCTAAGGTGGCACTACGTATTGTGCACTGGCAGCACTCCGATTAGCTACTATACAACTAGATCCTCTTGATCGAGATAAAACCATTCGGTGGCTTGTACAAAACCAAGCATCTAATGGCGGATTTCGTGGAAGGACTAACAAGCAAGCCGATGCATGCTATTGTTTTTGGTGCGGCGCATCGCTGCATGTAAGTTCGTAGTGTCTTATCACGTCGGTGGAAATTAAACCATTTCCCTCTGCACCAGATGTTAGATGCAGGCGATTTGATTGACAAAGTAGAAATGGCATCCTTTATAGCTTCCTGCCAATTCAAGTACGGCGGGATTGCAAAGATTCCAGGCGAGCACCCTGGTACGTCATTTTCAGATGCTTTGATTTTGCAGCAAACACCGTCCTAGATCCCTATCACACATACCTCTCACTGGCAGCGGTGGCGTTACTACCGTCCAATTTATCAGGAGGAGAATTATGGGCACTTCATCCTCTAGATCCTCTATTGAACGCAACATACCAGACGTCCTCGTGGGCTAGAGCTCATATTCCAGCACCTAAAGTTGACGATGACGATGCTTTGGGTGATGCAGGCATATAAACGCACGCTAAATTATATCGAAGAAATAGACAACTGATCTGGATAAGCAACCAATCATAACAAGAAATGTGTATCGTTAGAAAAAGCAGACCCTCTCCTTGACTTTATCTCATTGTCTATCAAGTGGGTCTCTTGTTCACGCTACAAGTGTGGCATTGAATCCATCCACGGTGTATGCTACGCCACCCAAACCCTAGTGCAAACAGACTTTCCTTATAATCAAACCTGGCATTCTTCATAAAGCATATGTTTTTATTTACAGAGACACTTAGCTACGACGTGCATAGACTACATATTAAGGCCAGACGATCCCCAAATGGATTTCACCGCAGGCGAACGGTACTCTGACCGCCGCGCGTGCCATCCATTGATCAGCGCGATGATATCATCAGCCTGTGTAGTGAATAATGAGCTGTAATTCTATAAAAGCTATCCAACAATATCACACACCTCTATCGCCTTACGGATAATTTTTTCTCGTCCAGTCAGGCTTGAATTGTCTGGAAGTTTTGAGGTACGGTCCATAAAATGCCTGATGAATTCCTGGCGGCGTTCATGACTATCGGCTGTTTGCCATAACGTCGGTCCGGCGCGTTTAACCATGGATTGAACAACGCGTACGTGTTGCACGCTAACCATTTCGTACAACAGAATTCCCAGACACTCGTGCATAATCGATGCGTCGATGAGGCTAAATGAGAACAAGTCTGCGATGAAACAAGAAATCTCCAACGCGACATTCCACCGTTTGGTTTCGAGTTTTTTCCTTTGGGAAATGACATCCGGATTATCCTGTGTGTGTGACAGTGAATACTCGTTAGGAGGACTCTGCAATACAACGCACAAGAGAACACCAGAACGAATTAAAGTGTTCCAAGACGGCCTTTTGCAAGTGGGCCACGAAGCAGCTGGAGACCCACTCGGAGTGATGAATCTTAAAGTTATCGCGCACGTCTCGCGCAAAGAGCGCTGCCTCCGGTCCAAAATCTACGATATTCGCTTTTGCTAAAATTTCCCAGCAGAAAAGTTGAGCGAGGTCGCGTAATTTCTCAGATGACCACGGTCCAAACTGTACCAAGAGAGGTGGCAGAGAGGGATTGGATGCCAGCATGCCAGAATCGAGGATGTGCAACCACGCCTCCGGTGTGTAAGCAGGTGGAGGAAAGTAGCCATGCTCTACAAAGCGACTAGGAATAAATGTCGTGGCGTTCGGGTTGAGGTCGAATGTCACGGATTGGGCCAATATCGTGTTGCTGCTGCAGGGGGAAACATCCAAGGATCGATTGAGCGTGCCCGCGCTCGATTGCCGGGAGAAAGCTGCATACGGACTCTTGCCGCCTCCGATCGGTAGTTTAGTTGCCATAGCTAGAAGATGAGGGGATAAATGAATAGAAAGGTTGAGTGGATATGTTGGTTTTCGATGAGAAATCCGATTTCAATTTATAAGATAGGCAAAGACCACGGCCATGTGGTTGACTTCCGCTGAACAATGATCGTCAAAGCGTAGTACAATGCGATTGACATCTACAGCTGGTACGAAGATGCCGATGGGCACACTGGTCCAAATTAATTTTAGGACCTTTTGTGTGCAGCCAAGGCCATACCGCCGCTGACACATTGTCATAGCATTCGAGTTAATACATGAGGATAGAAATTGTAGTACTTACTTCTAGAATTCCGGCTGATCACAGTGATGTTGTTAATCGAGAAGCATAAAACAGGTTGCGGTATCATCATGGTACTTACTTGCAGTGTAGTGTCCACAGTAACAATACTTTTTGGACTACTGGTCGACATCGTGATGTGACCAATGAAAATCTAAGGACCAAGCATCAGTGCGGATATGCCACGCGACCGAGAAGATTCAAATTTCAAGCAGCATGGGTGGGCCTCTGCTTTGGCTTTTATAAGAGGCAAAAAACCACTCACTCAATAGTCCTGGTCTCTACACGAGACTTTTCGTCGGTGGCACAAGAATAAGTAGTGGCAAAGCAACATTAGTCTCATGCGAAGAGGATTAGAGGTAAAATTTTCACCTTCCAAACATCTCTGGTAGTATATCGGATAGTACACCCGCCTGTCACAGCTGCTGCGCGCGGGAGAGCGGGGTTCGACTCCCCGCCAGAGAGTTTTTTGCACTGATTGAGTTTCGTAGTGTCATATTATACTGAACTTGTAAAATTTTCTGTGAGCTGGTTTCATGCAAACAATGATTCATATTTTAGGAGATGGAGAGCCTACGTGGCAGTACAGGTTTACAAAGTCTTGTCACATTTAGTACATTATTATAATCCAATCGTATTGAAAACGCTATGGCTAGGCAGGGCAAAGAGCTCTTATTGGTCCTGATATGATGGCAATATTACTGGCCGTTCTTATGTACAGTACGTAGTGATCCCAAAGTCAAGTCCCGAAACAAATATTACCGGGCCAGATCCCGGGCAAAATGGAAAAAGTCTACACTGGAGCTGTTGACGCCGTATTTGTAAATCTGCAAGATGATGAGCAGGCAGCAGGAAAAGGAGATACGGTTGAAACTCACGTAATGCGAAGCAACCCAGCTCGAGAATAGAGCGCGTTGATATGTTTCGGGAAGCCTCTCCAACAGGGCGTCAAGACCGACCTGCTCCACCAGGGTGTTGGGTATAGCACGTCTCATGACGCCCCTGCGACTAGGTACGTCATCAAACAAGTCAGAGAGTTCAAGCTCCGCCTGCAAGTTGTTGAGCTTGATGGACAACTCGTCCGAGATCTGCGTTCGGGGCTTGGCGCCTTGGAGGCGGGCGTGCTCGCGCCAAATACACTGGAATTCCGCTGCTGCATTCTCCGAAATTTTTGCTTGAATTTCTTTGACGTATTTTTGATAGAAATCTGAAGGCTTGCCGTCCTTGAAAATCATGAGGTCGAGATATTCTTGGGTCGTGAGCGCAAGACCAGCGAGCACTTCAAGGGAGGAACTAGTCACACCGCCTGAAGCAAGGTCAAGACCATATAGTAGATTATGCAAAAAGTAATCTCACCCTTGTTCGCACTAGAGTCCTTGAACAAGACAACCTTGCGTTTCTCCAGGTGCAATCTTGCCTGCTGAGTGAAGAACAGATTTGCACCCTCAACAATGTACTTGAAGTGGGGTTTGCCTTCTGTATCCGTCAAAGCAGCAACGTTAGATACGTTCACAGCTTCAGGACTGAATGACCGTCAGCTGATGTTTGGTGCAGGTGGTGATGCAGACATACCGTCCACCGCAAGGCACAAAAAGATCTGCCTTGAAACGGAAGTGAGCACCATTCCTGAAGTCGGTACCGTCCAGAACGATTTCGCCGGCTGATAAGAGCATGTGAGATAACAGCAAACTTTAGGAAAGCTAACGTACAGGGTAGCCTGACGTCCTGTTCCTCAACCTTGACAAGGTACCCATCCTTGCTCAACTTGGTCTTGTCAAAGTGAGTGACGGTTAGGCGATTTTTGGCGAGACGGATGAGCTCCTCCCTATTGATACCTGCAGAGTCGGCAAGGACACCACTGCCATCGATAATAGCAATGGTCTTGTCGGAACTCAAGAGTATCTCATTTGAGCCAAGATCACCATCTGCAAAGTGTCAAAGACGACTTCCAAAGAGTAAAGACGCAAACATACCAGGACCACCGGTTTGAACTTTTGTGATGTCTTTCTCCCTCAGTCCAAGCTGCTTGTAAATGCCAAGTACATATTGACGAATGGACAACGACGTCATTCCATATGTATCATGGGGAATACCACCCAAAAGTTCGGCACTCTTGCCGGTGGTAAATGATTTCCACCATGTCTCGGCACCACGATCGCGAGCGTGCAACGCTGCCCAATCCATCATGTCTGCTGTGCCCTCTTTACGAGATGTCAGTCACATCCATGGTATATCGGACATGGAATCATACCATCAGGGCCAAAGAACAGTAGCTCTGGCTTTCCATACAAGTCAACCAGGCGTTCCTTGATGCCCGGAGTTTGGCCAGGGATAAGCAAATCAATGACAGCCTAATCGAATGATTAATATCTATCCATCGATGCGTAAATGCGCACTTACATCGACATATTTCTCGAAGCAGCGTCTAGGCGGCGCTCCAAGACTGCGTGAAAGGTATATAAAAATGCAAAGATAGGAAGTGAAATCACGCACGAAGGCAAAATAGTACCCTTGGCGCCTCCTTCCGGGATGTCCTTATTTTTCAAGGATTGCGTGGCAGCTAATCCGTAGTTCTCGTCGAACAACATTCTCTGGTTGATCGAATAGTTCCTGGTTGCATAGAACTTAGCTGCAGGATTCCAAAGTTAAGGAAGGGTGCACGTACTCCTTGTTCCGCGACCTTACAATTCGAATACCACCGCGGGCAACATCTCTAAAGCGGATGTGGAAGCCACGGAATTCATTTCCGATAATGATGAACATTCCGAAAGGTTTGTTTGGATATTCAATCTCGGGCAAAAATTCAGGGGCGAGCCGGAATGACAGTGCGACCTTAGTTGGTTGATAGAAGTTCGTCTTCAAAATGTGCCTACGGAAAGTTCAGTTACCAATCAATTATTCGCTTTGAGACTCACTTGTTGAAAATGAGAAAACTCTCGAGAACTTGTAGATCTTGCTTGTTCAGGACTGTACGTCTGATTTTATCGTACAACTCAGAGTCAGACAGGGGCTGCGTGGTTTGAAGACGCTGGTAAGAGAGAGTAGGGCTGGACACGTCTCGTCAAAGCCGCTCAAGATAAATACACTAGCAGACTCACCCGAGCTGCGATGCCTCATCTGCAGCTGGATAATGTACCATGGCGAAGTTGACATAGAGGAGACGAATCTGTCCGAAAAATTAATGCGACATTCCAAGTGAAACTGGCAACGCACGATTTCCGCGTTTGCATGAATGACTTGAGCGATACTCTCCCGCGTGAAAGTCTCCTCCCTGAAACGTCTCTTGATATTATTGAGAACTTCGGCGTGTGAGGGGTTTGATTCGTCCAAGATATTTTTGAGGTGAAGGTACGCGGGACCCAGGCGATTGCAAAAGTGTTGAGCGAAAACCCAGCCACAATCTAACGAACAATTAACTCAAGTCCTGTCTCAAAAATGTTGAGCATACAAGCATAGGTCGCCTCTTGTACAGCATGTCCAGAGTTGACAGAATCAAGGAAAAAGGGGTTGTCGGGAAGACAGTAAAGCAGAGATGCTTCTTTCATCACCTGGAATATGGAGTGCTCGATCGGCGCGCCGGTTGAGTCAGGCATCGGGTTCAGGTATAGAGAGATGATTGTGATCCCATTGGAGAATTGTTCTACATACTTGCGGGCCGAGTACAGCTGATAAAAGTGATAGAGGTTCGATAGAGCGCTACAAATGAGTGTAAGGCTACCGTACTGTAATATAAATAGGTCGACATACCTAAAGAAACGGGAAGTGCCGCCCATCTTGTATCCGATGACAAGACGCCTCTCACGAGTGCCTTCAACTTCAAATACTTCCATGACAGGACCGTAGCGGCTCTCAACCTGCCAGATGATTTTCTGGTATACTTCAAGAGTATGTGGGCTCGCTTTCTCGAGGAAAGCAGTGTCCGAGACAGTGCGGATGTCGGTAAGTCCATCTGTCCGAGTTGAGGGGGGTGGTGGAGAAGGGAAGTTGCACCTGGTAATGAAGTAACAGCGCAGCTGTTGAGATGCCGTGGCCGATATAGAACCAGTGGATCGGAACGTCTCAAGACGGTAACAATTCGACGGAGTTGAGTTGTCGAGGTATAAAGAGTCGATTCTGTGTCAGGCACAAATTGGCATAGCAATTGTGATTTGCATCAGATAGACATACCTGGATTCACAAGTAGCACCAGGGCCTTCGGTAGAAGTCAGGCCCGGTAAACTGGTGTGGATGAAAGTCGCTCCGTTTCCTTTCTCGTCAATCCTCTCAAGGTCGATGACGAGCTTATTGAGGTCGTGCTTAGTGTAGGCGAGCACTTTGGCACCAAAGAGCGCGATGATGTGATCAGATATTACAGAAGGAGATTCATTTTGAAAGTAGGTGTCATCGATGCCCAGCTGAGAGTAAAACCAATTGACTTCGTTTGCAACCAGCTCGCGGGGAATGAAACCCTATGGATGTGATGCAAACATGAATACTTATCGTGACTTGGAGAGATGAAAATCGCATTACCTTGCCAGCGACATCTGCTTGCACCTTGGCGCGTTGTTCTTCCTTGCCTTTGAAGATTGGGGTAGTATAACCAGGCAGGTTCTTAACGCGCTGCAAGGATGCCTCACTACTAGCCCTCGAGCTAGTAGTAGAAAGACCGTTGGGGTAGGTCATGTTTGGGGGAACTCCTAGACTGGTATGAGGCTGGGACGGCGTCGAGGACATCGTCTAGCAGAGATTGTGACGTCTATAGAAAATCTACAGGTAAGTCGCGTGTACTTAACCAAGAATCGAACGATGCGATGAGTTGGGGAACAACAGTGATTCTAATAGTGCCAAGAAACGTTCTCGTATTTATACAGATTTACGGACCATGCTCAGTTGTTCTGTGTACGGATCTTATGCTTGTCAAAGTATAATCTGGTATAATAGTGGCAAATAAAGAAAAAAAATAAGGAACAATTCGGAAAAGGTCACTTGACCAAGGCACCCATTCCACTATTGTCGCGGCGTAGCGCAGGTGTCAACAATAGTTGTGGTGAAACTGTTTCAACGGTTCGGGTTCTTCAAGGTGCCCGATGAACGTACTAAGGTGCCCGTTGACTGAAAATTCTTCAGCGCTCGGGTTGCCTCACCGTTGTTACCGGCATCACTGACGGTCTAATAGTCTGTCTGGACGGTTGTAACTTAACTGATAGATGCATGGCAACCACTTTAAAGATGTGAGCTTCAATCGAGATCAATCAGCCAAATTATTCCGAATATTTTCAATGAGCAGACTATATCGCACATGCTTCGAGAAGCTTCCCGCGTCATATTGACTCATCGAATCGCATCATGGGGTAAGGCTCATATATCCCAATATGCTATTGCGACCGGCTGACCTGCCAGTGAACGTTTGAAGTTTGAACTCGTGCTACAGGCAACGTTACTCGTTTACGTCTCCGAAGGACCGAAACTGTATCTCTGCCACGACACAAAATGTCACGGTGCCCTTTATGTATTTACCAGCCGAGTATCGCTTGGTTTGGGGCCACCCACAGGCGGCGCTTGCGGTGTAAGCTAGCGGCTAGCGCGGACCGGTCCATTTAGTACCTTCAATCTCAACGTCACATTACATCCCCCCGAACCTAATTTTCTGATTAAACTCACGATACATCGCGTTCCGTCCAAAATCCCCCACCGATGACCCTTCATAGCATTGACGCGTTGAGAATGAGTGATGGAAGGTAATCACTCAACCAAACTTGAGCCCGAACCTGCAAGGCCTAGGTATTGACACATTCGTGGACTCGATCTCCTTCAGGAAATATCCGCACGAGAATGGTTGGTAGATGTAGAGTGAATCTGTGACACATCAGCCATATCTTGAAGAAATTCGCTGCTGCTCGGACCGACCAACGCTGGGGCTACGTGATTGGTATAGGCTGGCTCCTGCCTGTCGGAGTCCCTATTCGACTTCACTGATTGGAGCTTCCATGGCGTCTTCCGAGAACAAACCTCAAGGGTTTACTCGAGTATCGAGCTTGGATTGATTTTCCAGTGAGAAGTGCATAGCTATCTAGATCAATCTATGTGAGAAAATGAACGAAACATATGTATCATCATGTCATAGGATCTGCTACTATGTAGTACTTTCCCTCATTCAGGGTCTACAGGTTGCTTCTACTGGTTTGTACTGCCACATTTCCCGATGGTTATCATGAGGAGTCAGTTTATCTGTAAATCCGTGGCAAGCTAAAACAACCATATATATTCAAGTGACCTGGCATAGCGTGCAACACTGTGGACCGCGAATGATAACACTCACTTGAACTCTGTTATACTCGGGAAGCGCCGTCCAGTCGGCAAAAACCCTTGTTTGCATTGTATAGTAAACTCCGCGGTTAATACATCTTTGAATGGTTCTGCGATGCTCCGCAAGGTCTGAACAGGGAGCAAAGCAGACTGGCAGGAGTGTGTGCAATGAATTGGATTCGAGTTATGATGAAGCAAGTGACTTGCTTCGAAGATAAGATAAGAAATCTTCCAAAATGCAGGCTCGGACGGCTTTTGCCAATGACCGTGTCATTAATGGTGGAACTTCCGAGACTAACGGAGATGATGTTACCTACATATAACAAGCGTACTCAATTTTAGCACAGGTATGAAACGTACCGTAGAGTGAAAACCAGTGGTGCCATGACGCGTAGTCTGATGTCCGAGTCCTCGTCTAGATGGATGGGAAGAAGATCTAAGGATCGACCTGTAGGGTTTAGTTGCAGTTGAGGTTAAGTAGTTCTCGCATGAAAGGACAATGCCGAACCTAAATTGAAGTGCCCTCACGAGACATACCATCATGACTTGCCATGATGGCCGTTGCGGCAGCGGCACATTGTCAGCACGTGAATCGTGTGGAAATCCGCGGTGATGCACGCACATGATGCAGCCGTTCCATCGCAAATTCCAGGGACAGGTTTCCTGGAAATTCAGTCAATACGGTCTTCATCCGGATCCAGGGTAGCTTGGAAGTCAAGAAGAACTGGTCAGATGATAGTGGCCGTCGTGCCAGCTGTCGGACACTCAATTTGTAAGCCGAACTTCGGCACGAGCAGTGCAGCCACGGGATCTAGACTTTGAATTTAGTTTCATACAATTGCATCCTGATACCATGTTCCTCTCGCGCCTCATAACGACTGCAAAACAATTCTCCACATCCGCCGTCACCAGTTTCCCAAAACTCAAGACGCACAGCGGTACAAAAAAAAGGTGGAGGGCGTTAAGCAATGGCAAGTTCAAACGCGTACGTGCAAATCCCCCCGTTTCCTCATCGGTCTCGTTCAGCTCAATGACACGTGCAGGCACACGCAGCACACGCGCATTTGAACGTCACTAAGAGACCAGGGCGTAAGAACGCACTATGCCAGACGGCGTATTCCAGCGGGGCGCAGACACCAACACTGAAAAAACTCATGCCCTACGCCTAGCCCTACTTATTCTATAGGTCGGTTCCTCGTTTTGAGCTGGGGAGCATTGCGCTCATCACCTTCAGATACTCTGTACTTTCTATATAATCAACATTTGTTTTATCAAGAGTGCATGTCTGCAATATACATGACACTGTCGACAACATATGTTCGTCTGGTATCACAGCCTGAGATGCAATTTGCGTAACTGCCCAACGTTACAGCAGATTACTTACTATCATCCGTGTTTCTCAAATACACAAGAAGTATATCATATCCGGCGAGGAATGATACTCAGGATTCAGGAAAGGCGCGGTGAAGTCACTAACGCTTCAATGATTTGAACCCGCGCAACTCGAAAAACAAGAATGCGTAAGTGCACAGTCATATAGTCGGTCGTTCATGTGTATGCAAATTAATGCAAAGCTGACAGCATTAACCACATGATGTATCTAGTATTACAAGTATAGTACGCTGCGTACTAGCATCAAGGTCTGCGTCACTACCTATATCTTTGCATGCCCATTACTTACGATATCATAGCCCGATAGGCGAAACAGAGAGTGAGGAGGTGGATCGTGAGCCGACGGATGTAGGCACAGTCGGAGGCACCGTCCGTCGACGTCCTTAGGCTATGTTCTTACCTGGGACCCCCCCCCCCCCCCCCCTCCCCCAATAATTCATAGGAGGAGGGTGACAGGTTCGGTGTTCTGCAACTATGCATAGTTAACATCACATTTACCAGTATGTTTAGTGCGTCAGAGGTGACCGTCTTTGCCTCGGCAGTCCTGGCATCGGTACCTTAGATTTTGGGGCTTTTGTGATTTTGTAGCTGTGCATTCCCATTGCCTTGGAGCTGCCATCTCCATCGTTTTTATAGACAAGTTAGGTAAGCGGATCTCAGTGATACGAGGATCCTTAGTGATTTCGATGCTCCCTTTTGTCTTCTCTATTGCGGTTGTGTTGATGTTCATCGGAGTTTGTTGAAGTTTCGAGGACCGGGTTTCCGCAACCTAGTATTGTTCCTATAGTGAGTTGTAGCAATGCTCCGTCTTCTTCTGGCCATGCGTCTTTTGCCATTTCCTATATGGTGACGGTCCAGGCGTTATCGTATTGGGATCCTTTCTTGTAAGTTGTTATAGTGGCTGCCTATGGGTGTTATTGTCTTTCTATACCGCGAACGAAATTCGGGGCAAAACACTATAGTCTATTAGCGGTTTCTTGCCACTCCTGCAGGACTATAAATATGGGACTAGTCAGAGGTAAGTGGTCCTCATCAACATACTCTCAACAATTCACCAGATCGCCAGACCATAGGATCATACCGCTGCATCATGTTTTCCTTCTGGAGATACTTATTCTCGTCATCAGCATCAAAAAAGAATAGGTCGGCATCACCAGAAAATCTGAGTAGGCGCTATTTATTGTTGCTGTCACTGAAGACTAAGTTCCGGATACCAGCTACAACTGATACCAACACCACCGTTGAAAACTCACCTGAAGGTCACATGTCACTTCAGTCCAATTCTACCACGACGAGTGGTAGTAGCTTGCACTATTCCGCGGCTCCAAGCGATACAGATAGTCCCGCGCCCCCCCCGCCAGTACCTCTGTAGCCGAGGAAACTGTTGTAAATGCTTCCACATGTATGTGCATGATCATGTTCTTACCTGCAATTCGACACTGACACCGCGCAGCACCACCCCTGGCTCTGGATAGTCAACATGCACAACTGGGTGAAGATATAGACTGCGTGTTCTTCGATTCCAACTCGAATGTTGGGTCACCCACAATAAATTTTGAATCAGATGAAGCGACTGGAGCAAGCGAGCGACACATTTCTGAACTTGTTGCTATTGTGTGCTGATCAGTCCTCTAGTATACAACACTCCAGAGAAAGTGTTCCGACCACAGCGACCACCCTCTACAGCGCCTCATCCCCCACAAATAACTCTCGGCAGAAGGCGTGAGCGTGTCACGTATTTCACTCCTGGCACTATAGTGGGTAGCCCGACCATAAATATCCGATCTGCGCGTGCTTCTGGTGCTGGTGAGTACACTTGTTGACGTGATATAGACTCTGTATTGATTGGATCACTAGTGTTCAATTGCTACAGTCGTGCCTAGTCGTACATGAGTCTACTGAATGCTTGTCAAATATTGTAGCTTAAAATAGCTTAGTGATCACATCTTGGCCCAGGCAGTTTTGCGCGGAGACTTATTACAGGTCTGTCTTAAACCTGACGGTTCTTAGAATGTGCCACAGCTTGTTTAGTACGAATGCAGGATTCTTCAAACTCATTGGCAACTAAACAAGACGAGATGAGGTGATTCGTACTGACAACTGAAGATATACCTTCCGTTGCTCGGCTTATCCGCGTTGAACTTGATATTTGAAGCTGAAGGTTCGCAAAGGCGTATTCCCATGGACTCACTTGGAAGAACACAATTATCATGAAGAATAGACGAGGCCAACCTAACTGCTTTTAAATTTGACTTCCGCCAAGTCATGGCTCATGATGATCGGCGAACATGCCGAAAAAAAGTTTAATGGCTCGTTGTTATATTGTTTCTGATTGCCAATTTTCGTTGCGAAGAAATAGCAGATAAACCATCTGGTTTCTACTTTTCGGAGGCACTGCGGTAGTGATCATGAGATGTTTGTTTACTCCGCTTGAAGTTACAAAGTTGAACTTCGTGAGCCTGCTGTTCCGAAGGCGGCGCAACAGTGCAAAGTAGTTTGCGTCATTCTGGCATTGTTGTGGCAACATTTTGATTAGCAACCTGCCTCCATACTAAACTCGTGAAGGCCTGACCACTAGTCCGTCTGAGGTATGAAGCAAACCGTCGATGCTGCTGCGGCAGTGGCCAGGATAATTTAAATTCCGACAGAGAACTTACATAATGATCAGCGATTTTTAATTGGCTGACTAAGTACATGACTTACTTTTCGAGAACATCCCTGAAACCACCCCTCCGGCGCATAAAAGTCCGGGGCGCACTGCGGCAAGAACGGCGGCAAAGCTGGTAGCTAACAGACGGCACGTCGGACATTAAAAACACCCTCGACATTCAACTACAGCACCAATACCCGATACCTCCAGCTCACTTCAATGCTTCCTAACTAACAATCTATTCTTTATCAACTATTTACATGACAATACCATGTTGCTTCGATCACACTGCCCACCATATCCAAAGCCCTAGTAGCTAGCCATGAGTGATTACTAGCAACCCACCCTCTCCTTTGATACCGCCCTGCTTGAACTTTACTGGTAGAGGTAGCCCACACCCACTGGGGTAACTATTGGGGAGCGGTAGCTGAGACTCATACGAGGTCCATACGAAAATAATAAGAGCTTGTTCGGTAATCCACGTTAGAGCAACTTTACTTCAACGCACAATTTTGATGTGGCGCAGGTGCGTCTGAGTTGTGAGCGGAGACTGAAAAGGATCAGTGCTGATCATCACAGGTATTACGAGTCGGTACAACATACCAGCCATGGATCCACAGGGACTCCTATCAGTAAATCAGCCACTATTCCCTAATCCCATTACCCCCCATGGGGGGCATCTCACTGCAGCTCATCTTCTTCAGCAAACTCAACCGGATACGGTGCACATCGCAAGAGCAGAAGTCCGCAAGCGCACTTTCCGTTACATTGCTCTCCTGATAAACATATTGCTTGCCGCTACTACACATCTACTCATACAACAGACCCCTGAGGATCCTGAGCCCTACCACACTTCGTCATTGACCGGTCAAGAATGGGTGATGGAATTAATTGTTGGCCACCCTGAACGCATACGCTGTGAGCTTGGGGTGCATGTTGAGGTCTTTGAGAGTTTGGTCAGCGATCTTCGAAGCCTTGGCCATGCAGATTCACGCCACGTATCATTAGAGGAGCAGCTGGCAATATTCCTATATGCGTGTGTGACCGGATTATCTTTAAGACATCTCGCGGAACGATTCCAGCGGTCAAATGATACAGTCTCTCGGTTTGTAGTTTGCAAAACCTTGCTTGAACTTAGTACTAACCCCAAGTCACTCATATAACAGCTATTTCCGCAAGATGCTCTTTATTTTTTCGTCCCATCCATTCTACACAACACATGTCCGCCTTCCCACTGACAGCACACCTGTCTCAAGTGAAATTCGCGACAACCCAAAACGCTGGCCTTACTTCAAAGATGCCATCGGAGCGATTGACGGCAGTCATATCCATGCATACCCTCCTTCACACAGCCGCCACCTCTATTACAATCGCAAAGGCTTCATCTCTCAAAATTGCCTTTTTGTGTGCGATTTTGACCTCAATTTTACATTCACACTGACCGGCTGGGAGGGATCAGCAACCGATGCTCGACTCTGGGATGTAGCTCGCAATGATGGCCTGAATATCCCGCCTGGAAAATATCTTCTTGCTGATTCAGGGTTCCCCTCATGTAAAGAGCTCTTAGTCCCCTATCGTGGCATTCGCTATCACCTTGCTGAATGGGGCCGTGCTAGCACTAGGTAAACCTTCAGTTGTTTTTTTTTGCTCATCTGACATTATTTTTTAGACCTGTTAACAAAGAAGAGTTGTTCAACCTCCGTCATGCATCAGCTCGCAACGTCATTGAACGAATTTTTGGTGTTGTGAAACGTCGTTTTCGCATCCTTCTCATATCCCCTGAATATAGCATTGACATTCAGGCGCGGATTCCTACAGCGCTATGCGCTCTTCACAATTACATCCGCGCTCATGACCCAGACGAAGGTCCTTTGCCGCACATACCCGTTGTCAATGACAACCATCACGACACCTTCCCAGCACCTCCAGGACATGCCGACACTGATAACTCAGGTGCAGCGCCCATTCATACCAACACAAACAACCTTCGTGATCAGATTGCAACGCAAATGTGGGAGGATTATCAAAACTACTTGTATGAACGAGACTTGATGGATGTAGATCAGTTCTTGGAAAGTGATGAGGAGGCGGCTTCAGATGATGAACAGTATGCAGAGCTTGAAAATGATGCTGACAACGATGATGCTATTTGATACAGTAGTAGTACAACATTCTGCTACTACTACAAAAATGGAATATTGTGCTTGACTTGTTGAATGATAGACCGCAAAAAACCAATGCGAAGCTCCGGCGTGGTACTCAAATACACAGTGCATATTCTCGCATTCAGCAAGAACGCGTTCAAGAGGACAATCTTCTCATCATGCGACAAGTCCTCTTCTGCTTGCATGCTGTCCAGTGCACGTCTTGTTTCATCCGCCACTCGAGAATCTTCAGTGACGGTCGATGTTGTAAGACCATCGGTCAGGCGATTAATGGAACCTTGCAGGTTCATCCATGCGGCGGCGCTGGCAGCATCTTTGCCCTTTCTGCCACCATTCCCACTGCTACGCCGACTCGTACCCGTTAACTTGAGCTTCTTGCTGTCGGATTCTGATGGTACCAGCTGCGAGACCGACTCAGACATGATGGATGCAGAAGGGGCAACTGACGTCATATCGTCGAGCTGGCGCTTTCCCAGGCTAGAGGTAGAAGAAGGAGGCGGCATGAGGGAGGGGATACTAGTACTGACATCATGAGTGATGTTGCTGGTGCTGGTGCTGGGACCTGGTACTGGTGCGGCATCATCAGTGATGTTACTGACACTGGGACCTGGCACTGGGACTTGAGTGCCGGTTGCAGCTGATGACGTGGGGTTGTATGAAGCAGATCCATGTGCAATGCTGTTAGTCGGTAGGATTTGGTCCATCTTGTTGTAGAACCTCCAACCGGTGTTCTTGAACGACTTCATGGACTTCCCAGAGCTGCTCTGTGGCAAGATAAATTCAGCTGAAATTAATACATAAATGTGATTACATACGTGAATAAATTCATTCCACACAGATTCAGCTGCCTCCCCCTGAATGCTAGCACCATGTTCACTATCCCAATGACACCCGGATCGGTTGCGATATTTCTCAATAGCATTGTAAGTAGATTTTAACTAAAATATTTGCATCAGCGATGGCTGGACTCAGAGTGGCACAAGAGACAACATACCCCTGCCCATTTAACCCTGCAATGTGATGCCGTCTTTACTGGGCCACTTTTCTTCAACCCTGCGATCTTGAGGGCAGCTTCATTGTAGGTCGGTTCTTTGAAGTTGGTTCCAGCCAACTTTGATCGTTGTGTGATAAGATAGTCGAGGAGGGCATCAACCTCAGCATCCTCCCAGTGAGCCTTCTCCTTTGGTAAAGACATTTGTATCAGCTGGAGTTGGCTACAGATTATGAAAGTAGCGACTGCTACAAAGATCTGCTTTCTGCGCTGATCATATGCGCGATGGCTGATAACAGATTTCGTGGCCATGGTCGGAAGGGAAAGACATTCGATCTCCGACACCGGCGTTCGTCGTGCCGCCTGTTCAATGCTGTGCATTGTCAAACTTTGCGCCCAACTTTCATTCAAACTCAGGTTACCGAACAAGCTCTAAGGAGTGATAAGATTAACACGTACTATTAGACGTACCTAGGGTGTTTTGAAAGTCCGCTACCTGGCCGTTTCTTGCCGCCATATATCCGCCGTAGCGCCGTACTTTGCGCCGGACAGGTTTTAGCTGGAGGGTTGGTTTCAGTGACCTTTTCTACTGGTCACATACGTGGATGACGTAAGCAGTCAGTTCTTCAAGTTGCCTTGTGAGGGAGGGTGCTTGCGTGTCGGTGGACGCGCGTCCAGCCTTTATAAGCTCTGACATCGACCACTACCACCACGATCACCACCAAACCCACAATGTCATCCCATAAGCAAGAAACCCAACTTCTCGGCCTCGGAACGCCCTGCTCATACCCTCACTGCTCTCTCATCGACTTCCTTCCATTCAAATGTCCGCACTGTCCAGGCACTCCTGCCTTCTGCTCGGAGCATTTCCATCCACACTGTACTACCGCACACGCACACCTAGACCGTGTAGCACCAAACTGCCCTCTGTGTAGCGTTCCCGTCGCGATTCCGCCTGGCGAGGACCCGAATGTGCGCATGGAGAGGCACATCAGTCATTTCTGTGAGGTGATGAATGATGGTGGTAAACAGCAGGGAAAGGGTGGGAGTAAGATATGCGCTAGGGGAAAGTGCGGTAAGGTACTATTTGCACCCATCGGGTGTGATGTGAGTCGAATATCTATCAATTTGATGTACGTATGATGCTAATGAAGATCATACAGAAATGCCACAAGGAGTTCTGCCCTCAACACCGTTTTCCAAAAGATCATAGCTGTTCGTCGCTCCCTTCACAACGGCCGAACACCAGTTCCACTTCAAAGCCATATATCAGACCGAACCCTGTGTCAGCCACCCCCAGCTCATCCTCAACCAAATCTGCCCCTACGGTCATGTCCAGGCCCGCTCCTTCATCTAAACCGACATCAGCACCATCCATTCCCAAGCTTTCCCTCCCAGTCTCTGTCCCAAACGCATTCTCTAAGACTGATAGGTGAGTACACGTCCACTTTCCTCATCTCAGTATCCACTCATAACGCACTAGCGTTTCTTCTGTTCCCGTTCTATCCACCTCCCCTACATCCACATCTGTATCGCCTTTGTCCGAAACCAAACATCCTTCGCCAACCACCTCTCATAAACGTTCCTCGCCAATTAATTCTCCTAAACCTGCGAACTGCACCAAATCAACCTCATCTAATTTCCTCGATCCAATGTCTTTTATTCCCCCATCGATCTTCGTATCTGCTTAATCTTACTCATCGCACCATGTATCAATCCATCTAATGATTCGCTGTATCAACATCTATATATTCTTCCTTACAGACGCGCAAAGGAGGAGCGCGCTAGCAGGCTCAAGGCCATGACAGAGCGCGCCAATAGAGGTCTTCTCACAGAAGAAGAGAAGCTCATCCTTGCGCAAGAAGAGGCAGCACGCGCGCAGCAAGTCAGAAAGGGAGACAAAGAGTGTCGTGTCATGTAGCTTTCCCCCCTGAACTTGACTTTCGACGCCAAGAATTTCACATAGTACCCATATACTCCACCGTATTTAGATTACCCCCACATTTGTATTTCCTCGAACCCCTGTTGGATTTTGATGACATTAGGCTCAAAATTTGTGGCAAAGTCTGTTGCTTATTGCAATGTTATGACGGTTGCAGGATTGTGCTGAACAGTGTGTTGAGTCTCAATTCACTAGATACGACCTTCAGTACGTTGAGGATCCACATGAAACTCAGCGCTCAGCGGTAAAAGAAGGAAACTATGTACCTTGAGGTACTTAGATGAAACGGTGAGCGCCGGCAGGATCTAGAACGAGTCGCTGAGATAGACCGCAGTCATACTTTACCTTGTCAGATTGTGACACTGATTTCGTGACAAAAAGTGCCAGAATCGCATCTTGACCTTGAAACAATTTCGTGTTAAACCAGATCAAGTTGGCAGTGGAATACTTCTACACGTAAAGCACACAACGCCAGGGAGATTGATACGCCCACAGAAGTGAAACTCATCCTTACGCATCAAGAGGCACGCACGCAGGACTATGGGGGGACGAATATCTCGTCTACCCCACGCATTGGACTGAGCTTGTGCTTCCTCAAACTCTCGGTTGGATTGCCATGACACTAGTAAAAACACAACACCAATCAACAACATTAATAGCGGTACCTACTCTAAGAATGCGGTCGGGGATAAGTCGATGAATAACACAGGAAACGAGTGAAGACAGTAAGTGAAAAGAATGAATGCGGTCGATGAATGTTCGCAGAACAAGAATAGGACGAGAAAACTGCGATGGAGAGGAGTGATCGTATAAGGTTGGCATAGAACATGAAGTATGCAGCAAGAAAACGGAACGTCATAAGTGCAATGAGAAACGTAACGTGCCGTTGCGGGTATGAGTCGAAGTCCTTGGGATGCAAGATATGCGTGACTTGTTCATGTGCAGTGCTATCGTCGGACAAAGAAGACCACCAGAATGATGAAGGGGGTGTATGTAAATAGTGACACTACAGACATGACGCGGCACCGGAACCGCCATGCTTTTGCATCTACATCAACACTCATCATTTTGACCCAACTCTTGCATTATGTAATCACTCACCATGCTCGATCTGTGGATCATCCAGTGAAACTCCCTTCTCGTCACCAACAACACGCGTGCGCGGCGTGCGGAGAAAGAGCGCAGCAATCCACCAGACAGGAAACAAAACGAATCCCACAAAGAAACACCACGCATGCACAGGCGACCCAGGCTCATCCTCCCCACGAAAATGCAGCGCCCAGGGCGTATCTGCAAGTTTCTTCGGGGGGCGTCTAGGGTCTCGCATATGAAACTTTCCAGAAGGCACGATCGAAGGAGCATGCGGGGAGACGAGCGCACTGATAGGGATAGACGCCTGAGACGTACTTTGACGTCTCACGTAATTCTGATTCTGGGCAATTGAGTTGGTGACAGAGGTTTTGTTTGGAGTTTGTTGGGGACGGAATGAACGAGTGGACGCGGGACGAGACGGTGCACTGGGACTGGAGAGGATACGGGCGCTCATTTGGCTCGACCAGGAACCGAACTTGCGCACCTCAGGCATCAGTTCTGAATTCGTGCTCTGGCCCTGGATGGATACGGGCCGCGAATGGATGGGGGTACCGAAAGGAGAGGACGATATGCGGGCGCGCTTGCGGTGATACGATGATGGCGCGTGTGATGAAGCAGAGAGCTTTTGACCTGCGTAGTGAAATTCAGCAATCAATGCGCGTTCGGAGCCGTCGAGAAGGGGTAACGTAATAGAAGGTACGTACTTCGGTTACTCTCTGGGATGGCGAAAGTTGTGCGCTGCACGTCCTTTTTCTGCTCGGGCGGTGTGGTGTCTATGTCTTCGGCTTTGCGTTTGCCTTTGGTCTTGTCGCTATGGTTACGTGAGGTGGGAGTAGGGGTACTTGGATTCATGGTGATTGTGCGGGAAGTACGTGCAGGTGTGGGAGTAATGGTGGGAGGGAGGAGAAACTGAGACGACGGACGACCTTGTGTTTTGCTTAGACCCACAGGCGTATCTAGTCTCGAAAGAGTATAATTTGGCGAGGTGGCGCCATCCAGAGCAACGCGAATACCATTTGGATTCGCAGACATGCGCGGGTCCGCGTAACTTGCTGGGCGGCGATGGTTGGGAGGAGGAAGGTTAGGGGATGATGATGAAGACAGTGATGGAGATGGAGGTGGGGACTGGGGTGCGCGTTCCCCGCCTAGAAGAAATGAGTGAGTGGATGAAACGAGCGACAGAAGTGAATGTATAAGAATGTACATGGATGAATACAAAGAGAGACAAGATGCGGAATCCGGAATGTGTGGAAGAAAACAATATCTGAATGCCGTAAGCATTGGACTTACCTTGGGGAGCTGGGGAGCGTGGTCGAAGTGGTGGAGATGATGGAGGAGAAAATGATCGTGATATGGGCGCCTGATTAGGAAATCGTGCCATGCTGCCACCACGTGTTTCGGACCCCGGACCCGAGACACCACTTTGGGATGCAGACGGCCAATTGACGAGATCAAGCCCTTCACCCAACGAAAGCCGCAGCATTTCGCGCGATACCTCTGCGGGCCATGCGGTGTTTGAAGATGAGTTCACACCTTCTGTAGCTTGCTGTGCACTCCAAGAGGCACTGTTGCGTCGACGGGGTCGTGCTTCAAGTTTGTCAGACATTGTTCGCACGCGGGCAGGCTGCTCTTCCGAGGAAGAAGGGAAGATATCCTGCACCTCTGGGAGGCTTGCAGAGTGTCGGACAGATCGGCCAAATTTCATTGACAGCGATGCGAAGAAATCATCAGCAATGCCAGACGGGATCAGCGATGAGCGTTTGGGAAATGAGTTGGATCGGTCTGCGAAACCTACTGTGGGAGTAATATTATTAACATTCTTGTCCTTGAGGCAGGATGACAAAGCCGGGTGGTTCAAGGGGGGCAGAGGGGGTGGGGGCGATGGATATGCAAACGTAAACGTGGACCGGTTCTCGGGTGTCGGATGGCCAAATGTTCCGGGAGAGTCGAATCCTAGTTCACGAAGGACAGGGGTAGTGAAGTATGCAGTTGGGGGAGTTGTCGGAGACGTATTGCATCGTGGTCTAGTGGGTGTTCGTGGATGCAGTCTAGAGGACACGATATCTGTTGGCGATGGTTTGGAATGGATGGATGAGCTGCTTGTGTGATTATTGACGGATATCGTTAAGGTGCATTCCCTATTGCTTGTTTGTGCTAATATACCGCGACGCGCTATAGAGGATCGTGACACACTATGGGAACTGACGATAGAGTGCAAACTTTCAGCTGAGCTGAGGCCTTTACCATTATTCTTACTGTTACTTGTCTTCAGCGAAGGAGAATATGACGTTCGTCTGGTAATGTCTTTGGTGGGACTGACGTCTGCAAAACCTGGTACCATGGGGGAGCTGCGCACTCGTTTTCGACCAAATGTGGACCAGTCCCCAGGCGCAGCTAGGCGGTTCGACTCGCGTAGAGTTGTTTCATGGGCTGGTGAGTCTGACGCAGGTTTATCCACTTCGCAGACACTCTCGGAGATGGGTTTTGCCCGCAGTATATTGTGAAGCCCCAAGCTGCTGGCGTCTGCTGTGTGTCTCCGAGTTCTGGGACTTAAGCTACGAGGCAGGGATTCTGGATCATCCATGTCCAAGTATGAACTCGGATTCTCGAGAATCTTCCTGTCTATGCCATAACGTACTGCTGGGGAGATTTCGATGGTTGAATCCACACCATAACTGAGGGTAGGAGTGGGTGCGACGTTGCAGCAGTTTTCTGGTTGCAAAGGTGGAGCAGTGAAATGGTTACTAATACCTCGGCCTCGGATATGAGAGAGGAATGAATGCATTTCTAGCCAGATGCCTCTACTACATGGGTCAGTGCGGCGCATATACGAGAATCGTCGGACGTACAGTCACTCCACCAATTATAAGGCGCTGGAATCTGGATCGAGTGAGTTGAACCTGCGTTCTTGTGAGGCACGGGGACAGTAGGAATGTCACGTCCCGAATCGTAACTATTGCCAAGCAACTGGGCAACAAAGGCCGACCTAAACCAGAACGAAGGCAACAGCAAGTGGTGCGCCAATCCAACGAACGTTGACTCCTAGCTAAACGGACAGAGAGAATTCCTGTTCCCTGTTCCAGATCAGTTCCTCCGAGTGGAGCACTAGATGAAGAACCATGATCAACCCCTTCTGCAGGGGTCAACTCCATGTACGCGTTGAGATCACATGACCATCGACAATTGATTACATAACCAAATACACCTCAGAGAGGCGGTGGCAGACTGCATTTGCACATCCAGACTGTGACCGCGCATTCCATTGAGCTGCCAACGGTGTCCTTGATTTTGCCCACCATGGATCGCTTCGACTCCCTGGCGAATACCCTATCAAACTTGACTGTTTACGACCTCAAGAACATGTACAACCAAGTACGTGGCAACGAAGAGCAGGGCAATTGCAATTACACATGCTGATAGTTGGCGATGTAGGCCAAAAATGTTGTACTTAACATTAGTGAGATGGAATCCAAAGTCAGGGAGGCGACTAATGACGAACCTTGGTAAGCATATCATGACCAAGCTCCATGCAAGGCATAGTAGACTCACAGGGCAACGCAGGGGCGCCAGTTCCACATTAATGCAGGAAATTGCTCAAGGGTTAGTGACTTTCGATATTTTAGTAAATGTTAATTGAAATATCACATAGGACATTCAATTTGTAAGTCTATTACTCCAGGGTTCCGAATGTATGCCCCATTGACGCACCCTAGCCAAAACTTTAATGAGATCATGCCATGTATATATGCCCGGTTTATGGAAAAAGAGGCCCGGCAGTGGAGACAGATTTATAAGGTAGGCTTTTCGTGTTTTACCCAGCCCTCCCGCTAACCTATGGACGTAGGCCCTTCAACTGCTTGAATATTTAATCAAACACGGCAGTGAGAGAGTTGTCGACGACTCGCGTTCCCACATTTCTACGCTCAAGATGCTCAGAAATTTCCATTACATAGACGACAAGGGAAAAGATGAGGGCCAGAATGGTATGCAGTCGATAGCGAACCAAGTGACGACTCTGACGTTTTGTGTATATAGTCCGCAACCGGGCCCGTGAACTGGTAGACCTATTGACCGATGTAGATACCATTCGCACGGAGCGACGGAAAGCGAAAGCCAACCGTCATAAATACACTGGCACTGGCAACGAATCTATGAGCTTCAGCTCGGGTGGCAGCCGCTTCGGCGGATTTGGCAGCGATAGTTTCTCAAGTGGAAGTGGAGGCTATTATGGTGACAGAATGAGTGGTAGAGATGGTGAGATTCTGGTGGATCTCGTCTCAAGAATCATCATTTGCTCACGTTGTGATAGACTACGGAGGCAACTCTGGTTTCAGAGATAACAATGGTAGAAAGGACTTCGAGGAGTACACTGCTGGGGACGACGAGACTGTAGTCAGACGATCAGGTTCTGTCAGTAGGAGTCATACTGGATCCCGTCAGGGCACACAGTCAGTTAATTCTCCTGTTCGTCCGGTGCAACCTGCACTCCCGAAGCCGAAAGAACCCGAGGTCGATCTCCTGGGTGGCCTCAGTGATGAGCCGGTGGCTGCTGCCAGCGTCAATCTTGTGTCCAACACGAACAAAGCCCTTCCATCCGTGGGTGAAGTCAATATTGATGGTGGGGCCCCCATTAGAAGGTTCTTCCAGAAAACTGATGTGACTCATGCAGAAGATGATTTCGCTGATTTCCAAGCTGCACCATCTTCACCCGCACCGTCTTCACCTGCCCCGGCATCTGCTCCTCTTCCCACTAAACCGACATTGATGGAGATGCTAAGGAGCACAAACCCTCCCGCCAGTCGGGCACCCACGATGAGCCCATCACTTGGATCACAAATTCCTAAACCCGCTGCGTTTGCCAACAATTCTGTGAGGGCACTTTCTCCCACAAACAGGCAATTTTTCCCCACTACCGGCGGGTCATCCGGCAACTTGTGGTCCACGTCGACGCCGCTGTCGCCTACGACATCTATCCGAACATCAATGTCAGCTGCTCCAATTACTCCCGCAGCTCCACCCCCAAAAGCTTCACCTGCCGCGCCACCGAAGTCGTCATCGAACTTCGAGGACTTGTGGTCATTGTCCCTAGGCACATTGTCGACGGCCCCGACCGTCAAATCTGGAAACACTGGTAAATCTATCAAAGATCTCGAGAAAGAGAAAGCCCAGGCTGGTATTTGGGCGTCGAGTCAGAAGCCAGGTGCAACCCAGATGGGCAGCGGATTCGGAAATTTTGGTGGTACAGGCACCTCCGGGGGAACTTATTCCGCTTCTGCGAGTGGTGGAGATGACCTCTTGCTGTAAATCATGATTACGGGCGTTCAGGGGCCGGAATGAGCGAGGGGTGCACTTGTTTGATTAATATTGCCACGTTGGTTCATGAGTTATCTGCTATCAAATTTTGCGGACTGATTTATGTTGACCAAGTGTGGTAAGATAGGACTCATTCAAATACATGTAGATCACATGACTTTTCGTGACATTTGCGTTACAATGCCTAAGGATATTTGTAGACACTTTTAAGAGAATCCATTTCATCAGATTGCTTGCATGCATGATGCGAGCAATCTGATGGAACAGAATTTCTTATTTTGCATTTGTGAATGAGTAGTAGTCTTTACAGTGATTGAGGCACTGCTGCATTGTTACATTGTGGCTGTACAGTGTGACAGTGGTGTCGATACACCAACAACTTGGTGTCACCAAAACTGTTATGCCTCGCAAAAGGCATTCTTGAATTGCAAATTTGAAATCCTACAATTACAGCAGCCAGAAGAAGAGAAAGTTAAGCCACAGAAGCCATGAGAGTGTAAGAAAACATTGATTTTCATTGTGCTGGCTGGAATACTAAGACTAAAATTAAACTAAAGATGGCACCCTTCCCTGGAGCCTACCCTATGAATCCACCACTCTCGCACACTACAAATGGTCCATTAGCATCAATTACCAATGTAACAGAGTCATGTCCTGCTTCGATATTTGCTGAGCCTGAAGATGAGAATGATGAAGTGTATGAAGATGAACTTCCATGGACCCATACTCCAGTTCTTGCTGGCAAATTCATACCTCCCCCGACTGTTGATGAAGCTAGACTTGCACTAGTTGATCTTAAATTGACCCTCCAGCCTCCCCGTTCCACAGGAGGGTACAAGGATCCTAAGCTTGATTTACTTCTTCGCAGTCATCTTGAAAAAATGCAAATGTTTTTGTGGAGCTATAGATCCAGCCAATAAGTGCCCTGGCTGGATGGCAGCATCATTAAAAACTGCACATGCTTATGAATGGGGACCTTGGTTAGCTGGCCGTCTTTGTGAGTGGGTCCGAGCTTATTGCAAGGACAGAACAGACCTTCCAATGAATATATATGGGACGTGGAACTCATCCATACTGGAAGATGAAGACTTTTCACAGGAGCTACTGCTACATCTACAGGGCATTGGAAGTACATTAGAGCTATGGACATAGTGGAATACCTTGATCAAGTGGAGGTAAAATCACGGTTAAAACTGACTAAAACCATATCCCTCGCAACAGCACAACACTGGATGAAGCATGTTGGATACAGGTGGTCAAAGACTCCAACAGGCCAGTTCATTGATGGACACAAGAGGGTTGATGTGGTGCAATATCATCAAGCAGTCTTCCTCCCCATTTGGGTTGAGTTGCAGTCTCGCACATGAATTTATGCGACTGATGGCAATGAGTGTCCTGTACACCCAGAACTCAAAGGCACCCGCAAAGTTGCCATCTGGAATCATGACGAGTCCACCTATTATGCCAACAACCGTCGAAAAATCAGATGGGTTCACAAAAGTGAAACAGCCATACCTTATGCTAAAGGAGAGGGTCTCTTGCTGATGGTTGCTGACATTGTTAGCCCTGATTATGGATGGCTACGTTCTCCTGATGGAACAGAGTCTGTGCAGGTCCTGTTTAAGGTTGGGAAGGCCCGCGAGGGCTATTTCACATGCGAGGATATCCTCAAGCAGGCTTCCAATGCCATGGATATCCTTGAGCAACACTATCCTGATGAGGACCATGTTATTGTATTTGACAATGCAATGACACACCTGAAGCGTGTGGACGATGCACTGTCTGCATGGCACATGCCTAAATTTTCTCCAAAAGATGGGGACAAGTGGGATGGTACAGATTGGGGCAACGAAAGGTGGCCCAAAAATTGGGATGTGGAGGTGAATATAGTTGGTGAAGATGGAAAGGCTGTGCATGGTGCAGATGGTGCACTGTTAAAAAAAAGGTTCCAATGGGGGATGGCAAGTTTGCAGATGGATTGCCGCAGTCGCTGTATTATCTGGAGGGCCACAAGCATGCTGGAGTGTTCAAAGGGATGGGAATGATACTTGAAGAGTGAGGCTATGAGGGCGCGCTGAAAATTCAGGCAGAATGCCCAAAGTTCTGTTGTGAGAAGGGAGCTACAAATTGCTGCTGTTGAAGAATGCTCTACAGTGAGCCCAATTTCGTTAGTGTCAAGTCGCTGCTCAAGTTGGCTTGTGAAGCACATGGCTTTCGTGCAATTTTCTTGAGCAATGTTGGGGCTACTCAAAATGGATCTATCACAAACTTCCCACATCGTCAAAAGAAATTGATCTTGAACAAAATGTTGTTGAGTCTTTGGACTCAGTTCCACTGCTTGCCATTCGTTGGTGAGTAAATCTTTATTCCAAGATAGCAGTATGCTGACACTATGTGATGCCAGGTTTTCCACTCGCTCATTGAGATTCATGGATGCCTATAGACAAGGACTCAATGGTAAGCAAGCAGCATGGGCCTTGAAGAAGTACCATGGTCACCGAACTTTACCTGAAACAATTATGTGAGATTTGACAGGCACCGGTTTGGTTAGCAACATTCATTAGATTTAGTACTCTGTTCCTACTGTATGACTTGGAATTCTATTTTGTCGAGAAATGTATGGTGGTGCTTGAACAAGGTCACACGATGTAACAGAACATCACAAAAATGTCACATCATGTGATGTAGATGGGTTTGAATGAGGCCTATCTTATGCCAAACATAGAGCCCAATGTTAGATAAGCTTTTAAACCTCAATGCACAGCCACTTGAAGTTATTAGCAGACCATGCAGAGTTCTCTGATAGTGGCATCAGAAGTCAAAAGAATTGTTTTTCAATGACTGAAGAAAGAATTTTTTTTACTACTGTAGAATACATCTTAACCAAGACATAAGTGGGAGTCAAAGTAAAATTCTAGACTCGCTAGAATGCTCAGTAAAAACCTGACTAAGGTAATTTTACATTGGGGTTGGCCGGCATCCCTCAATTGGAGCTTGAACACCAATGGCTCCTGCTTGTCAACATGCCTGCCATTCTGCAAGACTACAAGCCAACACTTGAGGTTGCCTAAGGGCAATGGAGCTGCCCCCTCAACCACCTGAACCCAGCAAATAAGGTAAAGGTTGAGGACAACAATCCAATACAACTGTTTTCTGGTCACAAACCTTGGACCTTTGTCACACAGATATCCTGGTGCAGCATATCACCACTCACTCTGCAGACACCTACATTCTATTCTATGAGGAAAAGAAAGCTCAAGCTTCCACTTTCAGTGATGGGGAGTGTGCTTGTGGCAAGGATAAAGGGGAGATATACCAAGTCCTAGCCAAACTGATCTTTGAGACAGGTGACAAGCTCTCCCTTCTATATGCTCAGGAGCCTAAGACATTTGAAAAAGCAGTGGGCAATCATGTTAGCACATAAGTGGTTTCTATTAAGTGTGTTTATAGCTACTAATTCAATTCATAGTCTTAAAACCTGTCTAAGGAGCAGTTGGACAAATTCCATCAGACTGGTGCTGGTGTTACTCCACTCAACAACAATGGGGCTGCTAATCTACACAGTAAGTATTTTTTTTCACTATTCTTTTTTATTTGATTTAACTTATTTGATTTTCAAAACAGGTTTTACTCGATTTTTCATGGTACAACCAACTTCACCCCTTTCTATTCTCCAACTCCACATTCAGTGCCAAAATCTTCACCTCCCAACCAGGAGTCAATCACGCAGCAGGGCTTGTTGGTCCATGTGGGGGGGGGGGGGGGGGGCTAGTCCCTCGTCTCACCAACCTGGCCCTCAGCTCCCTCCCCCCCTTCACAGCCCACTCCTCCTCCCTCTTTGCAGGTCCTCTCCCCTCTTTACAGCTCACTCCTCCCTCCCCTTTGCAGCTCAGTCCTCCCCTCCATTGCAGCTCAGTTCTCCCCCCCCATTTGCAGCCCACTCCCTGTTCTTTGCAGTACCCTAGCACTGGGGGTGGCCCAATTGACAATGATGATGATGCTTTCTGCGCCCCTCTCAGCAATGCATTGGACTTGTTGGACAGGGACTTTGAGATGTGTGACAATGATAATGTTGACAGGCAGGAGTTCTACTCCTCCTGGTGTCATGTCTTCAGCCTCGACAGTCCCTCCAAAGTGATGGGCTATAAACGGCAACATGCAGGTTCTCTGTCTCCCCCTTGCATTGATAAAAATTCTTTTGTTCTCCCACAGAAGGTGCAGATGCCCATCTACCACAGTTGTGCAGTGTTTTCATCCAGTGGCCAAGCATCGTCATTGGGAATGTCGTGCAGCCACTCCTCTCCCACATTCACAGCATCCTCATCACCCTATATCTGTTACAAGAACATCTAGATGCTTGGGCCCCTACCATTTTTCTCCTTATTCTCCTCGTCTCAGCCCTTGCATCACACCCTTACCCTGACCTTACTTTTGTTATCCTCATCATCCTTGCATTTCCCTTCACTCTCTACCTGTTGCTTCAGCAGAGCCAGTACATCTGGCCGGACCCTTTCTCTGACGAAGCATATCCATGCTCCGTTTCACCCGATGACTGATCCTGTGGACAGTCCCCTTTACTCTTACTGTCCAGATGGTAACCTATGATACAATGCACACCACATCCTCTTTGCCCTGTTTCCTTTCTTGATCTATGACTCGGTGCGCAGTCGCACATTGTACTTATACTTAGCTCCGCAGTTGCACAATCGTGCCCCTGCTTGTTTCACTTCCTGTTTCTGTTCTTTGACTCATTTCTTATCTGCACATTCTGGTTCGCCTATGACTCACCTCAAACATGCCTTCCTTTTCTAGTATCACCCTTTGACCAGTTTCTCTTCCGGTAGTATGAGTTATCATCCACTAATATGTTTCCTCTCCTCTATATAAACTCGCTACCATGTATCTAGTTCCTTAACTTGAATCTACTTGGTTCTTGACCTCCTACTCTCACTAGAGTGATTCTTTCTGCCTAGCCAGCAGTCTATATTCTACTTTCTTATCTGCTCATTGCGGATAAGTCTCTAGTCTCGATCTTTACTCATCGACTTCATTGTTGAGCAAAGCCCCTGTTATTAGTCAGACTTCTGTCCTTCTATTAACACAGATCTCACAATTAACCTTCGGGTGTCGTAAGCCTTGGCAGATACACTTATCATTGAGCTCCCGCTTGACATAAGCTACCCGATTTGGACATAGGCATCAAACCTTACTTGCCAAAGCCTCGCCAAGTAAAACCCCTAGCCTTGGGCTAGCCCAAGGACGTCCTCGACCATTGACGACACATGCTCTGTTTGAGCGTCGCCAACAGACACTATCCAAGTCTGTAACAATATCTCATCCAACTACTATCGCCTTTTGCCAACAGCATCCCAGACGTCTTTCTCTACGAAGCTGCAGAGCTCAAAGAAGAAGCATTCGGTAATGGACATGGAGGGTCACATAAGCATGCTCAATGGCGAGATCCAGAGTATGCATAGTGACATGTCTAAGAGCCGGGAATTGAAGAATGAACATTATGCTATGAAGATGAATTACCAATCCCAGAAGAATGAATACCAGTGATGCCGTGAGTCTCATTTGCATGATATCCTTGTTGTGACTGCTACACACCAATACGAGCAGGAGGTTAAGGACAAGGAAATCCTTTGCCTTCAGGCTGCAGCTGCCTTGTAGGAGAGGGAGGCAGAGACCTGGTGCCTCGAGATACAGTATGAGACTATGAGGCTCCATGCTGGAGGTGGAGATGTTCCTGGTCCCTCATCATCATCATCATCCTGATTGTGTTTTCGCTTTTTTTGTCCTCATCATACCATTTTAATATACATTTCTTGAATCTGTGTAGCAGTGTAGTAGTACATGTACCTTCTGATTGACAATGTGACCATGGTTCTTTCAAGTTACCCTTCCCTATGTTCAGCAGTTGTGTAAGAACTGTCAAACAGTTGATCCATCATCCTCAAATGAGAAGCTTGCCCTGGAGTACCCTCATAAGACCTGTCACCCACAACTTTATCTCCATCTGGATCTTCAAACTCTCGAGCCACAAATTCTCTAGCCTCTCATTCAGCCTACCTTTGAGAATAGTGAAAATTTACATTCTTCTTACAATAGTGAGCTTCAAATCAGATGATCATGTTGTGCAAGATAGCCCATGTGCCAATACTAGCCACAGATACTTGAAATTACCTCAGTATAATTTCTAGAGCATGGACCAAGAAATGAAAAGTGAGCTTGTCATTGCTAGAGTTCCAGGATAACTTGTTGTAGCCGCCTATACAGGCAAGATGACAAAAAAGATACATGAGATTGCAACTTTGGAAACTTATATTAACAATTTTTATCTAAATTTTCTTAACACCTTATTTCAGCATTCCAAGGATTTGATGGAATACAAAATAGAAGCACTCCTTGAACACTTCAATATCCTCCAAATATTATTCCCATGCACTCCTTTGTGATATCAGATATCCACTGGAATCAGTATTTCTTCAAAAGCTTTTTGTCGCTCATAATAAACTTCATCAAGTTTCATGCAGCCTGCATTTCTGAAATCAATATACCATGTCCAAGGACATGTTCATTAAACTTGTCTGTAATTTCCTCTGGTGTCTTGAGAAGCTATAGATCCACATTGCTGACTCCGAATAGAAGATTTTCTTCTAGTATATGAATCATATCATAATAGATGCTATGATACATCTGTGTTATGAAGGTCACAGATAGAGACTTGCCATCAAAAGTGAAGTCTGGTCTCCCTGATATATAAACTGGAGTCTAGGTAGCGCTATATATCCTTGACATATGGAATAGCACAGTTAAAAATACCTTTGGATAATGCAAAATGATGTGCACAAACTAGGCTCTATCTACACTTTCATGAGTCCATGAATGTTCTAGAAATGAATAATAATCAGTAATCAGATAAGTCAGATTGTTAGATTATTGATATGCTTATAGGTAAGGATCTTGGAACATTATAACTTTGGTTAAAATAGAGAAAAAGTGCAGCATAAATAATTTGGACAAATGGCTGAAGATAAGGTAAGGTGATGCAAATTGACCCTGTATGTTGATGTTTATGGACATGATAAATGAATCAATGAGAGAGTGAAGGGGCTGCAAATTGTCATTGGTGTAAGTTGTGAATATAGACAACAGGAAGTAAATAATAAGCTTTTATGGGTTGTTTTTAGAGGCACACTGCTAGGAATTACTTCTAAGGTAAACCTATTGCAGAGATATACAATAGGAGGGAAGTAATTTAAATCTATCCTAGAAATAGTCAATTTATACTACCTAAACTCTCTCTTAGAGAAAGAAGGGATAGGAAAGATAGTAAATATATAAGGACATGTAATAAGGCTATAACAAGCCTCAAGATAAGCAAAAATACATACTCATGGGGTTTGGATAGATTATGGATGGATAAGGACCTTCCAAATGCATTTCTGAGGTATCTGAAGTACAGAAATACATGTGTGATATGACTGATGTATGAGAAAGTGTGGATTTGGCTTTGCACAAGTGTTTAATAGCTAGAAAAAGGTCAGACAAGTATAGGAAACTTGTAACCATCTATACTCCTTAACATAAGTATGAAAAACAGGTCATATGAGTCCAGCAAAAGTTTGATTGTCATACTGGACAATGTCTAAGATAGCAGATGAATGAGGGGTACTCTCAGATAGAGTTAGAAGGTGGATATCTTGTCTATAGAGGCAAAACTCCTAAGACACAGATGTTAATGAAAGGCAAAACTTAAGTTGAGTAGAGTAGTGACTAGTGAAACTAGTAATAGAAGTAAGAGCAATAGTAATATTTGAACTTGGACACTACAGGTATTTTTCTAGTTTTTTAAGTACAACTTTGAAAGCACTGCTGAATAGTCAGCTCAGTGTAGAACTATGTCTTTGTACTTATAAAACATTAGCAGCATATGTCAGATCATACAGAATGATGACAGAGTACATAGACAAAACAAAAATGAAGCTAGGACTGGGTACATACAAGTACATGAGATAGGCCAGAAAATAGCTGTATATGTTCAGAAAGGTACACAAGGTGGATCTAGAGTATTGAAAAATAGTAGAGAAGAGATGGAAGATGGATAATGGACCTAGGATGGTGTAGAAAGTAAATCACCGCTGGGCTCAGCAGAAATTGGTACTACCTAGATAATAATATTTAGGTAGATCTTTAGCACAATGTAGAAAATACAACTCAGCAAGGCACAAACAAAGCTCCTGGCTGATGACTAAATGTTGTAGATCGTGTGCTGCCTAGTCTGCTCTACTTGGCGAGACAAGTGCGTTTAATCCTAAAGGGGAAGCAAGTGCAGCAAAGGTCTAGAAATGCACATGGAAGATGCTACTAGTTGGCTGATGTGAAGCACAGGAAAGTGCATGGGAAAGCGAAGCATGTGCGATGTGTCAGTGGTTCAAGCAATGATTGAGATGTGAGGCAATGAAAATAAATATAGAGCAAAGCGATAGAGAATGCAATGCAAGTGATAGAATGTCAATAGCTACCGCAATGTAGGCTTATTGGGAGTTGCTATTCTGATGCTCAGAAAATGAATTCTTACTGCAACTACTGGGAAGAGAAAACTACCAAAGATATCTACTGCTGGCACTTAAGTATGGCACCTAAGTGCTGTTAGTAAAGCCAAGCTGAAGCACTACCGAGCCAAGTATGTAAAGCTATATGTAAGTAAAGGTCCATAATAAAATAAAGGTGGTACAATATGTAAATAAGTTCAAAATGGAAATATACACACTAGGGAACTCAGTGGACAGTGGATGGATGTGCCTGGATGACTGGCACTATAGGGTGCTTGAGTGTGGGAAAGTGCATGCAATGCATGGCACGGGAAATCTGTGCCTCATATGGGAATAGCTGAGGATAACTTAGGAAGTGATGCTGCAAGTTTGTGCTGTGTGCTGTATGGGTGTAAAGTGCAATATTGCACCATGAGAGGCATGAGTCTCTACAATGACCTATGCTGCTATACTTGCAAAGCAAGTGCGTTCAATCCTAAAGGGATTGCTATATGGTATTAGTAGTATAAATCCATCAGTAATGCAAATAATGAATGTCTGAAGGTAATTTGAAAATGTCTGAGGGTACTTATCTGATGTCCAAAGCCAAAGTGCGATGTCTGAGATTTCGGACTTTCAGACTTCATGAAAATAGGTCAGAAACTATATAATAAGTGTCAGATTGCAAGTGGTGTGTGCAAGTATAATGAATGGTGGATTGTGACAGTGAAGGAATGGTAATATTTCGCAATACAACTAAGAACTATGAGAATATTCTGGGTGATCCACAGAGTCAGGAAATGGCCTCCAACTACTGTATAATGATTACTATGGGTCACTACAGAGTATTTAAGTACATCAAAATCCAGAATACTACAGGCAAAGATAGTAGCAAAATTTCAGATCTGAGAATCTAGGTAATAAAACATGAGGTGCTGCAGACATGTAATAACACAGTCCGAATGTCAGGAAATATGAAGGCAAGTAACTACATACCTAGTGGGGCAGTTCAGAAGGACAGGACATGAGATGGACATGTGCAGTGCAAAGTGTGATTAGCCGATGCGATGTCCAAAGGTCCGATGCAGTGTGACTCAAACATGTGCGAATTGACACAATATCTTCTTAGATAGATGATCTATAGATGAATACCTACAAAATCAAATATCTCCACAGTCAGTGATTCAGACAAATACCAATGACTTATAACGTGATCATTTCATGGGTGGCCTGTCAGAATATCCAAGCTACGGTCAGACAAAGGTACTCTATGGGATCAGTATAGAAACACTAGTCAACCCAGTAATATGGTGTTGACAAAAAGAAAACTAAGACTAAGCACAATCAATGGTGCTAAACAGAAATGAGAACTAAGACTACGAGCTAGAATTACAGTATTGTCAGTTCCACTTACCAGGACAGAGTCTGGAAAAGCATTATTTGTCAGTCATCGGATTTTCTCAAAGAAGCTCATTGTTGAAGTCTTACATTCCAAGGCATCAATGAGAAAATGATCCAGTACTTCAAAGGTGAAAGCAGTCCTAGGGTGTGTGGTACTGGCAGGAAATAGTCTGCTTGGAGCAGCTGCAGGTAATATTCATGATGTGATCCTGGACATCAGCACCACGACACATTGTGTGTAAACACCCCAGAAGAATATACAATAATCAAAGGAATATCTTAATTAACAGACTTTTTGCAACTCCATAGAAAGGGCAAGACTTTCCACTGTGGCCCATGTACCATATAAATCCTTGGTCAACAAGAGCGGTGTCCTCAAAGCATTTGCCATTCCAAAATTCAAATTTGTAGAAAGGCAATGACTGATGTGATTTGAGGAGGCATGGGCAACACTAGCTGTGGTCGCCAGTGCAAGTTGCACAATGAAAGGCAGCATCTTCACATTGGCAAGTCTCACAGATCCCTGTGGTGGCAAATTTTACTGAGTCCAAGATGACATCTAGATATGTGTCTCGGTGAGTGAGGTACTCTGCTATGAAGTCATTTTGTGTCTGTGCCATTTATGAGAAACAATTACTAGTCAGCTGCGGTATGTTAGACATACCTTTGTTTTTTTTCCTTGCTCATTAGCCTCTCCATCAATAACAAAGTCACCAAACATTTCTTGATTCAAATCCTCTATGATGTCTGGTGATTATGCATGTACTGCTTTAGCTCATTTTCTTGGGTTGGTTGTGGACTCCCACAAATTTTCATACAGCAGATCAGTGGAAGACTCAACCCAAGAGGGCTTTCCCCTCTTGTCTCTTGTAGGTTTGTGAGCAACATATTCAACATCCAGATCCTTGTTTTGTGATAACTTTCCTCTATCTTGAAAAGAATAAGAAATAGCCTTGAGACACTGTTGTTTCTTTGAGGACATACTGCTTAGACTGAGGGAAGATTCAGTCGTATGAGAAGTCAACCAATTAAAATCACAAGCTTTGTTTAATCTGGACATCTACTATTGGGAAATTACTGGGAAATTACTCCTTGTCTCCTTCTCTTATTTAACCTTCAAATCGCTTTTAGACCCCCCTTCTTACCTGCCCCCACTCTGTTCAGAAAATCCTGCTGATGCAAAAATTTTGGTCTCTGCACACCAAGTCTATTGTGTACTTTATCTTTGACAAAGTGGGCAATTCCAACCCTCTCCCCATCGCCCCACTATGGCACTCTGTGCTCCAGCACCTTTCCTAAAATATAAATCATAGTGTCAGGGGGATATACTAGCTCAGCATCCAGATCTGGCAGAGCCAGTACAGCATGGTGAGCTTTGCCAAGGCTCACCAGAAGGTTATAGAATGAAGGCGATGATCCAGGGTCTCAGTGACTTGGGGTCTCTCAGTTGACAATAACTTCCAATTCAGAAAACTCTGAGAGCCAAACAACGGAATCTGAAGTATGAATCATATCCTTCAGATTAGCAACTGATTCCACACCAGCCTGATATTGATCTGGTGCAATAAAACTGGTGATAGCGGACCACAAATGTTCAGTTACCGTTATTTTGGACAACTAATCTCAGACCACAGGCAAAGAAAGAGAGTTTGATTAGTACAAGTCATCCTGAAGTCGCTAGCTCGTTTAAGTTAGTTCTGTGTCATAGCAAGTATATGAATACAAAGTTACCTCATGGCATTGCATGAATCCTCTGGGGCACAAAGTCACCCTTCCTACTCCAAATTCTCCCTCACCTGAAGGCATGACAAATCCTTGTGAGTTGGCTTGGGTAAAGACTTATCTAAGGCAGGTCTCAGCAATTTGATGAATTGGTTGACATGTTCCTAATTATAACTATTAAAAGCACTTAGACTGAATTTGTCAGACTTGTACCATTCTATCAGGTACCATGATCTCTGGCAAATACAAAGTGAGGATCCTTTCATGCCTGTCAACAAATGTTGCCGACTCTGATATTGAATCAAATGAAGGTCAGTGGGAATATTTTGCCAGCTTATGTCTCTGGCTGTCCGCATGCGATGGGTGGAATGCCTTGGCGCTGTCCACAAACCAATCTACATCCAAATCCACCCACACTATAGCAACATAATAAATGACAGACCCCCAACCATCAAATCAACACTTACAGAAATTAACTATGGTGTAGGCTATTATGGCCGTGGCTCTAGTAAGTTCAATCTCAGTAATGACATTTGCCTTAACATCACTACCAGTACTAGACAATTCGTCCTGCCACTTGGCCCACAATCTGGTCCTTAAATTTGAGCTGATCAGTTTTGCCAGACAGTGACATGAGACTCCCTTACCTGGCTCTTTGCATCAAATTGTTGTTGATTTTGTCACCTATCAGCAATTCATATGACGATGAATCATGCAGTAGGTCATCCACATGCCTACAGAGCCTATTGGACAGAATTGTCACAGCAGGATCCGACATTTTTCAGTTGGTGAAGTTTAGAAAAAGAGACATAAAACAAAGCAATGGAAATTTTTTCAACCACAGACAATCTAGACTATAAATGGTTTTTAATTTAAGCTAATTTACAATATTGTGATGCAGAGCAAAAGTGGAAGATCCAAATCGGGCTAACTTCTTTGGATGGCATCATACTTCAAGATCTGCTACAGGATACCATCCAAGCATAATTGCGAAAGAATCAGATGAGAAACAGCAGTCCCAACTTAAGTTAATCCTGTCCTTCAAAGTACAGAAAACAGAATTGAAATAGCAGAATAGGAAAATTTTCAGCCAGGCAGTGTAGACTATAAATGGCATTTAATTTACAATGTTGTGAAGCGGTGAAAAAGCAGAAGATCCAAATCAGAATAACTTCTGATTTCTTACATTGCATCATTCAAATTTAAGCTCAAGAAACAGCAGTCCAGATACAAAAGCTGGAAGGACCTTTAAATTTCAACTTTATACTGACAGCAAGTAATAAACTGGTATTTTAGTGTTGAAAATATTGCATCTTATGTGTGATATAACTCATATATGGGCTTTGCACCTGTGCTGAGGAAAAGAGCAATCATATAAATTTTGCAGCAGTATATTGTTAAGGGAGAGCTTGAAAGTACCCTCAGTGCACTCGCCTTTGGTCTTGAACACGACATAATAGATACAAGTGTGTCTGTATTCAGTTAGAAGATAATGGGAGTAAGGGATGAGACTTTTATATCTCAGCTCAAGTGGAATACCTGTTGAACGCTATAGGCCTTACCAACATCTGTACTTCCAGGCTTCCTGCAGTTCAAGGGCAAGTATGAGCTGGTATCTAGCTCCATCTTGGCAGCCACACCCCTTGCTGTCATCCATTTTATCCTTGGTGGCAAGAACAGGATCCTGATGCCTGTTCAACTCCTCTCCCATTACCTCGACAAGTTCTACCCCAGCAGTGGGTTTCTGTATATCAAGATCCCATTCGACGTTGTTTCGTATAAGCAGATCAAAAACTACACCCTCAACCAGGTTGGAACAGTTTCTAAGCTCACACATCACCTTGGTTCCACTGGTTGTGTCTTTGCATTTCTCTCCAACCATTCAGAAGAAGACAGCAGGTAGATTTTTGCAGAGAAGGAGGGTTGAGGTGAGGGAGAGTATGTTGCGATGGAAGTTCAGCATGTAAATTTTAAATTTTTAGTGTCTTAACAGTATTAATTATTATATTCTAGGTTCTCTCTACAGTGTTGAAGCCCTATGTCAGAATCCTTAAGTCTGCACACATTGTCTTTCTGGTCTGCGGCTCTGTGGTGGTGCACAAGACACCCTACACTCAGCTCAAGGAGGTGGTTCTTCATTTCAACTTCATAGACACAATTATCTTTCCATTTTGTACCTCAGTCTTCAGCTGTGTCTACCCCAGGCAAGCACAAGAATGACAGTGTACCTATTGGGACTGCAAAGAAGGTGTGCAGGTGATTTGTGTATTTACTTTGCAGTGTACATACATAATTTGAATTGAGTTATCATGCTTTGTCACATAGTTTATTGAGTAATGATGTGTCTTAGTTTGTATGTACGTGATTGTGTTTCCCTCAAAATTTCAACTTTTCAGCCTGCTCTAAGGTTACATGATGTATATCCATCCTTGCCAAAAGCTCCTGATTTATACAACTAGTGATCAATGGCTGAATGGTATGCTTCTTGGGAGGGAGCACTGAGTCTCCACAAAGATCAGTTTGTAAATGGGAAGAATTCCCGTCAGAATATTCTAAGACAGATCCACAATAAAATTGTTGCAATTCATCACACAAGAGACGATCTTGAGGATTTATCAAAGAGATTGAAAAAGGTACTGTTTTAGTTTGAGTATACAATGGTGCCGACATACTTGATATATAGGCTATCCAGAGGTACTACCTCCAGTTCTTAACAGATGCAGATGATTAACGTGCTAAGCAAGAGATCTTGGGAGATGACTCGGAGGTGGAGGAAGAACCATCTAGCATGTCCCCTGAGGAGAGAGAGTTGGCAGCTCATCCAAAGGAGGCAGGGTTCTATAAGAAGGAGCTTAATGCTTGGAATGTCACACAGAAACTCTTTAAGCAAGAGATGGACAACTATGATAAGGAGCAGCAACAGAAGAAAGGTGTACAACATTCTATTAAGTATAGAACTGGACATGTGAGGGAGTGGTTCAACAGCATGACCCCTGCACATCAGAAGGAGGTTGAGGAGGTGAGGAACAAGTGGAATAGAGAGGGCGTCCTGGCAGAATCACAGACAATGTCAATTGCTATTTTTTTTCAATTTATACTATAACTATATCGGCAGGTATCGAAAGAAAAACCTCAAAAAAGCTCTCGAGGATTTTACAGAACAAATGTGTCATACTATGGTTTGCCGACTCATGATGTTGGTCAGTCACAAGAAAAACAGTGATCAGACTTTAAGTGTCAAGATGTGAGTATTTATCTACTCTCCTCAGTGTAAAATAACAACATTATTATTATTCAGTCACAAGTCTCAGCCTGTCAATCATAAGAAACCATTTAGCCAGAATTCTCAAGGAAGCAAAGAATGGATGTCTGGAGGTTTTGAAAAATTTGCTGAGTGGTCAAAGGCTGAATTCTGTGAGTTGTGAGTTTTTAGATTAGTTCACACTGCTCAATAGACTATGTATCAGATCCCACTAATGATGACAATGACTCCTCCGATGAAGAAAGTAACAATGGAAAGGATGCAATGCCTGAAGTTGTCTTGGATAGGCACAGATATGCAAAGCTCCCTTCCCGTATGGAAGTAGGCCTCAAGGGGCAACAAGGATTGGTTTGGCAAAATTTTTATGCATCTTACAGTGAGTTGCTGATTACTTTGTCTTTGTTGATTTTAACTTAACTCACCTTCCATTTTTCAGAAGTCTTCACTGATAGCATGAAGCCAGTACCTTGGCTTTTGATTGCCGGTGAGCCTTCACTGTACCTGGATCCCAACTCCATCTCCAATGGTTTTATCATGCAAGACCTATCTCATTTGAGGGCAAAGGAAATCAACAAACTTTGGAGCCATTGGAAAGCCAGAGATGCTTCAAATCAGAAATTGATTATTTTTATTGGGGCTGTGAGTGCCCACAGGAACAAGTCCCTGCTCCACAATGCTGTTTATGTAGGTGAGAAAAAATCCAAAATGAAGTATGTAGAAGTTGACACTAATGATGAAGACAAGGCCTCAGCCGCCCCTACACCTATGAAACATTTGAGACAGCTGGCCAATGACACCTCCAAGGACAGCTCTGATGACAATTCAGCTCCATTAGCAGGGCCAGTCACTCCAGCATCAGTTTCTCAAGAAGACACACACACACCAGCCACTATTCCAATAAAAGATCAGATATCATTCTTATGGTCTCTTAGCAGCAACAACAAATATTTGCTTTTCATTTTGAGTATTGGTGGCTTGAAAAAGGTACACTTGTGATTTACATATATCTAGATTCATGAAACTTAATACTTGATGCAGGAACAAAGCTCTAAGGCAATACAATGGCTTGCATGGGTGACGTGGTCTTAGGAGGGATCATACCTTCTGAACAGTGTCCACTCAGAGGCTAGTGAGTTAGACAAGTTCTTTAAGATAGTCCTGTCAGCAAAGATCTCTGAATTGTCGTCAGCTATGAAGGTTGGCCTAGGTCTTGAGATGCTACTAAGAGAATGTACTAGCTAGAGATGTAGCAATACTTCAAGGGATTGCAGCCTTGAGTCATCTTTTGAAGCTGAATGCAATTTTTCCATGACTCATTTGGTGATGTAGGCTCGCTGGAAGTAAGTATACCAGACAGCAAAATGAAGGTTCAGTTTCTTGATGTAAACTGTGGCAACTTGAAGGTTGAATCTTGCATTGTATGGAGCTATTGAATACAAAGTGGGACTACAAAGGAGTAACATCGTTACTTGGAAGGAAGACACTTACTGAATTAGTAGTGTCTATGCAATCAGCCCAGCTGGCAAGGTGTTGGTGCCCTTTTGGTACGTTTATGGTATATGGGAAAGGTGTAAGTGTCGGAAGCTGAGCGCTGATCAACATCTCGTCTGAGAAAGATGTTGATGGAAGGTGTTACGACTTGGATGGTATCTGTTGGCGATGCTCAAACAGAGCTTGTGTCGTCAACGGTCTGTGGACGTCCTTGGGCTAGCCCAAGGTTAGGGGTCGTACTTGGCATGTCTTCGGCAAGTACGATTTGACGCCTATGTCCAAATCGGGTAGCTTATGTCACACGGGTGCGAGACGATAAGCTATATCGGCCTAGGCTTACGACACCCGAAGGTTAATCGTAAGGATCGTCGTTAATTAGAAGGACAGAAGTCCGACTAGTTAACAGGGGCTTTGCTCGTCGACGAAGTCGATGAGTAAAGGTCGAGACTATAGGCTTATCCGCGAAGAGCAGATAAGAAGATAGAATATAGACTGCTGGCGAGGCAGAAGGATCACTCTGGTGAGAGTAGGAGGTCAAGAACCAAGTAGATTCAAGTTAGGGAATATAGTACATGGTAGCGAGTTTATATAGAGGACAGGAGACATATTAGTGGGTGATAACTCGTACTACCGGGAGAGGCAATCGGTAAAGGGTATAACTATAACAGGAAGGCACGTTTGGTCGAGGTAGAACGTGCTTGATAAGAAAGTGAGTCAAAGATCGAAATAAGAAGTGAAACGCGCAGAGGCACGATCGTGCAGCTGTGGATCTAAGTATAAGTCGCATGTGCGACTGCGCACCGAGTCAGAGATCAAGAAAGGGAATAGGGCAAAGGGGATGCGTCGTGCATCGTGTCATAGGTTACCGTCCAGACGGTAACGGCAAGGGGACTATCCACAGGATCAGTCAGGTGATGAAACGGAGCATGGGTATGCTTCGTCAGCAAAAGGGTCCGGCCAGATGTACTGGCTCTGCTGAAGCGACAGGTAGAGGGCGAAAGGGAATGCGAGGATGACGAGGATGACAAGGGTAAGGTCGGGGTAAGGGTATGATGCGAGGGCTGATACGAGGAGGATTAGGAGAAAAATAGTAGGGGCCCAAGTGTCTAGATGTTCTTGTAACAGAAGGAGTATCATCAAAAGTATCCTGAGTGTGTAAACATCACCAACTTCTCAGCAGAACTGCTAATGACTCATGATGCATGAGGCAAGTTATCAAGTATGAGGTGGATGAAGCTACCCCCAACACCTTCTCTTACCTTGGCACCTTCATTTTAGGTATCAAGACCCTCAACCACGCCATAAAGGCAATCAATACAACCAGAGGTGGAGTTATCAACATGGTCAAGGCAAAGGAGGAACAACATGCTGTCATTGCTGAGGCTGGGGGGGTGAAGAACATGCAACTGATACTGCCACTCAGTCCATTTCAACTAGGGAAAGATGAAGTACATGACAGAAAGCAAAGGGAGAAGGATGAGATAAGAAAGAAGATTGAAGAGGAACTTTGGGAGATGGAGGAACAGAAGAAGAAAATGGTGATGCTGCAGAAGGACATGAGAAAGCTGAAAGAGAAAGCAAAAGCTGAAGGAGAGAGAGCAAAAGCTGGAGGAGGAGAATGAGAAGCTGTCGAAACTGATGGAAGGGGAGATTGAGAAGGATAGTGAAGGTAAGGAGGCGGAGAATGCTCAGAAAGAGGTGGTGATGGTGGTGGTGGTGGAGGAGACAGGTGGCAGAGGTGGAGGCAGAGGCAGAGGTGGCAAAGGCAGAGATGGCAGAGGTGGAGGAGGCAGAGGCAGAGGCAGAGGCAGAGGAGGTGCTGCAGAAAGGGAAGAAAAGAGGAAAGTCTGGGGGATCTGAAAGACCATCCAAGAAGACTGCCACTGACAATATTTGTGGATCCAGCAGAGCCAGACAGCCCTCCAAAAAGGCCATATACAAGTGACATAGCATAGGGCATCATATTATTGCTGTTTTCATGTGTAGATCTAGTGGACATTACTAGGCAAAGTAATATACCTTATAAGGTAGCCAGTATATAGGTTACATGGCCAGCAAAGACTCTTATACTTGATTTTATGAGCAGCAGGCTGGCTGAACTGGTCAGTACTTGTTCTATCTGGCCGGCTGGCACCATTTTACATACCAATACTTGACCTTGGCTGCCCTATGGCCTCGGCCAGGTCTTTTATATGTCAATAGTTTATAAATCTGCTGGTTGAGCTGGGCCTATGCACTGGGCCAGGTCTCATATATGGCTGGGTATAGGAGACCTGGCCAGGTGCTGTGTCCTTGCTGAGTTGGATCTAGAACCATCAGCCAGCCCTAGCACTATGTGGCCAGCCAGCACCCTTATATATGATTGTATGAGCAGGGCTGGCTGAGCACCTTTATTTGGAACCATGAGCCAACCCTATGGTGTGATTCACTTAGAGGCCGCTACTTTTGTCCAAGCACCAAATTGAATCATCAATGATGACAGATGTAATCCTAACCCTAATATGAGATGCGGATCCCAGCTATAGAGGTACACTACAACACCAACTTCAATAATCGTGAACTGGGTGTTATTGATTGTCTGAACAATACTAAAAAGTTCGAGTTGAGATGTGATCAGTATTGAAAATGGCCAACACACACCAGAAAGCAGCAGCAGCTCGTGCAAGAGCTGCAAGGCTTGCAAGAAAAGCTCAAACACCCTCTGATAACTCATGTCCACCTCATGTTACACCACCAGTCCTCTTGCCTCCCATTTCAGTTGAATCCGAGTCTGAGTTTGAGTTTAAATGTGGGTACAAGGGTGGTGTCAACTGCATACCATCAGAGCCTGACTTGCATACTACTGGTGAACATGCTGAGCCCTCTGACAATGAAAGGATGTCAGATACGGATGAAAGCTTGGAGGAATTGGAAGGAACAGACCTGGAGGAAAATCTGAAGGCTCTCAGAGTTGATGTTGAAAGCAGCCTGAAAAGTGGATATGCAAAGGTGGCTGTGCCAAAGACTGTCGAGATCTGGCAAAAGGCAGAGAAGAATCGAGCACTGGGATATATGGGCATTTCGAAGTGCACTCAGCAGCATCATGCAAAACAGGCCCATGAACATGAACAGGCTCGTGAATTTGCACAAAAATTGTGAGTCCTCCCTCAATTTTTCATGTCAACAATGAGTGCAGCTGCTTACCTGTCTCACTGGCAGTAACAACCCCCAGGTCTCAATGATGCACCGGATGTTTGTTGTTAACAAAAATGCAAATAATAGAGTGACAGCACCATCACCTTCACCCAAGCCATCACTGTCCACAATAGCAAATGAGGTGGTTCCTGAAAGTAAAACAGGCCGTCAGTTTGACTTCTTTGGATACCTCTCCAATCTGTCTGACAACTCAGATGCAGATGTTGAGGACTCTGACATCAACTCAGATACCAATACTGGTGATGGCCGACTACCAAGAGTCCCTCCTTGCAAATGGCAGAGATTGGATGTGCCATGGAGGGTTCAATGAGAGCACAAGCAGGAACACCAGAGCAAGGACATGAAGAAAGCCTTGAAAGATGTGGACAAGTTGCTAAAGTCAAAGAAGACACAGTTTATTGGTGGTCTGTGAGGTCTCCAAGCAAGATGTACTCATGCAATCCAAAGCCACCTGAAGCTGGTAGTGACAAACAGAAGGACATTTTTAGATGCCTCAGAACGTGCAGCTGAGGCACATGGTTTTGCTGCCAAGTGGGGTGGAAGGCAGCTTCAAGGTTGGACCCGCAAATGGTTGATAACACGAGAGCTGCCTGTCTCGAGGCAAGGCCATCATGCAAAAGTCTATTTACTTCTCAGTGACCTTGCAATCACATCGGAACTCAGATCATATGTTCGGTCAAACAAGTGGGCAGTAGATCCAGAGAAACTCACACAGTTCACCAAGAATCAGCTCATACCCAGTGCAGCGGACAAGTACCTTCAACAAATTGTACATGATGAGATGCCTTGTGGACTGAAATGGTACATGGAGGATGAACTTTTTCCTTGTATTCATCTCAAGGCAGGCTGCGGTATTTCTCTGAGCACTGCACAGTGATGGCTCCACAGTGAAGGCTTCCAGTATACCTCACACAAGAAGGGACTCTATTTTGATGGTCATGACCGCCCAGACATTGTCTCATATCGCCAAGACCACTTCCTTCCATTTATGAAAAGCTGTGAATCACGGCTCATCTAGTATGTGGTTGGGGATGTTGAGGAAGAGTTGGTGGTTTCACCTGATAATTATGTTGAGCGCCAGCTGGTCCTTGTGGCACATGATGAGATGACAGCCCAAGCAAATGATTCGAAAGAAAAGAGTTGGGTCTTTGAAGACCAACATGCTTTGAGGAAGAAGGAGGTTGGTCGAGGACTCCATCAAAGCGATGTGATATGTTTGACTGTTGGACACCTTGTGGAAGCGAGTCAGACACTTGAATATGGGAAAAACTATGATGGCTATTGGACAGGAGAGCTTTTTGTTAAACAGGTACTATACCCAATTGTTATTGAATGTACCTTTTGCTGATATGTTTTTGTGCATCAGCTCAAGGAGAAAATCATTCCCGCCTTCGAAAATGCACATGGACCTGGATATCAGGCTCTCTTCATGGTCGACAACTCTCAGGGACATTCAGCTTATTCCGAAGATGCATTACTTGTGAGCCGCATGAACATTAAACCAGGTAGAAAACAAGCCCGTATGCAAGATGGATGGTTCATGCAAGATGGCACCAAAGTGATCCAACATATGGTTTACCCACCAGATCACCCGAGTTTCCAAATGAGCCGAAAGGAACCAAGGTTGTGCTTGCCAAATGTGGACTGTCTCAGCAATGTCTCTGAGGGAAATGCACAAAATGCGAAAGTGATTCTCTTGCTTGCTGCCACAAGCGCATCCTTGAGCTCCAGGCTGACTTTCAAGAACAAAAATCACTGGTGCAAGAGGTGATTGAGTCAGTGGGCCACTTGTGCATTTTTTTGCTGAAGTTTCACTGTGAGTTGAATTTCATTGAATATTTTCGGGGACAGGTGAAGAAATATCTTTGTGACAACTGTGATTACACATTCAACACCTTGAAAGACAACATGTTCATAGCACTCGCATCAGTGCCACTCCAAACCATCCAGCAGTGGGAACATCAAATGCACAGGTGGATAGATGCTTATAGGATGGGACTCGGGACTGCTGATGCACAGCTGCAGGTCAAAAAATTTAGTTCAAGACAGTACAAATCTCACAGATGTATTCCAGATGCAGTGGCACAAGCTTTTGATTAGTAGTACACCAGTAGTACATGTATGCGCCAATTTGGGGCACTGTTAAGATCGTGCTCAAGGGTTTAATCCAAAGGGCTTGGCTTCAGCTTGTGCGCTGCGCCCCTTACCCGAGTACATGCCCCTAACTTCTGAAGGCTAATGGACGATGTCCGGATTCCGATTGTCTGATGCGCGGGAATTCCGGCAGCACGTTCGGGAACAGGTGATAAGACTAATCCGGACGATGTCCGAACTAGAAAGGAAACAGTGAAGGACTACCAAAGGTAGAGGCGGAGGTGATAAGTCTATCGGGATCGACCCTAAGACTAGCAGAGGTCGACTGAGAGAATAACTCAAGTCAGACTGGAGGAGAGAATGAGCAGAGTCTAAGATAATATTCGAACTAAAGATGTACATAGATTCTACAGGGTTTATATACTATGGAGGACTTAACGGAGGACAAGCCAGCGCGGTCCGAAGCTATGCGAGGCTGTGGACTGGAGGTTATAGAAAAGTCAAACACTAGTCTATCGAAAATAGTAAATGAACCTGGAGATGAGAACAGAGGAAAATAAAGGCGGAAGTGAAATGAGGTATGGAAAATAATATAGTCTAACTGGAATAGGAACGTACAAAGGGATTAGGCACGGAAGTTAGATGCAGGGTCAGATCCAGACATAGATAGAAGTTGGCCGGATCTGGATATCTGGAAATGATGTGTGTGATACATCCAGGTCTGGAACGCGGGATATGACAGGCACCAAAAAATAAAAATCTTGCTCAAATTTGACCCAATCGAAAATTGCTCTTGAGGTTTTATTCAATGCATCAAAAGCAATGTTTTCCCAAGAGGGATTGAAAAACTGACAAAATTTGAGTGTGGGAAAAAATTGGACAAAAGTAGCGGGGCTGGCTGAGCACCTGTATCTCAAACCATCAGCCAGCTTTAGCTCTATGTGGCTGGCCAGCACTCTTATATGTGGCTGTATGAGCAGGGCTGGCCAAGCACCCATATTTGGAACCATTGACCAGCCCTAGCCCTACATGGCCAGCCGGCACCCTTATGTGAGGTGGTATGAGCAGGGCTGGCCGAGCACCAGTATCTGGCACCATCGGCCAGTCCTAGCTCTACACACTGCCTCGATGGTTATACAGGCTATGTACCTTGGGAGTTCAAGGTACACTGGCTGTGCCCACCTCTACACAACAGCCGGCCACATAACTACCTGGACAGGCTGGTACAGGCTGGGACACATTCTACAATCTTTTTGCATGTCTGGGGCACCACTTCTACATCCAAGGTGACTGAAGGGTCTGTTAGTGACCACAATTCTTCAATCAAGTTACCAACTTCCAACTTCTGTTCAATTTGATTATGTAACCTCATTTCGAGTCAGGTGACCAACTGTTTCACTTACACAAAAGGAAATTAGGAACGCGACTGCTACAATAGTCGGAAGAACATTTTCGTGCAACAGAATCAGCAAATCACAGATTGACAATCGTTCACTTCACAAGAAAATGGCGATGAAGCAGAACTTAAAATACGTAAGCACACATGCGAATCGAATATGATGATAAGGTCATCACTCCAGCCTAGATACCCGCCATCTGCATCCTAGCTTGCCCAGCAGACTGTGCTCCTCCCTGCTGCCCTGCGGCACCCTGCACCTGCTGCTGCCCAGGTATGGTTTGACTGGGTTGTGCCAATACCAGACCCGGTCCCATCACGAATGCTGGGACTGTCTTCTCCTCGAGGTCTGCATAGCGAACACTCATCTCTTTACGCTCTTTGCACCAGTCATCGGGATTCCACCATGTGTATGTTCCTGCTTCGCCCCCTGGAATTTTTGATGATGGAGCACTGCCGCTTTCTTTCGTTATCCAAATCCGTAGGTCTTTGTGGTATCGCCAATTACGATTCCACCTGTGAAGCCACAAGTCAGTCCAAATATATAAGTCAAGGCAGCCAAAACAACATTGAAAGTATCGAAAGTTTTCTGGGACATGAATGGAAACTTACAATTCTTGCGCTGCGATTTCTTGCAGTGCATCCCTTGGACTTGAATAGAACATGAAAAACAGCGTCTCATCACTGAAAGCCCCAGCCTTGGCTGGCCCTAATGGCGGTGGTTGAGCGCTATAACACGGAGGCAGATGAAAATCAGGTTCAACGCTATGGGCTGCAGATTGATCTGCCCACGGCGTAACAAATGTCGAATACAGGTTTCTTTCATGTAACATAAGCAAAAACGGTCGAGCGCCTAGTAATGCATGACATACCCCTCGTAACCCATGTCGAGTCCCATTGCACCTAAATCCGTACCGACGCTACTCAGACCTCCATCTGCATCAACACCGGCATTCTTAATCATTGCCAGGAGGCCAAGAAGGCCCCACCGGTCTGCTGCGGACATGAGCACCTGCTGTGCGGGAGTCTGTGGATGATGGTGAGCCTGCACAAGTGGGTTATGCGTTGGTTGTGGATTTTGCAGCTGTGGGTGTGCATTATGCTGATGCGGATGTATATGATGCGTTCCATTCGACACATGCGGGCTTACTCCTGGAGGTGGTACGCCAGGTGGTGCGCTGAGATCGGCACCAGACGGTGGGTTCTGCGATTGAGTCGAGTTTTGGCCGCTTATTGGCTGCTGACCTGTTTGACTTCCCAGCGCTGGAAAATCATCAGGGCCAAAGTCTCTGCTCTGCGCTACTGCACCTGCAGCTCCTGACCCGCTCTGCCCTGCCTGCGTTGCATAACTTGTGACGTTAGAACCTGGTGCAATGGCAGGCGTTCGGTGTGCATTTTGTTGCTGGAGGGTTGGTGTCGGATAACTCCGTTGTGGTAGAGGATATTGCGACGTTGGGTAGGGAGAGCGAAATTGTGACGACAAACCAGCTGGAGGAGCAAGACTTGGTGGTCGCTGTAGTGGTTGACCTGGGCGGAACTAAGTGCAACAATGGCGCCAGAGCAAGCTGAGAACACACCTGGTCGGTTCATTATGAGTCAAGAATATCTGCTATAAACATCACTGTTATTACGATATTAGATGTAGTGAATAAGAGACAGCTCACGGCAACTTGGTTTGACGGTTTCTGATGTTTTGCGTACTGGTCGACGAATATCTTATGTTGATGCTTGTTTGTTGACCTGTAGCGTTCTGTTCCCAGAGCGCTTAAGTTGCGACTTTGACACCATCAGCTTAGCTTATGTGCTCAGGCAAAGAAATTTAGCTGCGTTCCCCAACAAGAAGCAAGCGCAATTACGGTTGCTATCATATCCGTCCATGTGCGTAACTTTCCCCGTCGGATTGCTGCCCTTATATTGCTGCAATGTCCATGGCACAGCTAATTGTTGTCGGACCTACAGCATGTAGCACACCTCTCTGACTGAGTGTTTGACTGACCGACTCTACTTCATTTCTGTGCAGACACGCATCTGTGCAATAGCTGAGTCTATCTCCAGTGATAATGCTGTTCCAGTTGCGACGTCACATACTATCCTCCACATACTGCTTGTGGTGATTATGCGGCGTTGTCCCAACCAGCAATGCAGGGATTTCACACACCATTCACGTACTCAGGCATATGGGCCTTTTCGACCCCTCTTGATTGCGTCGGACTGGGCTGAACGAGTTCTCACCTCATGACACACCGACAATCGGTACTCCCCTCAATACAACTAACTCGGTCTGCATACAATAAACGATCTCATTCAGGGTTCGCAATAATAACGCGCTGCGCAGCGAAACCACGTTATCCAGCTTCCTGAACATCGTCACTTAGCTGTTCAGCGTTGCCAATTACCGATCACTACTCTTGTGACGTACTTACCAGTAGTGCCTGATTTTTGAGTTGGAGACAGGTACACCAAGCTGGCTTCATAAAAATGCAGTGTGGAACTACTTTCTGCCTCGCCAATTGTTAGCTTCGTATTTCTAACCTGTGCGAGTGAATAAAACGATAAGCCTGGTTCCTGCCGTGTTACACGAATACTATTTTATGGTCTCGGCTTTTTCTCCAGTCCTGCGGGGCCTGTGATGGAAGTCCCGAGTTCGGCTAGTCGCCTTACCGGGCCCGTGGTTGTGATTGCTATGAACATGACCCATTCGATCAACTTGGACGTGTCAAAGGTATGTCACACAAAAGGGAGTACCCTCATTCTCCAGCAAGTTACACGCAGAACTTGAAGCAAATTATCCTTTCAAAAGCTCTATGGAACGTGACTACGTACCACAATAGTATCGTCAGAATGAAATCTGCGCGTCGATGTCAAGTTTATGCTCCGACACGCTAGAGCCTTATTTCGGTTGCGTTTCGGTACCCTGCAAGCCCATCGATCGGATTGATCAGTGTCGGATACTACCAAGCACCCTCTGATATCATTAGACAAGATGCTCACAGTAACATTGGTACGTCCATCCAATATCCTTCTGACATTGCTAATGCTATACGCGCAGATTAGACATGGAGAGTCCACGCACAACGTAGTAAGGCTGAATTAGCAATCTGGCGATACCCACTGATAGTAAGACAATTGCAGCTAGCTCTCTGGTCAGGCTGCACGGAATGTCCTCTCACAGAAAGAGGTAAGTCATAGTTCGAACGTGCGGTTATCTAACGAGCATCGCAACTGATCTTGGCTATCAGGGATGCAGGTAAGCCTTTTCCCGCCTCTCCACTAGCCCAAGCTAACACCAAAAATAGCAAGCACGCGCCGTAGGCTCATACTTTGCAAACACACCATTCACCAAGATATATGCGTCCCCTCTACCCCGCGCCCGGGACACAGCCGAAGCGGTACTAGATGCGCAGCCCATACCCAAGCCTCTTCATGATTTCACCATCACCCAGATCAGAGAACAGAGCTTTGGAGCTGCAGAAGGGCATCAAACGTGTGTACGGGAGCCAGGCAAGACCCTCGAAGCTCACTTTGCCGAGGGAAAATACCCGATTTTATACGAAAGCGAGAAACACGTGGCGTTTCCTGGTGGGGAGTCGGCGGAGGATCTGACGAGGAGGGGTGAGAGGGCAGTGAGGGATGTTGTGCTTCCTCATGTAGTGAATGTTGCGAGGTCTGGGAAAGACGAGCATATCGCACTTGTGAGCCATGGTTTGTGTATTGCGCAATTGGTGAGCGCAATTGTACAATTGGGTGGGGGGACATGGAAGCGGAAGGGACCCATGGTTAATACGGGGTGGGTGAGAGTAGAGGTGCGGATTCAGGTAAGTGTGACGGGGATTCATCATGAGTTGTTGCTCATAGATGGCTTAGGGTGGGATGTCGCTGGAAGTTGCGGACGACGAGGTTCCTCCGGTAGAAGTCACAGTGACGGATGAAGGCAGGACAGATCACCTTGAAGGCCTTGTACGTTTGTTTCGTTTGTGATGTTGACTGGCTGACGAGAACATGATTGACAGCTGGACGGAGGTCCACTTCGTGGCATGAAAGCGATTATGGGTGGAGGACTGGTGGATGCAAAGATCTAGAGCCCAAATGAAGTAGAACTTGGATCACGGATGTCCATACCTTTTGGCATTTTAGCACGTTGAATTCTTTAGCGCTTGTATGGATGTACAATAACGGGGTGGACGACACTCCAGCGGGTACTGTTTTGTAACAGTAGAGTATTACTTCAAAATATACTTCGGATAGACGGACTACTGGCACGAGAGCGATTGATACCTCAGAATTCTTTCTCCGCCTCTATATATGGGCGTTAGGAGCTTACAAGGAGACGGCTTAAACGAGATGAAGTTGGATTAGTCACGTGCTGGTATAAAGGGCATCTAGCAGTGTTTACGGTCGATGACCTAGACGATGAGCGAACCCACTGATGCTGATCGCGTATGGCTATTTCCTTTATTTATAATGATAATAACTGATCACATGTGAACCAGATACGAGCAAAGCGCCTTGCAAAGTTGCAGGCAGGATCTACATCTAATTCACCAATCCCTTCACCCACCTCTTCCGGGCCTTCAGCCCCCGTAGCCCAGCTTCCACACCCAAAACAAAGAACTCCATCTATTCCACCTCAATCAACAACACCGCTCCCTCAACGTAATGTTCCTTTGAAGAGGAAGTCCACCGCACCTGCTCCCAAAGTCGATTACCAGACATGGGAGAACGACACAATCTCTACAGTTCTCAAGGTTACACTTGATGTATGCTCTTTACTTCTCTGCCGTGGCAGTTGCACTTATCAGCGAGCAGAAGTTAACCGCAGAGGCAAACGAGTATGATCTTGTGTGGCTTAAGCATCTTCAGGCAGAGCTTGAGTCTGAGGGTTACCGTACGTCTTTTCTATAACCCACTTGTTTCATCAATGTAACTTTAATAGCTCATACGACTCTTACGAGCGAAATTGTGGACAGACTCCTCATTGCTCGCCTCGAGCTTGATGCTCAGGCCATGTCGTAAGTTTCTTCCTTGGTCACTATTTATCATTCACATTCATATCTCATTTATCGATCCTATTCAAACCTTTGCGCTCGATCATTTTCCGAGTCGTAAATGATTACTTACAAAGTCGTAAATGCAGCGACGACCTCGAATATGTCACAGTGCTCGCCTCTCTCCCTCCTTTGTCCGTTTTCGAGTACCTTGTAGGCTGCTGGAAGCGCATCAACACTGCCAAATCAACCTTAGTCAAGAAGGTGCTTTCACTTCTTCTACACTCCAATGAAATCATCTCACAACATTTCAGAACCCCGTCTCTGAAACTCAGCAAGCTGCTGCACTACTCGACAAGCTCAGAGACCTCATTATCAGTTACACAGGTTTAAACCTTCAGGATCCGGATATGTTCCCGCGACCCGCTGAGTGCGTCCTCCCCATATTTGTGTCGCTGAATAGTTACCCTTTCTCTCTTCCGCCCCTCCCAACTTTGCCTTCTCTTGAATTTATAGCCGTCCACTATCAACCCTTGGTTCATACGAGCTACTCTCACCCCTTCTCTCCTTGTCTGCCCTATCTATGCCTCTGTACGCATCTACAACCACCTCTCAAACCACGCTGGCTCCCGCAGAGGTTCAGCCGTTCTTGCAAGACCTTGCTGCTCGCTTCACAGACCCAGTGCGTGTGCTTTTAACTTGCATCATTTTATCGTAGAACACATACATTCATTGTCTGTTCTTTAAGCTTGAAATCGAACTTATATTTCCCTCTAGGATGAACTTTTAAACACGCTAAGCACCCTCGTCCGTCAACTTGTCGCACGCACCCTTGCCATACCATCAGAGGGCATCGGCGGAAGCGGCGGGGACTCCGCATGGCGCGGCGTCATAGGTGGCATGGAAGCCCTTGTCGGAGTAAAGCCCATCGCAGAGATGATCACGAGAATGCCGCAATGGCTCGGCGAGGGTTTCGGGGTGGAAGTGACGGCTGCGAATTTTGAGAGACTGTCTCTCATGGGCCCGCTACTGAGGCTGGGGACGTTTAGTCGGGAGTGGGTGAGTGTTGCACGGTGATGCGCGTGGATGATGATGTGTCTGATATACGTCGTGCGCCAACAGCCAGGTATTGCGCAGACATACTTTAGCGACCCGACGAAACGCAGTCGTGCGGATGTGGACTCATCGAATGCGAGTTTGAGAGGGACGTTGAAGAGTTTGCAGGTAAGAGAATTTGGCCCGTACTTACTTACATAGTTTTGCTCATCTTCGCGTCTTTTTATTCGTGCCCATGGTTCAGTCCTCCCTCTTCCAAATCTTTAACACCCTTGTGCGCACATCTCTCGAGGCGCGTGAGCGGGTATTAGAATACTTTGCAACGGTAGTGCGTCTCAACGTAAAACGTGCAGGAATGCAGGTATATTCATTTTTCCTCCTGCGCAGTGGGATGCTGACTAACAATGTATAGGTTGAGCCCGATACCGTCGCGTCTGACAGCTTCATGGTCAATCTACAGAGCGTGTTGCTAAGATTTGCGGAGCCCTTTATGGACGCGAGGTATACAAAGGTTTGTTCATTTATTCTCAATGAATTCCAGATTCCCTCATGATCTGCTATTATCTATTTATTACTGTAAACGTCGTTGTGTGGTCGCATGCATTCTACAGATAGATCGCATAGATCCCTATTATTTTTCAGTGTCTACCCGAATTGATCTGAAGGAGGAGACAAGGATCAAGGCGACGAGCGACGAAGCGACGCAATGGGTCGAGGAGAGCAAGTCAAAGGGTGAGTATTTCCTCACCTTAACACACCTTTCCCTATTGATGTATATCCTCCACAAAACAAAACAATAACTCGATACTCAAAATGCAACTATGTACTCGCCCATGCCTCGCACCCAAATTACATCACCTTGACGCCTCAGCTGCAACGCCCAACTTCATCTCCGATATCTTCTATCTCTGCAATGCTCTGGGGCACTATGGATATATACGTACGATCCAGGTGTACGAGGACATGGGGAAGACTCTTGATGATTACCAGAGGCATCATGATATGATTTCTGGGGATGGGTCGTGGATGGGGGTGCGTGTTTTTTCTTAGATGACCATTTCTGCCGTTTGTGTATAACGGTCTCATGCTGTATCTGCAGACCCCTCAACAAGCGCACGTGCAAGCCACCATCGAGAACGTCAAGGTAAGTATTTTCCACTCCATGCATTGAGTATAACCATATCTCGTACAAAAAAACAAGAACGAAATGTCAAAGATACAGTCCCAACAACTTGCGTACCGCGTCCAGCTACTTGATCCTGAGCTCGTATTCCGGTATATAGGGTTCACAAGCTTTGCGTCGACTTGGTTGATCCGGAGCGTCGATCCGCGGGGGACGCATCCGAATCCTGTCGTTGAGTGCGTTTCTCCGATATAAGTGAGGTTTTATTGGACGTAGTGGCTGATGTGCGATGGCTCTGATAGGCTGCCCCTTTCGAAGGACGTTCCGATGACGTTCCGAGTCCTTCCGGAGTTTATTATAGAGGATGTGGTAGAGTTCTTTTTATTTGTTGTGCGGTAAGTTTCTTTGTCGCCTTTTTCAAGTGCGCATGAGAGCTGATGGACTTGAAGGCACTCGCCAGAGAGTCTGGACTTGTCCGGGAAAGACGAGCTTGTGATCTTTGGGCTGACGTTCCTTACTTCGACGTGGTACATCAAGAACCCATTCTTGAAAGCTAAGATCAACGATGTGCGTTTTTCTGCTTCACTTGCTTTCATGAATATTCGCTGACGTTGGGAATATGAGACAGGCGATATTTTATGGTGTTTTGCCGTACGCAAACGACAGACACGGGATTTTGGGTCACACTCTAAACACGCACCCTGTCGCGCTCAAGAACTTGATACCGGCGTTGACTCATTTCTATATCGGTATGTCTTGTCGTCAAAAGCTGGATCAGCATTGTTCATGATGTTTTTAGAGGTCGAGCAAACGGGTGCTAGTTCGCAGTTTTATGACAAATTTAGTGAGTGAGATTTTTCGATGAATGGACAAAATCTGAGGACATCGATATCTCAGATGCGAGGAGGAATATTGCTTACATTTTGAAAGCGGTTTGGGATAATCCTGTTCACAGAGATGCTTTGAATAAGGAAGCTCAGTATGTTTTCTCCCCTTGTAATATTCACGTAAGACCAATGTTATCCTCCAGGAATGTCGACAAGTTTATACGGTTCATCAATCTCATGATCAACGACGTCACCTATCTCATGGACGAGTCTCTCAGCGAACTCACACAGATCCATAACATCCAGACAGAGATGCGTGACCAAACCGCTTGGAACGCTCGTCCTCAGCAGTACCGACGCGAACGCGAAGGTGCCCTCCGCGGCCTCGAGCGGCATGCATCTGGGTATACCACGCTGGGCAGGTCAACCGTCGGTCTTTTGAAGGATTTCACAGCAGAAACCAAGGGGCCATTCATGATGCCCGAAATTGTAGACAAACTCGCGGCTATGCTGGATTACAACCTCGATGCGCTCGTCGGGCCAAAGTGCGGCGAGCTGAGGGTACAAGACCCAGAGAAATACAAGTTCAATCCCCGTCAGCTCCTGAGCGATATTTTGCAAGTGTATATCAACCTCAGTGATCAAGAGGAGTTTGTGAGAGCTGTTGCAAATGACGGAAGGAGTTATCGGAAGGAGCTGTTTGAGGCGGCGATGGAGACTGCTAGACGGGTGCCGTTGAAGACTGAGGCTGAGATTGGGGTTGTGAGGTCTTTTGTGTCCAAGGTGGAGGAGATGAAAACTACGATTGAAGCAGAGGAAGATTTGGGTGAGATACCGGAAGAGTTTTTGGGTTGGTTTTGTTCTCTTGTGCCTCGTCATGGAAAAAGGCTCACGGCGAATTCATCAGACCCTCTCATGGCTACGATCATGCGTGACCCAGTCACGCTTCCATCTTCTCGCGTCGTCATAGACCGCTCGACCATCAAGTCTCATCTGCTTTCTGACTCTAAAGATCCTTTCAACCGAATGCCATTGGAGATAGAGAATGTTGTTCCCAGTACGTTGTTTTCTTATGATACGCCTCTGTCATGTTTGACGTGATGTGGTAGATGTGGAACTTAAAGCACAGATCGATGCGTTTATAGCGGAGAGAAGGACCAAACGGTTGACGATAGAGGAGGGAATTGTGAACATGGATGTTTCCACGGACTGATCATATCAATGTTGCATCGCTAATTTTGTGTCAAGTTAAAATGAATGTGATGATTTTTTTCAGTATTTCCTTTGAGATTAGATACAGGATCGATGACTTTTCTACTATATATACTGGACTTACGTGCACTGCAAGACACGTGTACTGTATATGTAGACTGCATGATATGTCTATCCTCTTTGTTCATAAACCTGCCCGTTCCGGTCTGCCTGGCTGAAGTGGGCATCACTGAACGCGCCTGTATCTTAGTCTCGATCCAGTGCACTAGTGTTTGCAATGCTGCAGTCGGTATGAGTATTGACAACGACACTTACAGTATTGAATACAATGTTGTACCCCTGGTAAGGGTATGCCTGTCATCATCGTCAGAGCAAACGGATAGAGAAATAATAAGCAAATATGATAATGAACACGAAATGCTACTTCTTTCGTTTCTTGCTTCCCCGGGCATTGTTCGCTGACCCTGCCCTGGCTCGTCCCACCGCCCCTCCTCGAGCAAGCTGCTTGACACGTCCTCGTCCCGCTTTCGATTGACCTGTATACATCAGCCGAGAATAAGGCAAGAGCAAAAAGTATTTACCAGGTGATGCTTCTTGCACGTCCGGGTTGTCCTCTTCATAGTCCGTGCCCGCGTCAGTGCCTGTAATGACGCTAGGGGTAATTCCATCACCCTCGTCCCCACTCTCCTGCGTGAGCGCACTGCTGTCGCTGTCGCCTCCTACCAGGCCAGCCATGTCCGCCTTGCTCTTACTACGTTTCGTGGTCTTGGTCTTTTTCGGTTTACTGGGCTGGCGCGGGGATGGTGCAGGTGTTGATGATGGAAGGGAGGCCGTTGCACGCATCCGACGTTCTGAAACGAGATTATTGAAAGTGTCCTCATTAGGAAGAGAATATTCATCTCGAAAAAAAGGATGTCGTGAGAGGTTTTGGGAAGGCGAAGGGGATCGTACGAGGTGTGGTGTTGAATTCTGGCTTGAGGTTGGTGTATCAAAACCATCAATTTCCTGGTGCACGCTGAGACAAGCAAAAACAGAACTAGAAACGCTGTGCAGCTCACCGCTGTCTCTAGTGCATCAAGATCATAACACGTTTTTAACTTCGCCCAAATACTGTCGACGGGTAGTACACGACCAGTTTCGTTGTGTATTGCATTGCGAATGGCTAATACGTGAAAATGTTTGTGGAGGCCAACAGGACGAGCCTTCGTTACAGATCGGAAAAAAACCATTTCCCCGTCAACGCTGTTGAGGAAGTCACCTGGGCTATCAGACATGTTATTGAGACGTGTGGCTTGTGGATCTGAGTGCTGTAGCGGTTGTTTGGCAAAGGCTTTGGATCCAAACAAACGCGTCCACATTGAGAACAGATCACGTGGGGACACTCTCATTTCTCGCTCGCTGGTCACTTACGCTCACTGGATTTCATGTCTGACATAGAGCAGGATACAACCGTGCTCGGCAAGCGTGGTAGAAAGTCGGATGATGATACAGGTCGTGTGCAGGATGGCGAAGATAGTCCCATGCCAGCTGCCGACGTAGCCATAAATCAGGATGACAGCGATGATGATGTTGGTCCCATGCCTCTACCTGCGGGTGCAAATGGTGGATCCAAAAGGAAGCGTAGAGGTGTGTCGTACGTTATCGGTTTGTGAATCATCGACTTACAACTCAACGCTAGTGGTTCCTCACGAGAAACTGTACCTGGACCACCTCCCAGATGCAGAACAGTACTATAAAAGCTATATGCACCGCGACTCCCTGAACTTCGTTGTTGTAACTAAGTAAGTCCAATAAAATATCTATGGAGCTAGTGTCTTAATCTCCAAACAGGACGGACTTTATCATTACTACATCGGTCGACGGACATCTAAAATTCTGGAAGAAGCAGGACGAGGGCATTGAATTTGTGAAACACTTCCGTGCACACATGAGCCCTATAACTGGAGTATCAGCAAGTGCAGATGGACAGCTTTTTGCCAGTATCTCGGAAGATGGGTCGGCAAAAGTGTTTGATGTGCTCAACTTTGGTGCGCAAGTGGCCCACATTTTATTTATCTTGGCGCTGACTAGTAAACAGACATGATAAACATGATAAAGCTCGGGTTTACCCCCCATGCGTGTTGTTGGGTACATAGACGAGGGCAAGCACAAGGCCTGCTGGCTGTGTGAGTACCCTGTGCGATTTTCTGGTCAACTTCTAACAAATTGTTTAGCTCAGAGCAAGGGACAGGTACCATACGGCTCTATGATGGTCGCGGTAATGACACACCACTACTCACGATCGAAAAGCTTCACCGTTTCCCTGTGCATTTGATGGCGGTGAGCCTACCCTTTTTGAAGAAGCGCTCGGTGTGACGATCATTGCTTTAGTACAGCGACCGCTATGATACCGTGATCTCTGGTGATGAAAACGGTTTTGTTGAGTACTGGCAACCGTTTGAGCCTTTTGAGCCACCGCGAAATATACCTGGCATGTGGTCGTTGAAGTCTTCAACGGACCTCTATGAGTTCAAAAAGGTAAATTAAGTGTTCCATCTTGTCGCATTCGCTGACTTTTATCTAGACAAAATCGATCCCTGCTTGCATAACGCTTTCACCCGATTCCTCTTCCTTTGTTACATTTTCTCTTCCAGATCGTCAAATTCGCATATTTTCTTTCCTGAAAGGCAAATTGACTCGAAAGTACGACGAGTCATTGACAGCAATCCAGGAAATGCAACAGGCCAGTACTTCAATTCATCGCGTGGAGGACATGGAGTTCGGTAGGCGGCTGGCAGTGGAAAAGGAGCTTCAGATGCCAGGCCCCGACGGACGAATTCCTGCAATGTCGACCAATGTAGTTTGGGACGAAAGCGGGGCATTTGTCTTGTATCCGACCTTACTCGGAATAAAAGGTTGGAAGTGAGTTCTGTTTGGCAGACTCAAAACTGACATGTGACGGTTTCTTAGTGGTCAATACGGTGACGAACCGCGTTGTGCGGCTACTGGGAAAGGATGAATCGGTTCGGTGGATGAACCTTGCATTGTACCAGGGAGCGCCTGCAAAGAAGGGGCTAGCACCTGTATGTATCTATTCATAATTGAGGGACACTAACAAGCAACTTTTATAGACTGATGACAGCATCTGCAAATCCGATGCTTGCTAATAAGGGTATTCGAGACCCGACTCTCTTTTGCACGGGGTATAAACGCCAGCGCTTTTATCTCTTTACCCGATCCGAACCAGAGTAAGCACTTTTTATTATCTGGCCGCGCTGCTTCTTCATATCTGTGTCACAGAGACAACAAAATACACGACAGAGACGTCTTTAATGAACGACCGACGCGTGAAGAACAGTCCATTGCCTCTGCGACTGCCCTTACCAAATCAGGACCATCACCTTTGGCTTCATCTGCAGTGATTCACACTTCCATGGGCGACATGCATATGCGCCTATTTCCCCAACAATCTCCCAAGGCCGTGGAGAACTTTGTGGGCCACGCACGGAGCGGTTACTTTGAGGGTGTTATTTTCCACCGAGTCATTCCGAAGTTCATGATCCAGACTGGAGACCCATTGGGCGATGGCACAGGGGGGACGTCAATTTGGGACAGGGAATTTGAAGATGAGTTCTCTCCAGATTTGAAACACGACCGGTAATTATTTGATGCTTGTCTGAAAGTCAAAATTCCAAGGCTGATTGATCACATTCATAGCCCGTATACCGTTAGCATGGCAAATGCAGGTCCCAACACGAATGGCTCGCAGTTCTTCATTACCACTACAGCCACTCCTTGGTTGGACAAGAAGCACACGATTTTCGGACGCGTTATCTCTGGATTAGAGGTTGTCCATAATATCGAAAATGTAAAGACGAATAAGATGGACAAGCCATTCGAAGACATCAAGATTGTCAATATTGATGTCGATTAATTCGAATTACACATCTTTGCATCATCATCTTTGGAAAGATAACTAAAGCGCAACACGGTCCATAACCTCTACGTGATGATGAACCAAGAGCGATAACCCAATGGCAGAAAGGCTTTGTTGGAACTGTGATTGGAGGCGTTTTGTAACACGTTCCGTAGATAGTTCAAGGTTCGTCTTCGCAAGTAGACACGGGCAGGAGAACTTGAGCAGAGTGTGTAACTGATTAGAACTTTGTAACGAAGATGTACATGACGCCGTGGGGACAACCATTGCTTCATAAACGTCCAAAGGTTGTCCGTTCAAGAATGAGGTCTGATCAGCCGAGATGGGAACATATGCGACTGGATAACCTATCAAAGTCGCAGCCAGAGGAACAAGATTATCCTGCGTCAAACCACCGACAAAGGAAAATGAGACATTGGCTTGAGATTCTAGCATGTCTTCATTCATGGCGCATATAACGTCCAGCACTGTCGTTGGCGTGCTATTTAGCTGGCAGGAAGTATTAAGATGTGGCTTAGAAGTTGAGGTATTATGTGCTGTCTACACAGTACTCACCAGTGTAGGGAACGTATCGAGGAGAACGTAGGCGACCACAGCGGCATTGTCCTCCAACATTGTTTGAACGAAGACTCGCAAGATGCGAGAATTTACGATGAACGACTGAAGTGATGAAGGATCGTACCAATGGACAATGCCAGCAAAAGTTGCGCTCTGGTTCATCCGCTTTCGATAAATCGTGCTGCAGTGAATCCCTGATCAAAGCGTACCTTCGACCGCAGGCCAGCCAGTATACGGGAAAACAGGCTAACGGGGTCCTGCACAGCGAACGTGTCCACTAAGCAGGCAGAACTGCAGAGCCCATCATGTCAGCCCCAGTGGCATGTGTTTTTTGCGACTACCAAGGCTTACCGGATGCCATGAGCGATCAAACACAAATCGGTTGAAAACTGTTCTAGTTTTCCAGGTCGAACCCTTCGAAGCGGCTGCTGCGCCGATAATTCCTCATGGGCTAGTCGTATGTTCTCTGAGAAAGATCTCCCAGACATCAACTCAGACTTATGCCACAGTGCCACTAGCCTCTGTGCCAGGTCCCAGAGTCACGTTGTGTTTGTAGGGAAGTGTTTGGGCCTTACGGTGCCACACCCAGACTGATCGCTCAGCGCTCAGCTTTAAGTGACTCGGCCCAAGTTGTTTTGATGATGTTACAACAGGAAACGAAGCCCACAGCCCAGCTCCAGTCTCTTGCTACAGAACTCCAGTCTCACATACTGAGTTTTCTTCCTTACCAAGATATTCTTCGATGTACATCCGTGAGCTATAATTTGCTAGTCCATGTTGTTGTCCTTGACACTGACAGGTGTCTTACAGGTATGTAAGGCCCTCCGCCAGACGTACACATCGTGCTCCGAGCTTCAGTACATCGTTGAGCTTGGCGGTCAACGTCTCCTCCCTGTCCTCAACACTTTTGACAATCGCACTTCTATTTCCGAGCGCCTACAACTTCTAAGGGATAATGCTCACGCATGGTTCAACTTTGATATCCACTCTTTTGAATCAGTCACCATACCTGTCCATAGCAAAATGTGGGTTGTCAACGGGCACCTTTGCCTATGGGAGCGACATCACGACTCGACCACAATTTTTCCAATACTACCGAAATCTTCCCAATACACGATCGAGCGTGATTGGTCCCTGATGTCGTTGCGTTCAGATCTCAATGCATATGGCTTTGATGTACTCATGGATCCGGGGCAAAATCTAATGGCTGTCGTTTATGCCACTGTCGATGATCATTCCCAATGGGATGAAGAGAGGATCTATATCAACCTCGGGACCCTGGATGGAGGAGGTATCCACCCTCAAGCCATTGGACGGACATTATTTCGGTCAGAGCTGCTTGGAATGCCGAGTGGTAATCGCACTTCAACAGGCTTGGGGAAATTAAAACTCAAGTGCTTCGGAAGACATATCGCTCTGTGGCAATCCCGACAGATCACTCATGAATATTTTGACGAGAGGCTATGGGGATTGCAGATTTGGGATTGGCAGCACTCAGCAACGTCCAGTGTGAGCCTTGGTCCGAAATAGTCGAAAGACTTGTTGACACTTGATTTAGTGCGTCCTGAGTTCCACAATAAACCCAGCGTGTGAGGACGCAATCGATTTTTGTTTCCTCGGAAACGACAGATTGCTTGTTTTCAGCGATGACATTAAGCTCTATTTGGTCGAGGACACGTCCCAAGCGCCTCAATTACTGGCGTGCTTCTTGCTGCCTGTATCACTAACGAGGATACAGTGCATATACTCGATGGATGGTATTGCACATAGCTCGCAATCCCAGATACTAGCCCAACAGACGATGTGGACTTTGGACCCTGAACGTCAACTACTATCAGTTGTCACATTCTCTCCGAATCTCATCTTCATCGTCTCCACCAGAATTTTCTTTGATCTCGACTTGTTTGAGGGAATGCTAGAAGCAATACCGTGGAATAACTGGGGTCCTTTAAATGCTCGTGTATTCCAGGTACCGAGCCGTCACAATATTTCCGTTGGTGGAAATCGGGTTTTGTTGGCATCTCCTGCAGATGACGCGACCGGCATTTGGTATTTCCCCAAAAAGTTTAGATTGCACGTGATGGACTTCACCCCGTTAGCTGTGGAGCGTCGAGAAGGTTTGGGACGAGTTGTGAAAGAGCCATCTACGATAGAAATCAATGAGTCACGGACAGGGGAGGGCCTGGCGGAGAGCTTAACGACATCCCTCCCGTACGTCGAGGTTGTGTTGGATCAGGACAGAACATTTGGATATCGTGGATTCGAAAAGATGTGGATTGATGCGGAAAGAATTTACTTTGTAGGTTCTTCCCATTCTTCAAGAAGTGCGATTTGCTTATTTTATTGATATAGTATCATGGATCGAATCAGCTCGAGGTCATTGAGATAACGTCAAGTGCTGCAGTTGCAGCGAACTGTATTACATCGTCAAACTAGCCTCATGTAATAGCACCTCGAATGATCGACGATGTCTAGAAAAACAGTGGGCTAGCGAAATCAACAATCAGTTGGACTACAAAGAAATAACCGATGCCATCAAGTATACTTGCATTTTCTACGCCCCAGCAGATATATACTTCATTCTTTCGAGCTCGGATATACTTTCTTGCCCCTGCACAATCCACTTATTTGATGCATGTACGATCCAAATTACAGAAGCGGCGGTACACCACCATCCAGTGGTCTGCCACGTTTTCTGGCTCAAGACCGAAATTGTAGGAGAAATCGCTGATAGCCCAAACGCGACACTATAAGGAAGAGGTTTTATTCGCCGTTTAGCAAGAACCAAATTTCGGGGGTGAGTGAGCAGAGCCGCGTTTGCATGGAGGATGATCGCGAGGAGTGTCAGGACAGGACTTAGATAGAGTGGAGACTCTGGTCCGCCAGCTGGTGGAAAAACAATGACTAATGGACTGTTGTAGTCGGAGAAGATGAAAACGACATGCCTGGTACTATACGTTGGACTTGTATCACCATTGCATTCGTATTGTTGTGCTCACAGTAAAAAAGACAGTGCGATCGTAATCTGCAACGCAATGCGGTTTTGGCTATTCGATGCTGCATTCATACTCTTAAGGTTGTCAATAAGTTCACTTTGTTCTGTGATCACAAAATCAACACCTCTGACACCTCCTTAACGAAAACGTTTGACTGCACCTTGTTCATCCAGTATGTGTGTGTCATGGGATTCAGAGGGTTCAGATGAATATTTGAACGGGTTCCTTCGTCTGAGAGCATCCATGTCGAGATTTTGATTGACTTTGAAACAGGTTGCAACGAATGAATAGACTCGTATGTACCAGTTCAACGGTGGCAGTCACAATGTTGAAGGCAGAAGGCCAGGTCAGCCAGACTCAGATCACGTGTTGTTTTATTAATATCTTATCAGCTTTGCTTAAACTTTATTGAAGTATTGAATTATCGATCACTTTAAACCACGGCATGTCTACAGAAAACCAATCAGCCATCGTGGAGGGGCAGTTTGATGATTCTCCTTTCGAGACCACTGTCCAAGCCGTGGACGACCAGCGAGATCCACGCACAGGCGGATACTTCATTGACGACGAACGCCTTCTCCTATGGTCTGACGAAAGTTCAGAAGATAATGACGGAGACGAGCTAAACGAAGATGACTTTGAAGATGTCAGAGCAGATGACGAAGATTGGGAGGTAGCAGAACGGGGTGAGTCAGTATATTCGCCCGTACGACGACCCATGTTTGATCATCGTAGATTTTACCAAACAATATAACCGGCTTCGGCAGCATGTCGCTGTGCGCACGGGGAACGCACAGGGAATCGCGTCTTCCATTAATCACACAGCTGTCGTTGCACCTCTTCCTGCGGTAAATAAGCCACGTAGGACGGCTCCTGTGCATGCAAAAGACAAAATCTCCGATCAACTGGCTGTCCTTTCCAAGTTCTCGTCTCGCATTGCTAAAATTGATCAACCGTACGTCATGGGCGCTAGCGTGAACAGGAAAGGTCCTAGTTCATATGCAAACGCGAAGGACAAGTCAGATCGTGCTACATCTGAGCAAGTACTTGACCCCCGCACTCGGATCATCCTTTTCAAGATGATCGGACGAGAACTCATTCAGGAGGTAAATGGATGTGTTAGTACAGGAAAGGAGGTGAGGCCATCTGGGCTTATTTTGTTTGCCTAGTACAAGCCTGAAAATGTTTAGGCAAATGTCTATCATGCTCTCACCCCCACCTCCAAGCATATTGCCCTCAAAATATACAAGACATCAATCCTTATATTCAAGGACCGCGATCGTTATGTGACAGGCGAGTATCGCTTCAGACGTGGCTATAGTAGACGCAATCCACGCAAGATGGTACGTCTGTGGGCGGAGAAGGAAATGCGCAATCTCAAGAGACTTGTGTCTGCCGGGATACCATGCCCCGAACCCATCGAGGTTCGGGAAAATATCTTGGTAATGAGTTTTCTTGGTGATGAGGAGGGCTGGTAATATTTTTTCCGCTGAAGTATCTTCCCTCGCTCATCCATCACTTGGACGCCAGGGCATCTCCTCGCTTAAAGGACGCTGATATCCCCTCTGCGTTGTACCCAGCATTGTACGAAGAGCTCATTCTCAATGTCCGGAAGATGTATCACATTTGCAAACTTGTTCATGCCGATCTTTCCGAATACAATATCCTCTTTCACGGTGGACATCTCTGCATCATCGATGTCTCACAATCCGTGGAGCACGATCACCCCAGCGCGTTCGATTTCCTAAGGAGTGATATCAAGAATATCGAGGACTTTTTCGAGAGGTTTGGGGTAAAGTGCTTGGGTTTGAGGCGATGTTTCGATTTTATCACAAGGGTGCACGTAGTTGAAGAGGGGCAGGACGAGGGATCTGCTTTGAAGCACTGGCTGACAAAAGCTGACGAAGAACAACAAAGCTCGCCAACTGTGGACGGAAGCAATGACAAGATCACTTCCTCATCAAACACATCAGCTACTCATGAAGACAATGTTTTCCTTCAATCATACATCCCCCGCACGCTGAATGAGGTGTACGACGCTGAACGGGACGTAGAAGTTTTGAGGAAGGGTGATGGGAAAACCCTGATCTACGCAGAAACCATAGGTTTGACGCATCCCACCTCCGGTGTGAATCAGGAAGGCGAGGTCAAGCCACATGTGCGCTTCAAGGGCGAGGGACCTTTGGAGGATGTTGACGAAAGCGAATACACAAGCGACAGCGAGGAAGAAGAGAGTGAAGACCCTGAGGCAACTGAGCCGGGTGAGAAGAACGTCTTCGACCCTCGCAAACCTAGGGGCCACAGGCACGAAGACCGGGAGGCCAAGAAGGCGAGCCTATCGCTCTATCAGAAACCAAATGTATTGCTGATTTCCACTCAGGAACGCAAAAAAGCTGTCAAAACCGAAGCACGTGAGAAGCGGAAGACTAAAATGCCCAAGGCAGAGAAGAAGCGCAAAACAAAAAGCTCGCGAGGACATAGCTAACGATACCTTACATGTTTCCCTTCATCTTCTGTGAATTTATTTTATTTTCGTTGAATACTAGGTATAGAATATAGCTGTTCTCAACCATCCGTGATGCACCCATGGCTGGCGTCTTCGACCATTTTAACATACTTGTAGAGGGTTCCTTGGGTGACCTTGATTGGTGGGGCAACCCAGGCTTTCCGGCGGCGTTCCATTTCCTCAGAGGAGATATGCAGTTCCATGGTATTTGCCACAGCATCGACAGAAATGGTATCACCATCCTCCACAAGCGCAATAGGTCCACCGACCTGGGCCTCAGGGACGACGTGGCCTATGCAAAACCCATGAGATCTAATAGATATTCCATCAGTCTACAGATCATCATGAAATGGAAATATCACAAACCCTCCGCTAAATCGTCCGTCTGTGAGGCACGCAACGTCCTGACCGAGGCCAGCGCCCATAATCAAGCTAGTGGGTTTCAGCATCTCACGCATACCTGCACAGTCCGAACATTAATATTATCGCACGGGTAAAGGATACCATTGACTTACCAGGGCCACCCTTAGGGCCGAGGTAGCGCATGACGACGACTGTTTTTTCACCCTTTTTGATTGAACCAGACTCAACGGCGGAGACAAAGGCCTCTTCTGAGTCGAATGTACGAGCTTTTCCGGTAAACCCAAGACCTTCCTTGCCGGTGATCTTGGCAACCGCACCTCCAGGAGCCAGATTACCACGCAAAATTCTAGGGCTATTTGAGAAAAGGAGCTATTGAGAGATGGCAATGACGAACCTGATGTGTCCGGTAGCTTTAATGGGCTTGTCGAGGGGACGGATTACGTCCTGACTAGCGGAGAGTTCCCCGTGTTGATGTACCCAACGTTCCAAGTTCTCGCCTATAGTAGCGCCAGTGACCGTCATGTTGTTGCCGTCAATGAAATTGTTTTTCATCAAGAAATGAAGTATCTCTGTAGTTGGAAAAAAAAACTGTGAACAAGGAAATCACCATGATAGTTGAATCACTGACTGGGTATGCCCCCAATTTTGTAGATGTCCTCCATGACATACTTGCCGCTTGGTTTGATGTCAGCGAGGAAAGGTGTTGTCTCCGACACTCGTGCGAAATCATCAATGGTAAGCTTGATGCCTACGGCGTGTGCCATAGCGATAAGATGCAGTACGGCATTCGTCGAACCTCCCAGGATCATGGTGAGAACCTGAAACTTTCATGAGTAGCCGTAAAAATGGAAAAAGCATGACGCACCATAGCGTTCTCGAATGCCGAACGAGTCATGATGTCGCGGGGCAATATGTTTTTCTCGAGGAGATTTCGCATGGCGGGACCAACGGTCTTACATTCATCGTGTTTTTCTTGAGATTCGGCTGGATACGACGAAGAACCAGGAAGAGTCATTCCAAGGGCCTCTGCTGCACTGGCCATGGTGTTCGCCGTGTACATCTGCTCAGATGTGAATAAACTATGGCTGGATTGGATACAGTGGTACTAACGCCTCCGCAAGCACCTGGGCCGGGGCATGCATGTCGTACTGTCTCATACCTGAGGGCTTCTGCTTCTGGGGTCTTTCCGTCTTGTAGGTATTGCCCGTATGCCTGGAATGCGGAAACGAGATCTAGCTGAGGTTGACCCGCGCACGAGCCCGCACGAATTGTGCCTCCATACACCATGAGACCCGGGCGGTTGAGTCGTCCAACTATACAAGTATGATTATATGTCAGTGCGCATGGTGAAAAGAAGTACCTCACTCACGAGCCATCAGTACACCCGGCATATTCTTGTCACATCCCGGTACGACAACCATTCCATCCAACCAGTGTCCACCAGCGGCTGTCTCTACCTGATCTGCGATAAGGTCACGCGACTGCAGAGAATATGACATTCCCGCAGTGCCCATGCTGATCCCATCGCTAACACCGACTGTGCCAAACTGATAGCCAATGAGGTCGGACTCGACCAAGGAAGCCTTGATTTCTTGCCCCAAGCCAAGTAAGTGTCGGTTGCATCTGAAAGCACCTTAGGCAAAACTCCATTTATGGCAAACGTTCTTCCTTACGGATTGCCCTCATACCTTGAGCATATTAGTCAATGGAATGGCCGGGGAAGTAACTTCGATACTTACCATACGCTAGCGACACCGACCATGGCCTTTTGAAAGTCCGTATCATCTTTGATACCTTCAGTAGCGTACAACATGGCCTACGAATATGAGTTTTCTACATTCCTCGCCCGGTTTGAACGACTCACTTGGCTTGCGCCTTGGTCTTTTGGTTGCGTGACAGTCCTGCTATAGCGATTCATGATGGGCTTGTCTTCGCATCTTGCAGAAGACGACCATAGTGATCTCGTTTGCCTTGCAAGGCTCCTGCTAGCTGAGAGTCTCGAATGCATTCTAGCACGACTCGGACAAAGTCCAAACTTTAAAAAAATATCGATGGTTCCCCCGATTTGGCAGCTTACAAGAGATAGACTGCGAATGCCGTAACAAAGCTAGTTTTCGGCGTTCAGCGCTCAGCGCTCAGCAGCCAAGAATGAGTATTACAATGACTCGAGACGTACGCCGTGGTATGTCTCGGATGTTTTTTTTTTACTAGGTCCTGAGCCAGAAGTTCCGTGGAGAAACTATGCATGCGCTTGTCATAATTTTTTTTTTCGACCGTCTCCACGGACGATAGTATTTGAATTCTGAGAGATTCTGAGTCGGCGAGTCCGAGTCAATCAGTCACTGAGCGTTGTTCATGGTTCATGGACTGTAATTTTTTGTGTGTAGACCCCTCGAAGACATAATTATTAGACTTTGTGGACTACCGGTAAGCAGGTCCGTTTTGTACAAATTAGGAAAGTGCATCCTCGCTGCCGATCATGTTTCACTTTTGTCATCCCCTCGATACTTGAAAAATCATAGAGTTAGGGTCAATTGTAAGCTCCCGACAATCAAGCTTGTATGGTTGACTCCGGAGTCGGACGCGGCGTACGGGCCTAATATTTCCTTGGCGGTGTGTTGGCGATCTGACACCTTCTGACAGCGTATATCGCAAGTATCCAAAGGGGGGAGACAAATTTTTCCATGAATTTAGACACTGGTACGGGGCTTTTTGGAGTATCTGCATTATCTGGATGTGTTCCGCCATTCCGCTTCAAAAAATTCTAAGCAATGCCATAGCGGATGTAAACTTGCTCCAGCGGATTTTTTTTTTGTTTCTGTGCTCGTCTTCCCTTCCTTTCAATTATCAGTCTCCCCACAGAAGACAACGACCAGCGTGCTCAACGCTTTCGACATTTCAAGACATCTCGCTAATGGATTTCAGTAGCATCGTCATTTCTCAACAATCCGAGCGCTGCTGAAAGAAGCGACCCCTGCAAAACAGTTGCACCAACGCTTCCTCCAAGTTTACGTCCTGCTTAGATCGCGAGGAGAGAGGTATGGATGACAGAGATGACGATAGGCTATCAAGTTCGCTTCCAGAAACACTACACGCACATATAATACGTCCCAACGACCGTTCCGATGAGACATCATGGAGTGCTCATGACAGACATCTTGTCCAGCGACAGGCTTCCCATCTCACTTCCCAATCTATATCGACGTTGACTCCTGCGAACTTTCTAAACAGCCATGGTTCACGAGGGAAGTCGTCGCATAAAAGATTAGTCTCACCAGATACAGAAGAGAGTTCCCAACGCATTCAAATCACCTCAGCTGGCAGTGTAACCGCTAGCTTCGCGCACCCCTCTAGGGCGTTTTTAACTCGTGGTAGTCAAATTTCAGGCAGCGAGCCACCCTTCTACCCTCATCATCCAAATCATTCCTATACGTTCCCCCCTCCCCCTCCCCCTCTCCTTTCAAGTCATTATCATGTGCCGTCACCGAGCACATTTCAAGGCAGTGCAGGTCTTTCGTTGTCGCCCCGCACGGCCCGCAGGCCTAGAGGTGGCAGTCTCGCGCCAGAGGGGAATCGAAAAGAAGAAGGTGACGACAGTGAGCAGACGCGCGAGGTTACATCCCTCGATCATCCACAAGATATCCCTTTGGGCAGGTATTTGACTTCACAGCCCAGACCAGTGCCCTTCCCGTCCTTCTTTCCAAGAGACGTGAATAGCCCCTTCCTGTACAATGCATCTCACTGTGAGTCCTTGATTGCTTTTGAAAAAAATACTGTAAATTCTGATTTTTCCCTGAAGCATATGATGATTCTGGTCACCTACAACCGCCTTCGCACCACCTTCAATCCAATATCATCCGACATCAATCACTTCCTTCTCAGCGATGGGAGGAGCGCAGTCGCTCTATGTCCTCTAGCAATCAGCATGAACCAGGGACGTTGCAGGATGACCGCCCAAATCAGAGAGCTTCCTCTTATTCTCTTCCTCCGATTAGAACTTTCATGCAGCCTTCCAGGGAAGAGTACTCCAATAGAGGGCCACCCTCACACGGTCTGCTTGACCAGACACAGGAAACGTTGCCTGGAGAAGCATCAGTGGATGATACGGAGTCCAGTAACGAAAGACCGACGTATAGGCGAGGCAAGAGAAAGCGATCAGACAGTCAGGATGAAAAGAAGACCAAAGCTGTACGCAAAATCTATGTTGCGTGTGATTTTTGCCGAGGTGAGTGGATACCGTTTGCGGGAATTGCTCAAGAACGTCACCTCCGATTGGCCCCCTAACTTTACAGGGAGGAAGCTCCGGTGTGACGGGACCAAACCTTCCTGCGCAAATTGTTCCACCCGAACGTTGAAATGCGTATATAAGGATCATCCCAGACGTCGTGGCCCTGGAAAGGCACCGAAAGGTTCGCGGACCAAGAAATCAGATCGAAAGGGGAGGAAAAGTTCTAAAGGAGTCACAAGTGAGGTTGATAAGGAAGGATCCGAACAGCCTTCTGCTGCAGCACTCCCAGATCGGCATGTATTTGAGATGTTACCAGGTCACTTGTCTGGTCTGGAGCCCGTTTATGTGCCACTGCCCTATACTGATCGTCCAAGTGCTTCAAACGTGTATCGCGAAGAACCGGAAGCGAGTCCAAACTATCATTTTACGAGCGGTGCGTTAGCATTGCGAGACCGCCTGCCAGCAGGGTCTGAGGGTGATAGAGACGATGAGCTGGCGGACTGACCGACGCAGTAAAGGATTGTTCCACGGTGTTATGTCCCGGCGGCGCACTGCTTATTACGTGTTCTGGAGATCAGATACCTCAGGCTATCGTTGCTACGCTCTTTTCTTGGTGAGCGTCTTTTTGAATGGACTCTCACGTTCTGTTGACGAGAAATGAAGTCTAGATGCGAATGTTGTTGTTTCGGAATCACCCTCTTTTTTCAGTTGGCTGAGCCATATCCGCCGTACCCTATTTCCTTGTTCCAATCCTTTGATAACCCGGTTTATGTTATGTTGATTTATTTTTATAAGATATATTCCAAAGTTTCTGTCACTGAAATAATAAATGAATATTTGAACGAAAAGGGAAAATAAATGATTGGATTCAATTCTAGTCGGAGGGTGTAATGGACCCGATTGGTTCGGTGCATGTAGATTTCAGGCTCGGCTCCGTTAGCTTCCCTCTTTTCTGGAATTTCGGTGTTTATCATCCCCGCGCTTGCCTCACCTCGCGGGCAAACCCTCGCTCTGTCTCCCCCGAACGGACATTTGATTCGTCCGTCACACTCACGATGCCGCTCGTCGTCGACAATGGCGAACAACGCATCACGAATGACGACGAAGACCGTATCCCAATCCCTCCTTCCGTTCAGTCCGTCCCAGGGGCCTCACATTCCTACTCTTCTAATGGTCTTGTCCCCGGAACAGTTGGCAACGGTCATGATCCTCACCCAAACGGCATAAACGACTTCAGTGGTTATACAGTCATGGTTGCTGGTCAGCGAACTGGCAAGACTTCGTTCCTACGTCTTCTCTTGGACACCAGTGAAATCTCCTCAACGGCCACCAAGGACCAGCTCGCCTCCGTCGCAAAGTTCGTGCAGGGTTGCAGCGGTCATACATCCCACATACGCACCGCATCCATCAATATCGACCATGATATCGACCAAAATAGCACACCTCAGGTCCTTACTCTCACGCTCGTGGATACACCCTCTTTGACGTTCGAGGATGAAGCTTCCACCGAGCGGGCTATTCATGAGATACTCAGGCATGTCGAATCCAGATTCGCCGATGGCATCGAGGATGTGAGCTTTCCCCCGACTCCTGTTCTACATTATATTGATCCCCATTTTTTTCGGTCCAGGAGTGGAGATCCACAGCGGGTGACAACAACATCCATTTGTGCGTTGCTGACATGGGCGCTTAGTCACCGCGTCACTGTGAACTGACCCACGGACCAGGTGTATATATTTCTTGGATCCCGACGTGATTGTTCCACCTTCGGTACCAGGACCTCCTGCTCCGCTGGTCACTCGTACTCGGGGTAGTAGCTTCTCCGTCACCGAGCCGGAGCCCGTCATTCTCGAGCCCCCTGTCACCAACAATCCACTCCTATGCCGCCCTTCTCTTCCTCTTAGCGAAATTAACACCATCAGGCGGCTTTCTGCCAGAGTCAATGTGCTGCCTGTGATTGCTCGCGCAGATACGCTTACCAACGACCGCCTTGCGGCCGTCAAAATGGCTGTCCGCCGAGATCTCGCGGAAGCCGGCATTGGCTTTGGAATCTTCGATATGGACTCTCATGCGCAGTACCAGCACCGTAAAGACGCGGCTGAATCTGCGCACCCTGTAAAGGGTGAAATGGTGAATGGCTACAGTGGCCATGCGAATAAGACTTCTCCGCATGGACACCCTTCGCCTCCGAATTCTCCAGCAGTGGCGTCTCTCAAACTCCCATATGCCCTTATCTCACCCGATATCTACTCACATAGTGATGGCGTAGCGAGAGTACCCCTATCACGTCATGAGCTTGTACAGCAATATGCTCCTTTGGTTCTTCGTCACACTGCTTCTAAACTGACGCGTGGCAAATTCATCAGAAGTTATCGGTGGGGATCTATGGACGTTCTAGATCCTGTTCATAGTGACTTCATGCCGCTGCGCACTGCTATATTTCATCACATGGAGGTAGGAATTCCAGTTGCCCAACTTGTGATGTCACCATCAAAATTAACTTTGCCTTAGACGTTGCAGAAATACACTCGAGAATACCTTTTTGAAAAGTTTAGAAACGAATACTTGCTCCAGCACCATTCTGCTAACCATCAGCTTCACCCTCATGCATTGCAACAAGCGGTCCCGCGTACTCCTGTGCCTCTTACGCATGCTCCTCGCCCTGTTTTGACTATCGAAACTCAGCCAGGTCATGGCTCTGTCCGACATCCCCCTCTTCCCATGGCCCGCGACATTCCTCCTGGGGCGGATCTGCGTGGACCGCCACTTTCCCGTCCGATGACGGAAGGTGCTTCTCAGCTTCAAGGCAAGACAGCGTCTGGGAGTAAGTGCATGCGTCAGGTCCTGACTCAGATAAATTTGCCCTAACCCTGAACAATAGGGTCCTCCAAGCAGAGAACTAAGAAGATCACAGTGGCATGCAACTTCTGTCGATGTATGTAGACTCCGCCCTCCCTTGCGGGTTCAATACTCAGGACGCTCTCTAGCCCGAAAACTCAAATGCGATGGGGGACGCCCTGCTTGTAGCCAATGTGTCAAGCGGTCTAACCTTTGCGATTATATGCCACAAACTAGTAAACGGCGCAATCCTCACCGTCCACCTAAGGAGGATAGTGAGTCCGAGATGAGTGGCGAAGATCGATCCGCGGAAGACAATGATCCCTCGGTATCCCCCGAGATTGTTTCCCAGCCATTATCTCGCAGGAGTTCCAACGTCGTCGATAAGCGGCCAATATTGGACGGCTTTCCTACCATCGCTGGCCCATCAGAGCCCCGCGAAGGTCTTCATAGCATGCCTCCTAGGCCTAAATCTGGTGTAGCTACAGGAAGTTCGGGAACTTCCGACGGACGGACATTGTTCAAGGACAATGAGTTACCTCATATTGCCACTCTGTCGCTACCAGAGAACTCCCCTGCAGCTGCGATGAGTGCTCCCCCGCTCCCACCAATCAGACCAGCCTCAGAGCAACAGGCTGCTCAGCGAAAGCGTGCATCCACTGTTCCTGGGAGGAGCAATCGTCCCGCTGCTAGCACCGGTCCAAAAGTGGTGGCATGCAACTTCTGTAGAGGTTGGTTTGTTAAACATTGTGTTGTTATGCACTGATTCAATTATCCTATCTAGCGAGGAAGACGAAGTGCGACGGAGCACATCCAGCCTGTTCCAGTTGTGCGCGAAGGTCCCTCCCATGTAATTATAATCACGATTCCAGCACCAACGGCGTGAATAAAAAGGGGACTCGACGTGCCTCGACCTCCAAGGCAAATGCCCCCCTAGCACATCTTTCTTCCGTGCAGTCACCTCCCGCCCACTCTCCCCCTTCGTCAACCGTTGTTGGCGACTCTCGTTATTCCGCTGGAAAGTCCGCTGAAGAAAACCATGGGGAGCCCATGGATGTCGATCTGAAGAGAAAGATGGACGACATGGAGTCTTTGCATATTCAAAAGAGAATGAGGGTGGATGAAACCAGCGGGGACGTTATACCCTGAGCACCCATTCATTGATCAGCCTTCATCATCACTCCTCCCTGACTGAATCAGGTGTAAACTGTAGAATTAACTCGCATATGCACTGTCCCTTGGGAAGCTTGGAAACTGTCGTTGAACGTTATGTTTTTTGGGTTATCTCCAAGTGTTCTTGTCTTGTTTTGTGCATGGACAGCGATTGCACTGTATTTTTTCTCCCTTGCTATTCTTCTTTCAGGTGCCAATGTTTTCTCTTCGATATATAGCTATCGTCGACCATTGTATGTATGTCAATTCAAGTTGGGAAATCAAACTCAAAGTTTATATACACGTTGGAAGTCATTATTGCGCCTTTGTCATTGGTGGGAATCCGGATAGCCTGTCAAACAGCGCAGGGGGTTGCCATGGGCTTGTGATTCCGTCGAAATATGTATTTGACTTTTCCTTCTGACACCAAAATTACCATTGAAACGGCAGCACTGTTGCCTCCAGTGGCTCACTGTAAACCTTTCTCTTTGTCTGTAAACTGGCATTCCTATATCCTACACGTTCTTTATTCTACCAGTGTTCATACCCGTCCCACATTGTCCCACTCTCACTATTCTTGTATCTTATCATGTTTTCTTTTCGCAAAAGACCCAGAACTTCACACTCCACGGTGTCGCCACTGAAAACTTCTCCCTCTTTGCCCGAGCTGCATTCTCAAGGCATTCCGTGGCCGGAAAACTTGCTAGATGTCAAGGTAATACGCGAAGGTCCCATTCCAGAGCCCGAACGTTATCCCCAGCAAGGTGCGGTCAAAAGCTCTGTATCCTCCTTCGATCGTGCCCCCATTCCCTTCCACAAACCATTTCGGTTAATTGCAGGACAACCGGCGGAAAATGGCAGCAAGATCTCGTCTATGTATATGTCCCACCCTCCGTCTGCCTTCGGTAATTGGAGATCTTCCACCGTTCCTGTCTCGTCACCACGGAGATCCCACCGTAAAAACCGTACTTCACCAGCGTTCAACCTCATGGTATGTGACTACATTGATCCCCCAAAATTGATTGAACTACGACGCGTCAATCAGGTTGTGGGAGCAAGAGGGACAGGAAAGACTTCGTTCTTGCGCTTACTTCTCGAAACTGCAGACATATCACCAAATGCGACAGAAGACCAGCGTATGGGCCTGGATCGGTTTTTGAATGGTTCTCTGAAGCGCACACAGCAAATTAACGCGGCGTGTGTTGAAATATGCGAGTCGCGGTATGACCGAGTGCTTCTAAGCGTCATTGATACCCCCGGCCTGGATTTCAGCGACGGCCACGAGTTGCGGGTTGAACGTCAGGTCAGTGGGATTATCAAGTATCTTGACGCGCAATATGCAGATACAATGAATGAGGTATATTACGCAATCTGGTTCCTTCAAAGCTGTTACTCAATACATACATAGGAGTCTAAAGTTGTCCGTCAAAACAAAGGGGATCAACATGTTCACTTGTAGGAATTTTGCCATGTTAACAATTATTGATTCAAAATTCTCGACATAGGTGTATCTTTATGGTTGATCCCTCGTCTATATTGTCACCATCACCGTCGCCCCGCATCCAATCCCCTGTGTCGGGCAGAGCCCGGTCAGATACCACGGTTTCTCGTACTACCGTCGGAGATACCCAAGAAGCCATCTATAATCAGGAATATTCCAGGGACTTCGGAATGTCCCCCGCTGAGCTTCGCGTGATCCGTCGTCTTTCGGCACGGGTGAACGTGCTTCCTGTTATTGCACATGCGGACTCACTTACAGATGACACGTTGTCGTTGGTCAAAGCTGCCGTTCACAGGGACCTGGAATCAGCTGGGCTAGACTTTGGGGTGTTCTCTACACCCAAACCGAAAGCGGACTCCACCGTACCGGTATCGCGCTCGGACGATAAAGCTGCCACAACGTTGCCGCAAGAAGTAAATGGTCACCGTGAGAACGGCGACATCCATCAAAACGGGAGCTCTTACGTTGCAAATGATAGTGAAAACAAGGGTCGCCCCTCACGTCCAGTGATCACACTAAAAGGGACGCAGGTTTCCCGTTCTCGTTCCCGCTCTCGTCGTGACCTATCTGCTGTGGCTCAAGACGAACGAGAGCCCTACTATCCTGATGGCGCCGAAGAAGATAGCATAGCAAATATTCGTTTCTCAGCTCATGTTGTCTCCAAAACAGATCTCTCAACGTTACTCCCCTTCGCTCTTATCGCTCCAGAACAGGCAACTACCCCGCGGATTAGATGGCCGCAACCAGCTTCCCCTGAATCTAACTTTTGCGCTCGGGAAGACACGATAGGGCCCGCTACCCCTGTGGCAGAAACACCCATCTCCGTTGATAGTCCTATTGTCCGTAAATCCATGTTTTTTCGAGGTCCCCCAGAGGATCTCAGGGGCGTGTTTACTAGGAAGTTCAGATGGGGCACTGTTGACGTTCTCAACCCTGACCACTGTGACTTCGCCGCCCTCCGAACAGCGATTCTTTTGACTCATTTCAAGGTAAATGATTTTCTGACGTATTATATACACTGGTGATGCTACGAAACACTCCCAGGTTCTCAAGGTACATACCCGGGAAGTTTTGTACGAGAAATACCGAACGGAGAAACTCTTGGCTAGGCGTGCAACCAGGAACATAGGCCCCGAGGAAGCGAAGCGTCTGTTGGAAGGTACGCCACCTGTTTGTGAATTACGATGTTTGTGACTCACTATGTCCCCAGATCTTGGCTTGTAATCCCGTCAATTTATTACTATTTACGAGTTCTATCAGGTTCTCCCTTGTATTCCCTAGTTTTTGAGTACTTCCTCTGTTAAATATTGTATGTCATCGTTCATACTGCGGATTTTTTTTGCATTCTCTTTCACAATTGGGAATAACTCATTCGACTTCCCCGCACTTTTGGATCCATCTACGCTCGTTTTAAATACTCTGCTTTTGAACCCCTCTTTGAAATTGACATTAATCTGGCACAGGGCCCCTCAAAGGTTTTTGAGACTCAAACTAAGTGGGAGATAGAAGCACGGACGAACTCCGGGGAGAACCCTGTCTACATATACAGATCACTATGGAGCCGATACATAATACAACAATGTCAGTAAAATTTGGCCAATCGCGATTGGAGGGGGATGGGAACGGCGTAATGCAATACGTTAACAGACAGCAGCGATTACGGGTGTAGTCGATACAGCGACCGTAAAAGAGCAAACTGGACTTGATTTCTATATTACGGTGATCAGACTCAGTGGGTTCTTGCGGCAAGACTTGCGGACGTAGCATTCCCGGGTAAGTGTAAGTTTCCGAGTCAGTGCACCGATACCCTGGCGCAGCGGCAGTATCCGTACATAAGCGGGGCAGCCAACCCTCTCCTCCAACCCTTCTGTAACCCTCCAAAACATGACACAAAGTTTCCACAGGACCAAGGACTAATTTATGTGAGGGCAGAATATGTTCGCCCAGAATGGAGAGGCACAGGCACTCTATGTAAATTTGTAAGTGAGATAAATAAAATAATTATATTAATAATTAGACCGTGTATCTTACTATTTTGGGGTATGAGCTGACATAAACTTCGGCTTACACTTTTTTTCTTTGTGTAGTGTCCTTATGTACTACGCATAGATTTACTGGTGGAACAACTAGTATCGTTACAGGACACAAGCATCGCGCGTTCTGTTCCAATGATGCCAACCTGGGTGCTTTTATTCGTCGTGGGCCGATAGTCAATCCTCATTGACTATCGACCCACGACGGAGTCATTGCACTTTTTCACATCCAAAAATTGCAGTGGATATAGACACAATAATACCTTTGCCAGCTCAGGACAGTTTGACTAAACAAGTTCCCATCTACATGACCTACGTTTGATGGTCTCCTATAGATTTTCTCATCCGCTGGGACCCATATCCTTGGCAGAGCCCACTACCCCTCCCTCGGATTTCTACTCTTGACATGGGTGAATATCACTTGCCGCGGACGGAACGTGGGACGGTTGCTGCAGGTGGTGGGTAACTTGGATGACGGGTACGGGTCAGAGGGCTTGTTGTTTTTGGCCAAGCCAAACTTAGTACTGCTCGTTGAACGAACTCCCACTCGACGTGAAATCTGTCGAAATCAAGCTCGCGGAGGTATGAAACATTATAGTGTCGTACTGTGATGCTCACTTTATGCAGATGGATATCTATCGTTATCAGAGTCTATCAAAAGTTTATAGCTGGCCGCGGCCGCTATCATGATTCTAGTTGTGCACATTTCGATTCTGACGTGTAAAATCTATCTTTGCATCATTACTTATTGGATTCGTCTCAATGGCGAGGAAGCGTTGTATCGGGCATGACTCGGACTCCTAGATCGGCACCCGGCTACACACCCCGTCGTCTCCGATCCCTGTCCTACAATCTCCGCGACAAGACAGAGAGGAAAAGCGATAATGACATCATCAGTAACATTTCATGTCTTGAATTGAATTTTAGCGGTATCAAAAGCAAGTACTGTTCAGTAGTTCATGCTCACTACTTTGATGACAGTCAGATAGACTCGGATTGATTCGGATAGTGGTCGTCCATACTGAGTGGTGCTACCTACGTCCTCGTAAGTCTTAGTTGCCGATTTACAATTTCGCACGATGTGTAATTTGTCACCCGCAGAAACCTAGGCCTGTTGTGATACTCTGACCAGTATGGATGTGAGTAGGCCTCCATCTATCCGAGGATTGGGTACGCCAGTGCCACGGGTGCAACCATGTCACCCCAAGATTGTGATGCGGCATCATGAATCAAGGCCGAGATATCGATATCCGGATAGTCTCGCATATTAGTGATTAGTAGCGGTCGTCGGCCGTCGCCAAGGGTATGCCACGTAGTAAGCACTATGCATAAGATCCGTCAGCACTGCTCACACTGTCTTCCGTTGCGGCATGCGCTGATGAACAGGTCTCTCTTCCCAAAACAGTCTCGAAGCTTCACCTCATCATTTTCAGTGAAGATCGATGTATCAAAAACCCACAACCAAGTGTCCAATCACAAAGGTGGTGGAATACTGCAAGATAAACTGACGTAGGACAATAACCTAAACATACAACCCTTAGAAAAACGAAACGACTATTGTGATTATGTATGGTAGTAGGGAGGTGGGTCATTTAGTGTAAGTTGGGACCAAAAAGTCAATTATGTGGTTCATTACTGTGCAACGAGGGCATCAATCTCTTCCTGCGACAAACCATCCAATCTGTGCAATAAATAATCGACCTGGCAACATACATTAAGTCAAGTATCTACTTGAATGAGAAGAATAAACACATACCTCGACCTCTTTTGTCAGAGGGATGATATAGCTCTCGTACAACTCCACCACACCATCAACATCGATCTTTGCCCTACCATTCAAATCAGAATTGACGATGGCTTCACCATCAGCGCTGAATTCTTGTGCGTATATAGCAGCTTTCTTGCGTAAACGCTGAAGCAGCTTGCGCTCGACTTCTGGTTTCGTAATCAACGCCTCCAGTGCGGTAGGATTAGGCGTCAGGATGTGGGGGATGAAGGCAGCGGGATTTGCACTGAATTTTGATTCAGAAACAAATTTTCCTATACTCAGAGGAGATTAGAAGGACATCAGGGTTGATGGAAGCGACTGACCATAGTGCACGCGTTTACTAATTGCTTGCAGAACTTCAACATCTATGGTGGCTGCGCTGCCGTAATTACCATCGTCCTCGTATTCTTCATCCCCGATAATGCCATTTGAGCGCTTGATCGCTGCTAGCGCCAGGGTCGCCCGCCTTGTTATCCGCGGAACGATGGAACGTGTGTAGAAAGACAGGATTGATGGATTTGCGTTGATAGTGTTTGGATGTAGTATTTTAGGGAAAGCCAGGGGTAAAAGTACTGGAACAGGGAGATTGGACGTGAAAGGATATTCATCTGGGCTAATATGACGTTAGACTACGAACCAAATCTGATTGTAAGAATATATACCTTGTGTATCTACGAGCTCTAGCTGTGGTAGTGATGGTGGACTTAGCAAATTACCTATGTTTAGCAATGGTGAGGGGTACGAACCATGGAAAGTTTCAATCTCTTTTAAGAACCACTCAAGCCAACTCCCGTCGAATTCCATATCTCTCAGTTCTTGGATGGAGCCACGGATGTAGATTCGGGGGTTGTGAGCAAACTGGGCCCGCTCTATCAAGTCAAATATGATGGTGTCTTCAAGGCGGACTAAAATTTGACGGATTCGCTCGAGAGACAGAGGGTCTTTCTCTAGCATAAAGTTTTGTGACAACATGGTGAGAAATGGGCGTTCGGGTAAGAGGAGGGTTGTGGACGCGAGGGATGCGGGACACTGCCGAGACGTGGTACGGTTTTTAAGAATGACTCGAATATGGTGGAACGGGTTAGCTGATTCCACGCTAAAAACACAGATTCCGTTGTCAGAAGCTTTTAACTAACCGCACTAGTGAGCGGCCATTCACTATAGTTAGTCTATCAATTACAATTGAACACTGACATTGTCCCTTGGATAAATTTTCGGCCGTAGATTTATCATCAACCAACCATTATTTTCCCGAGTAGTAATTGATTGCCTGGTAATCACGCCATGTCCAAACCCACACCACAGGAAGAAAATACATGGCTGAGGTATATGACGTTACCTATGAGAACCATCCTCACTAACCGCGATATTAGCTTGTATTACCGCGGGGATCTGAACAAGTACATGATATACAACTTGAAGTACATTGGCCCGGCCATAAATTCTAGATTAAGCTGCGCAATAGGCAACAGCCTTCGCCGACTCGTCGGAAGACCATATCCAAGGAAATTTCACATAGGGTGAAAGGCTGTAGGTGCTTGCTCTTACGCCCCGCATTTTTGGTATTACCTACTATTACCCCGTTGTTGTGAATCCAACCGATCTACTACCCCAATCGTTTATTACAACTGTTCGGAACTGTAAATTGGCCGCTTCCATGACTATATACGTTAGATATGTGCTCATTCCTCGCTTGCGACCCCAAGCCAAGCCCCGCCACGTAGGCAACACGTGCCTGCGCCTTGGAGATATCTTGTACTCACTCTGAGAAGATCAAAACGAAGTGACTGACAGGAGCTGTGAGGCGATTCAACGGATCAGTGGCTGTTGAAGTGGCATGATTTAGTAATCCAGTCCGACGAAAATGGGGTCATGTTTGTTTTTATTCTTCTTAATGGCCCTAGACAGCCTAGGCTTCAACGAACCGTGCATCGGTTTCAAGGAGCCACGCGGCACTTTCGCATTTGAGTATTTTGCACAGTGTACAGCCGCAGCGCAACCAATGCCTAGCTCCCGCTCCTCCAGGCTGTGAGTTGTCAAACTTTACCATAGCATGTGCCAGCGCTGTACTGCGTTTGATAGTGTGTGGGCTTGCCACAGGGAGCAAACGTGACCGGAAGGTTAGACTCTGCCAGACGCAGAGATGATAGTGGAGCGCTGAATGGTTGAAATACATCAGACGTCGAGATCATTTACAAACACACATACTAGTAGTAGTGCAGTGCAAGAACGTTGAACACGATACTATTGTTCACGTTCATTGCCGAGCAAGATGGAATGCTCGTGGTAGAAATTAAGTAGAAACCCAAGCTGCGCTTTGATATTCCTATCATTATCAGCGCTCCGCTCCCATCGAGGAGGCCCGGTACGGACTTTGCAATAGCTGAAGGTAGTGCTTCTTATATTAGTGCGCCAATCATGTCACTCGCGACGCACCGCCCGGATCTTAAAATCGCCATCAAGAGCATAATATCCGCACCTCATTTCCAAGTAAGAACAGCTCAGGTGTGGAGACGAACTGGACTACGGACCCCATGACTGAAGCACCCGGGACGTTACTGCGCCTGTCATGATCTCAGCAACATATGATGGCTGCGCCTAGTGTGATGATAATTTTGGAAGTCACTAGCGTCTCGTCTAGAACGTGTACAGCCAAGTGAACGGATAAGTATATTGCGGAACGTATGCATGTACATAAAGTTCGGAATGAACTCGTGCTTGGATGTCAAGGGTAATTGACAAACGATTTTCATTGGCTGAGTATAGTATTAACTCCTTGCGGTTTACGTAAACGTGTCTGAATGACATAATCGATCTCTCCCTTTCTCAAACTCCAACTCACCTGGCAGAAATACGAAATGGGATTCATGCTGCCATTACCAACCGACCAAAGAGAGCACGCTCGTGCTCTCATGTCTCAAAAAGAGAACATCGAGGCCGAACTGGACGCTCAGTTTTCTATCCTCAAAGCCAATAACATTGATATGACCTCATCCCTGGTAGATCGGGAAGGTTTTCCTCGGGCAGACATCGATTTATACGTCATACGGCATGCTCGCAGACGCATAAACGAGCTGCGAAACGACTACAAAACTGTCATGAATGAGATTGAGACAGCTCTTCAGGCGGTATACGATCCATCGACAGTCGGATCATCACCTGCCGCATCTGAGGAGGTCGCGCAGCACACGGGTTCAATGGATAGTGCGGAATCGTTGCTTTCTTTTGCAAGAGTGGACGGTGTGGCTCCAGGTAGTCCCGCAGCAGAAGCGGTACGTTGGTATGAACCTCGCTTCAAGGGACGATATCGACAGAGTCTTGCTTGCAGGGACTTCGACGGGAAGATGTGGTATTGAAGTTTGGATCTCTCGCACGATCATCATTTACAGCAAATTCTTTGCAACCTTTGGCTGATTTAGTATCTGTTAATGAAAATGTTGGTTTAGGTTACTTTTCCTGCACCTCCTATCTATTGACATTCTTTAGCGCGAGATTCAGGTCATCATATCAAGGTCTGAGGAAACTATGTCGTTGAAACTCATCCCACGTAAGGGCTGGGGTGGGCGTGGCATGCTAGGGTACGATATCTTGAAGTCTTCTGCCCGACACGCAATAATAGTTGTCAATAGGTGCCATATTGTCCCTCACCAATCCTAGTCATTATCGACACCCTTTTGAGACCGCACAGATTTTCTCCATCCATTACAGCTTTGTATATATAATCATACGCACACTGTCAAAGATCATTCGCTCATCGCTGGAGCCCTTGGAAATGCAGACGATACACGTTGCAGACTGCGTTCCGGGATCGACAGCTCGGTGCGAGTTTCCGAACATCCCGGGTCCATATGGCGTGTTCGAGCAATTTACAAAATGTTCCTTTCATATTGGAGCATTTGTTGTCAATCTCAAGCCTATCAATCGATCATACAAAAAGGGCAACCTTAGTAGAGGAAGTACAGATAGGAAGAGATGTTCAGCCCAAGTGAAGCTCTCTTCCCATGCGTTCGCGCCTAGCCATGGCTTTTCACAGCTGGCAAAGCATTTATCCAGATTGGTGAGCTGTATCTATACATAATCAAAGCCACATCAAACGGAGCGAGACTACGCATGTGGTGAGCCTTGATAGCCCCAATGAATCTTGAGTTTGCAGTTTTCGTTGTTTTTTAAGACCATGGACGACTTTGGTATGAGTTTCGGAGAAAACACCATCCCTGAATCCGTAACGATGGACATAACATACCCTTCCTCTGGGAGAGACCAGATCACTGGTTCAGGTATAATGTGCTCCGAATTCGTCGAAGACTACGCGCGTCGCGGGAGCGGATCGGGTGACTCATCGTTGGTTTCGTCAGCCTCATCGATACACCCGATCCGATGGTCGTCAGCACTGCAAGTCTGTCTGGTACCGATGAGAGAATGCAGATCGAAGGAAAGTTCAGTATACGTGCATCGTAAAAAGTACAACATTTTGGTATCTAAATAAACAAAAAAAAAGAATAATCGAAGCAAGGCATACGACTCATTCTACACCGAATCCTTCCGTTTCCCTGTGAAGAAACAAACAAAATCAGCATACGTCTCCATCGGACACAAAACGAACGCACTCGATGGCATACGTCAATTTTTTTTCGAGGCTCTCGTAATCTTGGTAAGGAGGTAACTCGATCCTATTGAAACACGTATGACTTCTCGGGAGTTGCGATGGATCACCAGACTTGTCAATGGTGAATCTCCGGGGCCCATCCGAGCCTTGTAAATCCTTGAAGCCATTGACAGGCACTCTGGAAGTACCCGTTGCAAACTGGAGTAAGCGCGATTTGCGTTCTGGGGGCCAGCTACGAATGCATTGCCAGAACCATTCGATGACTTTGTCCGTCTTTTCGTATCCGCGATAATCAGTGTATTGAATCCAGTCATCGCTGTAACGTATTCTTAGTGTGATAGAGGTGAACATGATGAAATACGCACGTGTCAATCTCGGACATCCCTCCTATGAGAAGCTCCAGTTCTCGTTCGTCAAAAAGTTCGATCAAGTCTCGAGGTATGATCTCCTGGAAGCCTTGCATGAAAGCTTGGGATTGTTCCCGGACCCTTGTCTTAGTACGGTATTCCACAACCGCTTCAACGTACTCCTTCTTGTTATCTTCCGTAACGGGTACATTAGCTCCTCCTGGTTTCAGCTCGACTTCCACAATCTCGCCAAAGCGGTCTTCCGTAGAAGTGAACGTTTCGTCTAAGACATCGGTGATGTCATTTTCTCTAAGTCAAATACTTGAGCGACTCGAGTTAGTAGCGATAAGAGGAGAAACGTACAGCATCCAGACTAGACTACGGTGAAGGTCGGCATCGACGCCTTCGAGATCAGCCAATGTTGACTTTTTCCCTAGGATGATCTTGTAGAAACTCGGCACGAAGTAGGCATCGAGGAACCGCCTGTGGAATATAGCAAGCCCAAGACATCGCCCGATAAATTTGAAGTACGTGAGATGCTCAGGATTGACACCCGACATCCAGTTCATCTGAAGGGTGTAATTGTCGTGTGCAGAATATTGGAACAAGCCATAGGATGGGTCGAAGATTTCATGAGATACCAGGAAGAACCACTCCCTATCACAGTATCAGAGCAAGGTCGCCTCGACCAGTGAAATTCATACCTTGAGACACCTCCGTAGTCCAAGCCATCTTCTCCTTCAAATTTGATCACGAGCCTCTTTTTCAGCTCATTTCCACTCATCCGCATGACAGCGGCGAAGCTGTCATCCAAGACTCGGCTTCTCCGCAGCTTCAATTCGCATTTGCCCTCCTTCAGGTTCATCGCGGGTTGACTGCGGAAGTAGATCACCTTCCTTCTGTAATCACGTTTGTACTGAGGGGCATTAGAATCCAGATTTGAGGGTAATCTTGGATCATCCCAGGTCGTAGTGCGGGTATTGTGATCAACAAAATATACTCTGCCAGTGGAGGTAAGGCGCATTTCCCAACCAGATGGAAGGGGACCAATATTCGCATTCGCGCTCGTGGACGCAGAGATAGCGGAAGGAGCGATCTGTACCGTACGTGGGTCTATCCATGTCGTCAGGCGTGTATGATGGTCAACAAAGTAGGGACGTCCTTCTGGTGTCCGACGCTCTTCCCATCCTGCCGGTAGAGGGACATCTACATAGCCACCGCTGCTGCGGGTGGGATTCTGAACATGCGGCTGCGTCACGGAGATTGACGGAGCACGGATAGAAGGTGATGTGGAAGGTGTGGTTGTGGGTCGTACCCATGTGGTCATCCTTCTATTGTGGTCAACGTAATAAACTCGACCGCTTCGTTCGTCAAGACGACGCTCCCATCCTCGAGGGAGGGGCAATTCGTCTTCGTCATCCCCACTGGTACTGGTGGTAGATTGTCCCGTGAGAGAAACCTCACGTGCAATACCTATAGGAGGCCTGGATATCGTTGTTGCGCTATCTGACGAGGTTCGGGACTCCGAGTTGGAAGTTGAACCTCGGCGGTTTAGAAGGGGACCGAGAGATGGGGCGCGGGGAAGAGCGGGTACCCTTGTTGAGGACTCGGGGTGAAGCATAGGTGTGCTCTGACGGGGGCGCAGAGACCGGTTTGATGATATACTGGGTAATAGATTGCTTTGCCCGGCATCTGATGGGGTGTTCGGCGGAAGCGAGAACGAAAATAACATCTTTCCGTAGACAGATGATCCAGTAGACGATTGGCGAAGGTCGTGAGTTATAAGCCCTGCAGAAAGTCGTATCAGCATGGGGTGTTGGAGGTAGAGATTGTGAGTACTGTAACTGTTGGCCGTGTGCTCTATCGCCTCTTGACCAGTAAGCTCAACAAGTCCTAGGAAACCTTGATCTCGCTTTCTGAATCTCTTCTGGTCGAATATCTGGATTATAATAGTGGAAGATGGCCGAACGGTGCTAGGAAACACGCTTAATACCAATAGCAGCGAGATAACTTATAGAAACCCACATATCAAAGTGCTGGTTCCAAGTTGGGCTCAGACTCTTTTTCACAGGACTGGTGGTGTATGTCTGATCAGTGTCGACGGAGACGACGGCGAATGGGTCTGGAAGACTGAAAACCTCTCGCTTCACAAGGGAGTTGGCGGCAAGGACTGGGGGTGCGCAGATGAGCAGTCGTAGGGGTGCAACTGATCATGCATTACTCACCTGTGATTCGGACGGTGTGTGTTTGTTGCTCGTTCGACATCTAGAGCAGCCGCCAGGAGTGCTCGTCAGTAGTTGTGGATGGAAGTGGAGGAAATGCCAGGATGGTGAGCGAATAGAGGGAGCGGAGTATTCTTGAGCGCTATGCAGCCTATGCTGTGGAGATGGCAATAACCATGAATAGGACGACGGGTTCGAAATTAGCTTGATATAGCAGTCCGGTCAATACTGACCAATGTTTGAAGAAGATATGACAGATATTATTTTATGGACGAGGATGGTGAGCGACTGGAGCAACTGCGGCACAGTCACACAGAAAGCAAAATATAGCAAAGCAGCACGAAACCCTTGTAAGGGCATAACGTGCTGTAACATGCGCGTAAACTTTTTGTTTTCATTACGTCCGACCTTACGGATTCCATCACACGAACACGTCCCACCTTGAGCTAACGCACAGCGAGCATCCCCGGGACGTTAAATTTCACAGTACCTCATAAATCAACGAACGCATAGCTTAACGCTCCCAAATCCAAGCCGCTTTGCGAGTGTGCGGGCAGATAAGACGAATTGCACCGACATGCAGAAGATCCCTTGAAATGGTATATTGGGCGCATTAATCAGTCATTCCCTCCCAATTATATTCACGTAACACGCTGCTGCTAGCCAAAAAAAGATGTTACTTACGTGCAGTTTGGAGCTATTCACAAAGACAACGGATGTAAACACCACCAGGTTCTTTGATAATTGCGATCCTTGCAAAACAGTTTTAGTCGGGACAAAATGTAGTAGGGATTGAAGTTTCGCCATTCTGCGACTTCTGGCAACTACTTCATCTCCTGAACATTGTCGCGTGATGGCCTTGAAGACTCATTGAACACGCATGATGGGCCGGCTGGACACAGCAGGTCTGTACTCGCAGTAACAGACGAAACATTCAATGTTCGGCCAAGTCGTCGTTAATACAGCCAATAAGATCATTTGCAACGTGATCACGATCGCTGGTGGTCAACCCGGATAGCCAAGTAGTGTGACGCTTACCATGGGCCCCCGGGCCAGTGCCAGTGATGATAACTTCACCCTTGATGATGGCCGGTAAGACGTAGACTTTGTGTCGAGTATCTCGAACCCTTTAATTCTATTCAGTTTGACAGTACCAACAGGCTGAAACAACAACACCTAGCCTACTCATCCACAGCAACACCGGAAGGCAGACAGCAATAATGAGATTGCGAATTATCTCTTCGTTGGGAAGGAAGGTTTGTCACAGACATTAACAGGCGGGAGTAGAGATGCCGCTCGAATGCAGCCGCCGAAGAAGGCCAGATCCTGAGCGATATTTAAACCCCGCTGAGCCGTCAAGCCAGGCCAATTAATCTCTGCTTGCCAAGTGCAATACCAGAGACCCTTGAAGGTACGAGATGCTTATGTCACAGTTAAGGGTTTCGCGCGATAGCGAGGCGTGATGGCAGGGAATATGACCTCGTTCGTCGCTATCAGTGCCACGCAACCGGTGCTAGGTAAGAGAGTATTTAAGGAAGATTCAAAACCCTTGGGAATAATCATTTTTAACATGAGTGAGATACAGCGAAGAGTCGCCATCATTGGCGCCGGGTAAGTTTCGCTTTTCATTTGGTTCTACAATAACTAAACATTGAGCCAAATCACGCAGTATCGCCGGGTTAACCCAAGCTATTGCTCTCAAAACCAAGCTTGGATTTTGCAATTTCACAGTGGGTGCATGCATACGTGCAATGAGTGGTATTCTCGCTGAGTACTTCAATAGATATATGAGAAAGGGCCTGAAGTCGGTGGAGTGTGGAGGGTACGTCGCTGTCATGCACTAAACTTTCTCCTAACATCTTTTGGCACAGGCTAATACATATCCTGTACATATTGTCAACAGCTGAAACTGCAACACATCACTCACCTCGAAACTTGTTTTAGGGATGCTCGTCGGATGTCGAAATTCATTTCTACAGCTTATCGTCAGACCTTTACCCATACTGGAACCAGTCGCATGGCCTTCAATCAGACATTCAAGCCTATTGGATCAAGCTCTCGAAGAAATATGATTTATATCCTCACATCGCATTCAACACAAAAGTGTTATCTGCCGAATGGGATGATGCCAAACAACAGTATACTATCGTCGCAGAAGATATCTTTTCAGGCAAGAGAAGCTCAAGCGTGGCCCACATCGTGATATCTGCCGTTGGTATCTTGGATACCCCAAATATTCCACACGAGGTCCCTGGAGTTCGGAAGTTCCAGGGGGTTTCGTTTCACTCCGCACAATGGCCAGGCTCAATAGATCTGCAGAATAAACGTATTGCAGTGATTGGAAATGCTTCCTCCGGGTGAGTCACACGGCGACTTTTGCGCAGGTAATCGGTGGTAACATGCAACAAGGGTACAGTTTGTGCCATCTATATCTGAAGACCCGTCTATTGAAGTAGTTAACTTCATCCGCACACCGACCTGGCTTAACACTCGAGTAAGATTTTGTACCATGTTCGATGATTTCAACAACTAAACAACACATCTAAGCCACGTATTTCGTATTCAGACACTGCGAAATGGACATTTGCTAACATCCCCCTGGTGATGCGACTACACCGAGCTTGGATCATGTTGGGGGTCAGACCTTCTGCATGTTAGAATCTTAGCTTGCTGATATTTGTTACAGTACCTTGCTCCTCGCTTACCCATGGGTGATAAAACTCTCCAGAAACAACGTGACGTGAGCAGGGTTCCAAAGACCAGGTATTTGATATAACGGATCTACTTAGGCAATGACGAAATACATCCTCGACAACACACCGAGTAGATACCATGGACATATGATACCCGATTATCGTACGTGTCTAATCAAGAAAAAAAATAATGCTCACATGTCCCACAGCTCCAGGTTGCAAGCGGACTGGTTTGTCGGCAGTGGTTGAACTTAGAACATTTGATTTCTCATTCCATTACATGCAGTCGCGGACAGTGGTTTCCTGAAAAGTCTCCATCGCTCTAACGTAACACTGAATTTCGACGGAATCGCCGAGATCGTCGAGGATGGCATCATCACAAAAACTGGTATGTGAGAGCCGTCAATGATATCATCACTTTCATCACATCGGTTTAGGTGAAAGGTTACCATTCGATGTCATTGTATACGCGACCGGATTCACTGGCGTGAGTTGCTATATGTGATCAAATATTCCATTGGGTGTCAACTGCAGAAACAGGAGCGGTACCCGATGCACGTTCGAGGCTTGAATGGAGTCACCGTTCAAGGCTACTATGATGCGCATGGTGGCCCTACCGCATACATCGGGACTACAATTCCTGACATACCGAACTTTTACTTGTTAGCTGGTGAGTTCATAAGGGACATGTTATCCTCAATTTGTTGCCTGACGCATTGATTACAGGACCAAATACTGGAGCGCGAGCAACGTCGACGTTCATTACAGAAGCCCAAGTAAGTACACCTTGATTTTTGTATCTTTCTGCTCAAGTTTGTCGTAAGGTCGCATACATTCTTCAACTCATAGAGCCAGTCCTGACCGGTTCTGCTTCATCTTTCATCGTCAAAGCCACACCCACAGATACATACAATGCCAAGCTACAAGAACATCTCTCTCGTTCGGTGTACGCGCACTGCAGTTCCTGGGTGCGTACGAACGGTTCAGGCAAGCTATTCTATCCGTTTCCTTGGCATGGGACAGTTTTGTGGTGGTTACTTCGTAGACCGAACTGGGATCACTATACGGCAGTCAGCGCTGAGAAGTGGGTGTGGGCAAGACGAAGAAGGGCCGTCAAGAATATTCTCAAATGCGCTGCAGTTTTGACGCTATTGGGGTCATATATCAGCGGGTCTGCTCAGCGGATTTTGTATGATATGTGGTGAGTTCATTGTTGTTCTCGATGGGTATCAATCGAACGATCTCTATCTTTAAGCCAGCGACTACTGTGACTTGCAGCTACTTGAGTGAATTTTCGCTTTGTCTTTGAGGTGCCGTAGTCTACGAGATACATCATACTCATGCAAAGTATAAACTAGAGGGCTTATCTCCTGTTTCTTCACGACGAAAATTGGCAATATGACGGGAACTGTCAGACTTTTCTTCCGCATGTTTATCCATCATTACGAACCATCATTTCCAGCTTGATCGGCAGAAGTCAAATCTAACAAAGCAGTCGGGTTGGCCCCGTCTACTCTAGAGCAACCGAGTGCCGAGCAACAGTTGTTAGTATAAATTACATTTTCTCATCCGATTCAGCTGCCAATGAGTTTGAAGGATCTAAATAACTTGTGTCGCATTCTTAGAACTGGCGCCAGGTTCAAGACAGACCCATAGTAAATATCTCGTGCAAAATTGCCAACATGCGGTCACTAACACATTTCCACCTACTTCAAGCTATGATACTGGTGACTACTATTAGGAACGACCGTATCAATTATTATTATACACTAGTAGTCTAATCAATACAGAATTTATATCACGTCAACAAGTGTACTCACTGGCACCGGAAGCACGCTTAGATCGGATATTGATAGTCGGGCTATCCACTTCAGTTCCAGGGCCAAAGTACGTGACTCGCTCACGCCTTCTTGCGTGAACCATTTGAGGGCGATGAGCCACTGTGGAGGGCGGTCGCTGTGGTCGGAACATGTTCTGTGGAGTGGTGAATGCTAGATGACTGATCAGCACACGACAGCGACGGGTTCAGAAATGTGTCGCTCACTTGCTCCAGTAGCTTCATCCGAGTCAAAATTTATGGTGGGTGACCCAACATTCGAGTTGCAATCAAAGTCCACGCAGTCTATGTCACGCAGTCGAGCACGTAGATTATCCTGAGCCGGGGGTGGTACTGCATGATGTCAGTATCGAACTGGAGGTAAGAGCATCGTGCACGTACCTATGGCAGCATTAACGGTGGATTGCTCGGTCACAGAAGTATTGGTGGAGGCCGCAGGACCATCTGTATCGGTTGATGTCGAACTACCACTCGTCGTAATGGAGTCAGACTGAAGCGACGTGTGACCTTCAGATGATGAGTTTTCACTAGATGACTCGGGGCCGGGTTCAACGCCGATGTTGGTATTAGCTGGTGTTCAGAACTTAGTCTTCAGCGACAGCAACAATGGATAGCACCTACCCGGAGATTCTGAAGCTGGTGAGGCGAAAAAGTATTTCCAGAAGCAAAGCATGATGCAGCCGATATGGTCTTAGTCTGGTGATCTGGTGAATTATTGAGAGTATGTTGATGGGGATTACTCACCTCCGACTAGTCCCATATTTATACTCTGCAGGATTAGTACTGGAAAGAAACCACCGATAGTATTTGGCCTCAAGTTTCATTCGTGGTATTGAAGAACAACAACACCGATAGCGGCCACCTTAACAACTTACGAGAAACGATCGTGATGGCAGTTGTAAGGCGGTGGCAAGATATCAGCACCCACAAAGTTACAAGCACGTTGAACTCTAACGTATCGTGATTCGCTGCCAGCACCACTAAGCCAAAAACGGTCGCCTCAGTTGCAGGACACCAAACCTGTCAAGCTCCTCCATTGAATTATTTTTTGGGATCCCATCATTTTCAACATGCTGCAGTACAAATGTGTCGTAGCTTGCGGAGCCGTCACGGTGTTGTAAGTGTTGTTGTGAGTGAGAACATAGCCTGAGGACGTTGAACTTAGAGTCAGGTACAATTACATCTTATTGTTGTATACATAAAAGAACTTAACTACTGACGGCATCGCATATGCCATGCCATGACATGATCGATTATCACGATTTTGGCCACATCGAAACCTTGAACAAATACAACCGTTGTTGCATTCCCATGCGTGATAGATGTCGATGAGCTCGGGCTGCTTCCCCATATCGTTGTATATTATCATGCGCGTGTTTTTCAATATTCAGCCTCGAATTTAGTCCGAAGTCGAAGTCAAACCTGGACTGTTGACGTACCTTTCTCCTTTTCATCGCAGGTTGCCGTTGTACGTCCCTGAAGGCCTGACTTACGTGGCATAAGTTCTGAGCACTTGCACATAAAAACGGCGAAACAAATAGCACAAGTGATATTTACCTCCAACGCGGAGGTAAACTGACATTTGAAAGACAGCTGTACACGCTACAACTCCGAGTCGCACGGAGTTCAAGTCGTATGTTGTAGCACGACATGAGTCGCCCCCTGGCACTCAATCAACGTGGAAAACGTCATCTATTTACATTATAATTATATGTACTACATAGACCAGACTTCGCCAGGAATCAATCATTTTTTGCGCAATATTAAATTCTGATTATCGCGGAGCACGAAAATGCAACCGTAAGTCATGCACAACACTGTATAGACGGAACACGCGTGATGCATCTTGAAAGCATGAATGAACGCACCCTTTTGGAGAACTTTCAGTGAGCGCAATTATTTTCACGTGCTGCACTACCTCCCTCACAACATTTGTGTTGATGTGGTGGTTTACATGACTGACATTGAAGAAATAGCATTGAAAAGTGGTCAGAACGATTGCACATGCGACGCCATAGTGCATAGACAGAAATCGAACATAACAGTGTCAGCGGCGAGCAGCTGAAGTAAAGTAATTGATTAAATCACAACAACACAAGGTAAATGGGGAGGGTACGAACACGACCCTTGGTTATGCAACCTACTATGGTTCAAAGTTGGTGTGTTCATGACAGATCTCGAGGCAATATATTTATTATTGAAAATAAAATAGTCGCACCAGATCCCGGCGGGTATTCTTCGGAAGGGCGAGAACTACTTGGTCAGGCAACATTGCCGGTTGCCGAAGCTGCAGTAGAATTGGGTTCAGTTCCCGCACTAGCTCCAACTTATTATCATGCACGTAAGTATGGAGACAACAGGCAGACACAATATTCTTACAGCCTTCTACTTGAAAATGATCGGTAAATGGGTTTTCCTGGGAAGGCGGGTCCTCTTGGGATATAATGAAATCTGCAGCTTCGGTGAAAAATGAAGCTGTGGGCTCATCCAACGGCTCATCCAATGGAACAGCGATTCCGCTAATCTGAGCATCGGGTGACAGGTCATCATCTGGGTAAACTTTAAGCTTGGGTGATCAGCAAAACGAGCGATGATTTGCACAAACATTCTACACGCTCAACATTTGTCGAGGCAACAGAAAGTAATTGCCTTCGTATCCTCTCCGATGTGGTCTGCAGAAGTATATCAGAGGTCGTGTTAAACACCCAGAACAGGTTAGTATTACCCTAGTGTTCGTGTACAACTTTTTTCCTGCTTCCACAAGCAACCGAGTCGAACGATATGCTGAGAATAATTTCACCGGGTTGATTGATTTCTTTTGTTGTTCTAGTCTATCCCGTTCAAGAACCAGTCTGAAATGTAACAGATAAAAAGCTCAACATTATCAAGTGTGCGAAGAGACAAACTTGTCATACGCGAGCTTAGTCGCAGCAAGTAGGTCTTGGAACTGTGTCTTATCAGCGGCCATCTCACGTATCCTGAATACCTCGTCCAATGTGGCTTCCAGGACTAGATCAGCTTGTGCGAGACCGCTTTGATCCTTCAGCTTCATGAGAGGGAAGATGGATCTATCATATTGAGCAGGCGAGCCAAGGTTTACAGGAATGAGGAGGGTTCGACGATCTGGCTCAGAAGGCATGATTAAGTTCGGGTGATGCTAATAAACATCAATCCATGGTGATAGTCGAGTACATTTAAGTACTTGTGGGTCAAGGCACTGATATTTAATGCTGAAAATAAATCAGATTGTACATAGCATCGGCGAGTCGGAGTGAACAGTTTCTGGGGGTCGATTGTAATTTTGGAATGGCCCGAATCATGTACGCATACTACGAAGTACGTACTTGGTACATACATACTAGTACAGGATAGTTGTGTACGATTGTTTATGCTTCCAAATCTCGGAAGTAATACTAGAACCTTACTTCCTGGCTTGTACCTCAACCTGCATGCGTGACGCTGTGATTTTGAAGGACAAGAGTCCGAAAGCCAAGACGAAGGCAGAAAAGAAGGCCGCAGAACTTGAGAGACGCAAGGTTCTCAGAGCTCAAAGAGAACTTGAAGCTTTTGGAGCGGAACGCGAACAGAGACCAGGTGCTTTGTCCGTATATGAAGTTTGGTGGTGTCAACAGTATCAATTCCTAAAGGCTCATGGGTACTTACTTCGTCCTCGATACGCCCCGGAATGGGTCCCATCATGGGAGGGTTCACAGCGTCACCCTTTTACTTGTGAAGATGGTCACATATCCCAAGTAAGGCGAACGAGAGTTTGATTGCATCCCCAAGCAACTTACAATGCCACAGTTTCCTCAGATAATGGATGCGACTCGCATATCTGATGGATTGTTCATCTCGCTCAAAGTCGTAGACAGATCGGTACACCCTCACGAGGTAGAAATCGGTCAATATTTCATGATGGAGCCCCTTGCCTCCGATCCCAAGAACCACTGTGTTCCATTTCTCGATGTACTATCAGTGCCCAACGAAGACGGAAAAAATATACTCGTGATGCCTCTGTTGGTCGATTTTACGATGCCTCGATTTGACACCGTTGGCGAGGTGGTGGAATGCCTTAGACAGTTATTTGAAGTGAGTAAAATTGTTCCTGAATGCGATACCGTCCGTGTAATATATCGCAGGGATTGTTGTTTATGCACACTAATCACGTAGCGCACCGGTAGGTAACGCGATGCTATTGTCTTATGTGCTCAACTCATTACATTACAAGCGACTGCATGTCCAGAAATATCATGATGGACGCAAAAGATCTCTACCCTCAACCGTATCACCCTGCTCAGCCTCATATGAAACGTGACTTCAGTGGCTATGTAAACCATCTCACTCGCACTCAGCGGCCGCCAAAATACTACTTAATCGATTTCGGCTTATCACGGCGGTACGATGCCACAGAGGAGAACCCACGGGAGTACCCAATATTTGGGGGCGACAAATCAGTGCCAGAATTTCAGAAGAATATCGATGTTCCGATCAATCCTTTTCCCACTGACATCTATTATCTCGGAAACGTCATTAGAGAACAGTTTTTGTATGTGAGTCCCTACAAATCTCATTACCTCGGGTTTGTTGCTTATGACCCTAACTAAGGCCAGATCAGGGTTAGATTTCTTGAAACCTCTTGTTGATGACATGGTGCAGGATGATCCCAGTGGGAGACCTACCATGGAAGTGTTAGTCAAACGGTTTGACTCGATCCGTCAAAAACTCAGCGCATGGAAACTGCGTTCCCGTGTCATTTCTATGGAGGACAGCCTTCTGGAAAACATGTATTATCGAACCACACACTGGCGGCGGCGCATAGGCTTTATCGTCAGGCGTGTTCCAGCTATACCTCGCCCTTCCGATTGAAGCATAACTCGTGCGATGTGCGCAGTATTAGATGCCATGTGAGTCTCGAGGTGCAATGTAAAGCGCTCTGGGCTGAGTATATGGGACGAAGTCTTGGCCAAGATCTACCGCCATTAAAATGATCAGTTGTTCCTGTACGATTATCATATGCACGTGTAATACATAGCTGTCGCTGTTACGCGTCATTCCCGACATTTTAGCACAACTATTATACTTAGTATGTAAGGTTGCGAAGGTCCACGAGCGAGTCCGGTACCTTCAGGGATAATACATCCCCGTGACGTTGTAATGCATTTGAGCGGCTCACTATCATCCCTGTGTTGCACCCTCTTCTCATTGTTTCATGCCGAACATTCACGTGCGGAGAGCCGGGAGAGGTCATTGTGACTCCTGGAGTCTAGAATGTGACAGGGATTGCTTTCAATTCAAGCAAGAATTGTACTTTTATTGTCAGAAACGAACTTGTAGTATGAAAGCTAGGGCATAGAGTCCACGAGCGCTTAAATTGAGATCCACACACCAGGTTTATACTAAGGGTTTCAGAAGCGGCGACTTTGTTTTTCGATGTCATACCCTAGACTGGTAACCATTCTGCCTACTACAAGATGGTGGGAATTTTGCTGTGAAGTGGTAATCTCTTTTTAGTTTTTCCCACACCTCGTTGTCGGCGTTGCCGACTATTTACCTTGCTCCGGCTTCGCCCGAGTTTTCTCGCCCCCAATTTTATTATTTTTCAACTACTTGTCGCCGATGTTGATCTTGCTCTGGTAACTCTTATTTTAACATTCATGGCATCAAACTGAATATGAAAGCACATCGATTGTCAGAAGTATTTAAGAGTTCAAATACGCTGACTCCATGGCAGTTTAGATAGTAAATCGGGGCGGGGACGCCAGGGAGTCACCGATCATCGAACTCTGAATTTTATTTTTTGTCACACGGACTACATGCTTATGTTAGCACATATTTACCAACATGTGAACATGACCTTGCGGAGCAAGGTATTGCCATAGTTCTACAATGAAATTATCAATATTTGAATTAAGATAGTGGTCTTGTGAATTCGACGAACATCACGTGCATGTGACGAAGTGTGACGTTGTGTGGATAAGTGTCGCAAAGGTATGCCGAACAGTGCCGAACTCATGCCGAAGCATGCTAAGTAGAAGTCGAAGAACATGGTATTGGTACAACGAATACTAAAGGTAGATTAAGAGCAGCAAGAAGCTTGAGTATTAAATGAGTTATAATATTAGTAGATGTTGGAACTAGACAGAGTTAGATCCTCAGTCATGTGCGTAACAGACTGAGATTCATATGTACCTAGACAGAGTTAGATCTATAGTAGATAGATCATTAGTGTCTAGCTAAGAGAAACATGAAATAACAGAGACATACCCTCAGTCGTGTGCATAACAGACTGAGGGAGAAAGGAAAACAAACATGAACTATATATACAATGTCTGTTGGTATTCTGTAGCGTTGCAGCGTCACGTGCATGAATAGTGCATCAATACTCCTCCTCGATGCGACCCATACTCCTCCCAGTGAACGTGTCCATAGCTATTGAGGAACTTGCACAATTGTTGAACCACATAGGAGATGTCAGGGTGGGTGCCAATTGCGAGGTACATGAGGGATCTGACGAGCGAGCGGTAAGGGGTACATGTCATCAGCTTGCATTCGTGGTCGTTACGGGGTGAGTGATCTCGTCTGGATAGGTGCAATCCAGGGTCCATGGGGATAAGTATGGGGTTGGCATCCGTTAGCCCAAATTGTGTGATGATGCGGTCAATCAGTGCGGTTTGCGAAAGGGCAATGGTACGTGCGTTACAATCATGGTCAATGGTGGTACCCAAGCAGAAGTGAGCATCTCCAAGCTCAGAGACCTGCCACTTAGTTCGAAGTTGTGCTTTGAAATTACTCATCGCAGCTTTTGAGCTTCCAACAGTGAAGAAGTCGTCGACATGAACCGCAACGAGGAGGGTGCCGATGTCAGTTTGTTGGAAATAAATACAATGTTCGCTTTTGAGGCGCGTAAAGCCCCAGGAAAGCATGGCATCGTTGAGGGTTCTGTTCCAGACAAGGCCACCCTGCTTCATACCGTACAAGCCCTTCTGTAGTTCCCATACGTAGTCCTCGAAGCTGGGCTCAATGAATCCTTCAGGCTGTTCCATATAGCAACGTTCATCAGAATCCAGGAGTCCATAGAGGAAAGCTGTCTTGATGTTGAGCTGTTCAATCTCCCAGTCGAGAGCAGCGCCAATGTGAGCCAAAATGCGGAAAGACTCTAAGCATGCAGTTGGTGCAGAGGTTTTCATGTAATCTTGTCCCCAAACAGCAGAGTATCCGCGACATACATACCAGGCTGTGAACCGAGCTGGTGCTCCGTGCTGGTCATGCTTTAGTTTGAACACAGGGCGTCTTTTCATCACTCAGTGACCTGTAGGAACAGAAGAACGAGGCACGAGTTTGTAAACACCGAGCTCATGGAGCAAATCAAATTCTTCGCGCATGGCTCTGGTCCAATCTTCTGCGTGCTCAGAGTTCATAGCCTCAGCGTATGTAGCAGGGTCGGCAAGGTGTTCGGCATCAAAGTTGTCAGGTATGGCAGCAAAAGCCTCGGTTAGGTGGGCAATTTCAGCCTCAAGGTCTGTGAGCGTGGGGTCAAGGAGATCAGCAGACATGACATGTTCATTCACAGCCGAGGTGTGCTCAAGGGTTTGTAGGTGTTCATTAGCTGACAAAGACGCTAAAATAGCACGCTGAGCGGCAGGCACATAAGTGGTACCTGCAGCGGCACATAAGTGGTACCTGCAGCGGCACATTGGCGTTCTGATGGAACTGGTGCTCGTGCTGAGCGTTGAACAGGAGGTGGTGTTACACCAGTGCCAGGCGTGGCAGCTGAACTGCAGGAGGGTAGTTCAGGTGCAGTAACTGGGCTGGAGTCTGGAGGTGCATCAGGACAGCAAGAGGCGGGTGGGTTGTCAATAACGTGACCAGGGTGTAAGGGAGTAGAGTCACTGTTGTGGGATTCAATGAAAGATACATGATAAGATATAAAGACCTTATGTGACTCGTGATGATAGCAGCGGTATGCCTTGGAGTCGAGAGAGTATCCAATGAGAACACATTCAATGGAACGATTTAAAATTTTAGGGTTATGCCAGTTCTGGGCGAGAACGAAAGCATGACAACCAATTTCACGCAAGTGTGATAAGTCGTGCTTTCGGGCATGCCAGGCTTCATACGGTGTGCAGCCTAGTTGCGAACCAATGTCACGAGTACCTTTAACAAACCATTATTCTTTCCTAAATCTTCCTAAGCGCCAATACACAACACCTAAGTCAAACCCTAACCCTACCCTGAAAGCGTCTATCATTCCCGAAATACCTTTAGTGCCCATGACACGTGTCTTTGATGTGATTGATGAAGAAGACGAGTTCTTTGATTGTGAATAGATTAGATTAGATACGATAAGATAAGATATGGTCACGTGATACTTCTTTAATATTCTACGACGTTCTATGGTACAATTCCCTTTCCTATTTTATGATTGGCTAGTAGTTACAACTCAGTTTCAATCTCCGTCTCAATAGTTGTATATAGGTAGCATGTCTTGGTTGATAGTTCTTTAGTTCAAACCTCTTGTATCTACAACTGTAGCAATCCAAGATGTACTTGCTCCTCTCTCTCTTTGTCCGATAACCTTAGTACGAGTCCTAGTCTCTGCCCAGCGTTAATTCGTTATTGGGTTGTGACAACCAACGGGGGTGCGATTAGAGAGATAATTAGCAGTTAGGACGGATTCGTCCCATCAATTTGGAGGGACATTACAAGATGAACACATAGCACGTGCTTTACCCATAAGAGTGCGGTGAAGGTGTTCAATGTGTCCGTTTTGAGCAGACGTGTAGGGGGCAGTGAACTGATGCTGGGTGCCTCGCGACAGGAGCCATGTTCACATAGACGCGGTCTTGAGTTCACCATTGTCAGACCGATAGATACCCACCTTAGAGCCAGTTTCAACTTCTCACGCGCGTTCCCAAGCGTGTAGAGCGGGGAAAGCATCTGACTTTGAAGCTAGGGGATTTGCCCAAGAGTAGGATGAGAAATCATCAATGATGTCCATAATGTATCTATTCCCAGCCGCAGAAACAGTATCCGGATGCTCCATCAGGTCAATGTGCATGATTCCCAGCTTACGCGTCGCCCTTTCCCCCTCCCTGACCTTCGGGACATGAGTCCTCGTCTGTTTGCCAAGGATACAATTGTCACAAACGGGGGGAAGAGAGGAAAGGTCAATAGGCATACCAGTAGCATTACCCGAGCACGCCAGCTCATAGATGGTGCGGTAGTTCGTGTGACCAAGATGACGATGCCAGGACTCAAGGGTAGGTTGGCAGTGTGCGAGGTACACATGATCAGCAGACAGCTGACCGCCAGAAAGAGCATAAAGGCGACGAGAAGTGAGTGTCCCAGTCAGCATCCGGGTCCCACTGCGTGCTTGGACCCAGCAAGATGACTCATTGAAGGATGCCACGCATCGGTGTGCGGAGCAAAGGGCAGACACGGACAAGAGACACACAGTGGTGCTGGGGATGAACAAGACACTGTCCAAGGTGAGATGGATACCTTTCACGACAATCAGACAGATAGTTCCAATGGCAACAGCCTGAACTGACGAGCCTCCAACACCACTAACAGAGCGAGGAGGGATAGGACGGAGAGAATAAAAGTCTGATTCGGTGTTGCTGATGTGAACGGATGCTCTGCTGTCAAGGAAGAAGGGGAGAATGGAAGGGTCTACTAAGGTGCACGCACATTGATTGGGGGCCTTGTATGTCAGTCCAGCAAAGTCCACAGGCTGAGTATGTGAGCGCCAATCAACACTGGTGTTTAGAGACCCAAGGGCAGCGAAAAGTGCATTATACTTGTCACAGTCAGAGTCGGGGAGCTCATGGATGAAGGCAGAAGAGACGTCATCGTACACCAAACCAGCAAATTCCTTAGTAGGAGTTGGAGACTCGGATGGGGAAGGTGCAGCGCCGGCGATGTAAACAGCCTCGAGACTCTCACTGTCAAGAAAATAAGCACGTCCATCCTGATCGTAGCGAAGCTTGCCAGGCTTGCTAGTAGAGGCAGGCTTGGCGGTGGGCTTCCCTTTCGCTATGTTGGACGACGTGCTTGCCCGTGCTGCGGCTCGCTTCGCAGTGACTTCATCCTTCTTTCCTTCCATTGCTCCACCCTTACCAAAACAATCCTTGGCAGCGTGCCACCACTTCCCACAGGTGGTGCAGCAGGTGGTGTGAGAAGACTGTCCACACTCTGTACAAGTGCGGGTGGTAGTGTGCCCAGATTTGCCCTTGGTAGTCACCATTGCTATGTCAGAAGACTTCTCGCTGTCGATAAGCTGTTGTTCGACATCAAGATGGGCACGAATGTTAGAGGGCCCATAGGGTGCTGATGACGTGCTGGTGGCGAGGGAGTCGGCAATGTGGTTGCGAACATGCAGTAGTTCCTCGCTCATGGCATTAAGCATGAGTATCGTCAGGAAGTCCTCCTCCTTTGGTAAGCCGATCACATATATGTGTCGAACAAGGTCGCTCAGGTGCATACTAGTAGTGGAAAGGCGCTCTGCACGTTTATACTTAATGGCAAGTCCCTGTTGAATCAGGATGATTTGTGTGATCGGCCCAACCTTCTCATGACGTGACTTCAGTGTGCTCCAAGCGAGATGGGCATTGGTGTATGTGCGCAGGAAGTCCTGTTCTTCGGTACTGGAGCGGGTGCATAAAGCTGCGATTATACAAAGATTATTGAGGTCCCAAATGCTAGCACCAGCGGGGTCAACAGAACTGTCTGGTCTTGGGATGATCCCAAGAATATACCCACCGCCATGCTTGAGTAAGAGGTAGTTCTGTAGCTTGTCTGACCATGTGCTCCAGTTGTTCTTGCTGCGGTCGAGAACTTCTATCTTCTCAAGGTCGGTCTGACTCAAAGTAATGGCAGTAATCGACACCGTCGACGTAGTAACTGACATGGTACTCATGGACTTAATAGGAGGTATTTTGATTGTTATAGGTTTGCTTGCAATGTTTGTCGGCGCTAGGGTAGAACCCAATGCAGCTGGTTGTATTGGTTGTTTGGTAAGGTCGAATGTGCTGACGTGAGATTTTGATTGTGTATGATGTGACATACCACTGAGTGGTGGTACATGTTACAAGAACATCTTGACGCTTGGGCCCCTACCATTTTTCTCCTTATCCTCCTCGTCTCCGCCCTTGCATCACACCCTTACCCCGATCTTGCTCTTGTTATCCTTGTCATCCTCGCATTCCCTTTCGCTCTCTACCTGTCACTCCAGCAGAGGCAGTACATCTGGCCCGACCCTTTCTCTCTGACGAAGCATACCGATGCTCCATTCCACCCTCTGACTGATCCTGTGGACAGTCCCCTTTGCCCTTACCACTCGGACGGTAACCTATGATACAATACACGCCGCATCCCCTTTACCCTGTTCCCTTTCTTGATCTATGACTCGGTGCGCAGTCGCACATGTATACTTATATTTAGCTCTGCAGTTGCACGATCGTGCCCCTGCACATTTCACTTTTTAGTTTGCTCTTTGACTCATTTCCTATATGCACATTCCGGTTCGCCTATGACTCACCTCGAACGTGCCTTCCTTTTATAGTCTTACCCTTTTCCCACTCCCTCTTCTGGTAGTATGAGTTATCATCCACTAATATGCCTCCTCTCCTCTATATAAACTCGCTACCCTGTAACTAGATCCTTAACTTGAATCTACTTGGTTCTTGACCTCCTACTCCTAACAAGAGTGATTCCTTCAGCCTAGCCAGCTGTCTATATTCTATTTTCTTATCTGCTCATCACGGATAAGTCCTTAGTCTCGATCTTTACTCATCGACTTTGTCAACGAGCAAAGCCCCTGTTAACTAGTCGGACTTCTGTCCTTCTAATTAACGACGATCTTACAATTAACCTTCGTGTGTCGTAAGCCTTGGCAGATACGCTTATCGTCGAGCCCCGCTTGACATAAGCAACCCAATTTGGACATAGGCATTAAATCTTACTTGCCGAAGCCTCGCCAAGTAAGACCCCTAACCTTGAGCTAGCTCAAGGACGTCCTCAACCGTTGACGACACACGGTCTGTTTGAGCATCGCCAACAGATACTATCCAAGTCGTAACAGTATGAGGGAAAGAGGTAAAGGGGAATAAACGCTATATGCCTCGAATATATATATATATGCGTCGGGGACGTGCATTTATCAAAGCTACACTTCTCACCTAAAAAGGAAACGAGAATGACATTGAAAGACGTTGGCCGTTGATGATGATGATGTGATGACATTGCATGCCGTATCGGGCGTGTGCATTACGCTGGTGTACTGAACCTTAACGATGTCTAGGGGGTCTCCATGCTCTCGTTTACGAGGGCGCAGGGCTCATAACCTGTTGGAACTAGACAGAGTTAGATCCTCAGTCGTGTGTGTAACAGACTGAGATTCATATGTACCTAGACAGAGTTAGATCTATAGTAGATAGATCATTAGTGTCTAGCTAAGAGAAACATGAAATAACAGAGACGTACCCTCAGTCATGTGCGTAACAGACTGAGGGAGAAAGGAAAATGAACATGAACTATATATACAATGTCTGTTGGTATTCTGTAGCGTTGCGGCATCACGTGCACGAATAGTGCGTCAATAGTAGAAGATGTGTATCACATGAATTAATGTGTTGTTGGGAGTGTATTCAGACAATCAAGTTCCTCCATAATGGATTGCGGGAGAACACGATGACCACGGTATTTTTTGATTGCCCATGCAGCTTGCGTACCATTTAAGCCTTTCTGATATGCATCGATAAATCTTGCAGATCTCATAGCGAAACTTAAGATTGGTCAGCTAATTTTAAATGAAACAACCAAGGCAGCGCTCACCATTGCATTGACTCCATTGGGACAGCATCAAGTGATTCAATGATATTCTGTTCGAGAACTTCTTCTGATGAAGATCGGTCCTTCATTCGACACAACCATTTCGCGAAGCCCCAACACTGTTCTATAAAATTAAGTTCACAATGAAATTTCAGCAAGAAGATGACATCAAAATTTCGCGTGCGACACAAGGTTTCAAGACACGACTCCACATTAACAAAGTCTGGTTGAACATACATCAGACGATGACAGCAACAAGCTTTCTCGCCATTAGTCAGAGTCGGACACTTGAAATCCTTGCATTTAGCATGGAGCTTGGAGGCATTAGCATAGCCACGTTCGACTAAAATCTGGGCCATGCCCTTGAAAAATCCGGCCTTTGGATGACCGTCAGGAAAATACAGTGACTGGGGATTGCCATTTGGGAGCCTCGCTTCAGCCATAGGAATTTTTTCTTTCAACAGCTTTCCATCAGGCCCAAGAATAGTGTTGCCATTGGTGTCCTTGAGTGTTCTGGGTACCCCCCAAGTTGCAGAAGGGCCTTTTGGCATCTTTCGAGCAGAAAGGGCATCCTCAGCTCATTTGAGGTGCATGGTTGCGTTATCAAAACTAGAACATGGTCTTCATGTGAATACCACTTTTCTGGGATGTCCATTGCTTTTGCAGCATGTGCCAAAATATCCTCGTTTGTGAAATATCCATCACGTGCTTTTCCAGCTCGGAAGAGGACTCAAGAACTCTCCTCACCATCTGGAGAGCGGAGCCACCCATAGTCTGCCGAGACGAAATCGGCAACCATCAATGACACTCCTTCCCCTTTCGGTTGAGGGATTGCACCTTTGGAACTATGCACCCATCTTTGTTTCCGTCGATCATGGGCATAAAAGGTCAACTCATCATGAAACCACATTATGACCCAACAACTTGACAGAGTTGTACCATTGGTCTCAATGTCCTCAACAGTAATGTCTCCCTCCTGGTTCCACTTTGTCATCCGTGTCTGGTAATGATTCCACGCTGGCAGAAAAACATTTTGCCGAAAATAGACAACATCTTCCTGCTCATGTCCATCAGAATACTGCCCCTTTGGTTCTTTCTTCCAGCAGTAACCAAGGTGATTCATCCATCGTTGAGCTGTCCGTGGTGAGATCATTTTTGTGAAACCATGATGTGCCTGATTTTCAGGAACATTCAGGTAGTCAATGAGATCCTGTGCACGCACATATTTCCCGACACTCTGAAGGTGGAGCTTCAAATCTGCAGCGAGGGACTCGTCATAAATGCATGAAAGTTTTCGAGGCTTCCTGTGGATTGGAAATGCATTACAGTCCTTGATATAAGCCTTGCTCCAGCTTCGCAAGCACCGAGAAAGGTATGTGCCATGTGCTTTTCCAGTATTGCATGCCACTTGATCTGCAGCACGCATTCAATGCCCACCAACTGGATTTGCCGGACATGGCCCACTGTCACTCTCCGTGATATTTGTGTATAACCACAAGAAGTCCCGCATCCGCTCTAACCTTTCTTTTAGGACAGTATTTAACTTCGGTGGGTCCTTATAACCAACTCCATCTGAACGGGGTGGTTTCAGCAATGCCCGCAGGTCCATGTAGGCATGTCTAGCCTCATCAATGCTGGGGGCAAGTCTCAGTTCGATGCTGTAATCTCGAGTCATGCCATTGCTGTCACTGTCGGCTTCATCATCACTAGAGCTACTCTCGACCTCGATCTCAACATCCATTATTTCTTCAACATGGGAAGTACTGTCAATGACTGGCCCAGGTGAGTCAATGATTTCTTCAAGAAGAACTGTTGTTTGATCATTCTCCTTCCAACGCACTCCACAGATGGCAACTATGTTGTCCTCGTCATCTTCATCAGGCACATCTTCACAGGAAGCATGATAGGAGTGAAAACCTGCAATAGGGGTCCCAAAAAATGCGGTCACTGTATCATAATGAAGTTAGCTTTTAGTGTACGAAGTGTAGTATAGCACCTTCTTGCTCAATGTCCAAGGTCTTTTGTTTTTTCCTACTAGTAGATGCTTTGTGAGCCCGTGCTATTACTAGATTGTCTCTTGAATGTTTCTGTGAGCGTGTTCTGTTGCCCATGTGTCTTCTAGGCAGAGGATGGTAACGGCTTCACGGAAAACTGCATCGGAGTATCATGCATAGTACTGTGCCACTGACAGCCACTTTGAAATTGGAATTAAAAACTTTCCACTTCACTTCTCTTCATTTTGAATAACGTGAAATGTTCACAATAATACTACTGAGGTAACTGACTATGCGATTGATGTAGAAAGGGTCTGACCAATAGTTATTACATTTTTTGTCTTTTGTCACTCTTTCATCACGTTTGGCACGTGACGTTCGTCGAATTCACAAGACCGCTATCTTATGTCATGTAATATTTGGACTCACCTCCACAAGCTTCACCTCAAGGACAGTGTTCTCTAACTAAAGGTCTGTGACCTGATGTTCAAGCACACAGATCTTATCCTCAAGAAAGCCGATCTCCTTTTGCTGCTCTCCGACCTTCTGTTCCAACATGTGAATTTGTACATTATTCTGTCTTGCCAGACCCATAACCTTAAATACATTAGACTATAGTATTTGCCACACATAGAAATTTAGAAAGTACCTTTCCAATGTCATGGCAGAGCTTTTCAACTGTCGAAGCGGTGGGCGAGGCCATGGTGGTAGGATGTAAGTTCGATGTTGTTTGAAAGGGGTATCAGCCGTTGAGTGACTTGAGTCACGATGTGACCGTCGGTCACACAGTCCAAAGGGCATCAAGATGTTCATTCATTCACTGCGTCGTAAGTTCTTCAGTCGATAATGGCACAACAGGTGTTTATAAAGTGTTCCTACCACGTCAGTGGTATACGCGCTAGTGAAGCTAGCGGGGTGATACGCTCAGTATGTCGCGTAGAACAAGACTAACATTCATAAGTACCTAGCGGGGTGATACGCTAGTGTACATCAGTACGAGTAGATACATGCAAGTGAATATACACACCTCAGTATGTCGCGTAGAACAAGACTGAGGTGTGGGAATGAGACGCGCAAGACTATATACGATACCGGAGAAAACACTGTCCGGAGAGTGTGCGTATGGTCAAGAAGCAAAGAAGATACGGTACGTGTGGTGTCGATGGTGATAAAGAAGATAACGTCAAGAAGGGAGATTAACAAGCTAAAAGGTAAATCCCAATAAGTGGCGGGGGACTGCACACCGAGCTGTGGTACACTTGTTCCCATGTTATCAATGACACTGCCTGCCATAACAAGGAGTCAGTGCAATAGCATCACCCATTCAACAAGGGCTGACAGATTTGTCGAGACGCTTTATTGACATACCATTTAGGTTAGTTGCTACTTACGAAAAACAAACAACAAGGTGATATCACGATAACGAGGTATACAACATTACAACTTAGCCTTCGCATTGACTAGCTTGGCCATCCCATTGATAATCTCTTCTGCATCCCTCTCCATGCGCGACAAGAGCTCTTCGCACGTCGGGATATCCTTGATCAAGCCAAGTACAAGACCTGCAGTCCAAATCCCGTAGTCAGGATCACCGTTCTCGAATACAACTTTGCCTCGTGCGCCCGAGACAAGATCGCGGACGTCTTCAAACTTCGCCCCACCTGGCCGCCGCTCGATAGCAACGACTTGCTGTGAGACTACATTCTTGAAAACACGTGAGGTGTTATTCAAGGTACGGAATATGTGGGTGGTATCATATTCGGTGGAGGCGACAATTTTCTCTTTGATGTTTTGGTGGATAGGGCTGGATAACGCGAGTGAGAAGAGTACTAAGTTGCGGTGCTGCTACTGTACCTCTCAACTGTGCACATGAAGCGTGTACCCATGTTCACTCCCTGCACGTACAAGTGATCAATGAGATTATAATGGGGGAGGTACAGTACTCACAGCGGCACCGAGTGCGAGACAAGCAGCCAATCCACGGCCATCTGCGATTCCGCCCGACGCAATGTAGGGTATTTTGAGTTCTTGCGCGGCTCTTGCAAGCTGTGAATTGTTACTATGTAATGGTAGCCATGACCGCTGATAAAGCGTACCAGAACAAGGCCACCAATATCCTCCTCTCCAGGGTGACCAGCACCTGACAATATTGTCGTGATCAAATTTGAACAGGTAGATGAGGGACTCACATTCGAAACCGTCGATACTCACAACGTCGACACCTAGTCGTTCTGCGGACTACATGCCCCACTTTAGCATATGCATCTTCATCTGATTAAACAGGGAGCGAACCTTGGCGTGTCGAATCGTGGTGCACTTGTGTATCACAATGCACCCATGCGACTTGAAGAAGTGGATGAGCTTTCCCGCTATGACTCGTGTCAAAATCATTGTAACTGATAAGAATATGGGACTACACACGGTTATTCCCTGCTGTTTCAAATATCTTGACACCCTCTTCTACAGCTGCACGCGCGAAACCTTCATAGTCTGGTGGGTTAATTGAGGGTAGGATTGTAATGTTGACGCCAAAGGGCTTGTCAGTTACTGCGCGTGTTTCACGAATCGCAGTGCGCAAAGCTTCGGGATTCGGCTGCGTAAGTGCGGTGATTAACCCTACAGCAAAAATTTAGCGTATGCGGCTGGCAAGCTAGCAATATTGCACACCAAGACCTCCCGCGTTCGACACGGCTGCAGGAAGTGGAGGTTTTCCGACCCTGTGTACAACAATCAGATCATTCTTGAGAGAACGTGGCCGGTGTAGATGGACTTTACCATTGCATACCCCCTTGTACTACTGGCCTGTCGAGAGCGGAACAAGACGTAAATATGTCTTCCGAACAGCAGACGTACATTAACTTACACACGGATGCCCAGAAGTTCAGTCAATGCAGTTCTAATCATTTTGTCTAAATTGTATTCTTGAATGCTCCTGGAGTATTAGGTCTGCGTTGAGATGTAAGTACTAGGCAACACAATGAGCCTGGACTGGTATGAGAATTTGAAGCGGGTGGTAAGCGTGAAGGTCTGCGGGCTGAGCAAGCAAACTAGATGTGATGAGCGGTGGGGATAACTTTCAGTAAAAGACCAAGAATAGTACTATAGTAGTACGACGCTTTTCTAGTACGGCGCTCGGTTGGTAGTAAGCGGCATGTGATTGTAATACAACCGGTCTCAAGCGTTTTGTCAATGGTGCTTTGTCACATTAATATTCACCATCACATCATCGAATGCAACTTGAACTTCTTACACAGGCTATAATACAGAACGTGCACCGACAGGCTCACATAACCAGAGAACTAACTCCAAAGATTGTATAGGACTCAGTGCGTTATTATGACTCGAATGGCCTCAGATGCTTTTTCCAGCTAGGTCATTCTGAAGTTGTTACCGGTACGCCGCACTTAGAATGAAGATGTGACGTCTAATATCATCATGTTCGAAAGGTCTCTGCTCGAAAGCTCAGGCCCAAGGCCTGTGATGCCTTAATTTTCCTTCATAAAATACCACAATGCGCTTCAACGAAGAAGTTGCTTTGGCTGTGATACAAGTTGTTGCATTGGCCTTCCATGTGGACACGCTCCCTCATACCGAAGCCGACACGCACAACTTGTGGATCAAAACTATGGTCCACAACATCCACAACGTCCACAACCACACAATGAGTGGCAATCCAAGCATCACCACAAAAACCGATGTTATATTAAACCACCAGCTCTCGCTACCATTCGCACTGCTACCTGTATTGTCCCAATGGCCACCGCAGTAAACACAAGTCTCTCGAAGTCCTACACTGTGGGCGACAACACCGCTGTTTCGTCGACTTGTATATTGTCTCTCAACCCCCCACAGTTCGACATCGAAAGAACGTTCCCAGCAATCCTCGATCCCGTCAGACTTTTCCGCGAAGCCGCGGACGCACATGACATTGCATCGATGCGTTCTTTGTCCCCTATCATTCTCCACGGTTTGACTACAATCCTACGCTCCATGTCTCAGCTTCCCCAAGACGTTCGGGACGCTTCAGGCTACAAGAACGCTGAATCCGGAGTCCGGCACTACAAACTGCTCTTCATGAGCCATGTCCAGCCGCTCCTTGACAATAAGGACTTCGAATTTGAATTTGTTTGCAGGAGGCAATTTATTTTGCAGGCTCTCGAATACTTGAACGCTATAATGTCTAGCCTGAAAAGGTTTATGCAAGTTGCCGAGCGCGAGATGCAGCAACTGAAGCCTCTTCCTGACATTCCCGAAGAATGTGAAGAGGAGGTAGAAGCAGCGGAAGCGGAAGAAGATAGCAACGACCTCAGTGGAGTCCGCCGAAATTCTTTGCTGTCAGGAGATACTCACCAGTCTAGCGAAGGATCATCGACAGACAGGACATGTGTCGAAGAGGTGGAAGATCTGGGTTCTCCTGACAAGCTCCTGACGATCAGACACACGAAACGGGGACTGGCTGCCATCCTTGGGCCACTTTCAGTCAACTTGCGCCGCAAAATCTCGTTTTCAAAGGCGGACACAGTGGCACCTGTTGAGAAACTCGCAGCTCGCGGAGGGCATGCTCGCGCCACTGCGAATATTAGAAACTCGATTGCCCTCTTTTCCGAAATACTTGATGGCAAGCTGGAGAATTCCTTTCCTCACCCAGATGATAGCACGGAACTCTTCTTGGACAAGAATGGTGTTCTTCAGCTTGCCTCGTTGAAGGGCCTTGTCAGGTATCTGACATCGGTAGTCTCTGACGACGACCTGGAGCTCCCAGATGTTTTCTTCCTTTGCTTCCGCTACTTTTCGACTCCAGCACTCGTTCTCAAGGCTTTCATGGAGCGATACAAGGAGGATTTGCCTGGTCGCTTGTCTCCAGACCAAGCTTCCATTCACTCCATGCACGTCAAGATGCGTGTAGCTCGCCTGCTTAACCAGTGGGTCGATCTTCATTGGCGCCACTCGGAAGACCAAGAGGTCTTCGCACCCCTCCTGCAATTCGCATTCTCCGATCTCTCTCGAGATCTCCCCCGCAGTGTTTCCTCGAAATTCATCGACACCTTGCACAACGCTGCGTGCGCTGAAAAACACTACGGACGTCGCCTTGAGAAGACGGTTCAACTCATCCAAGGCTCTTCGCCAGCCGAAGAGCTTTGTAGCTTATGGGAGCCTCGCAACAAGAAGGCAATGGTTAAGGGGGACTATGCGAAGATTAAGTTGTCGAACTTCGCTTCTCCGCACGGAATGGAACTATTGGCTCATCAACTTACCGTCCTCTTGTGGGAGAAGTACCGGGAATTCCAGCCCGAGGATGCTGCACGCTTTTGGGTGGAGGAAGCAACTGGAAAGTCTACTTATGGCGTTTCCAGTGAAGCTGGCGCGAAGGTGACCACCTATGCTTCCTTTGAGAAGGCTCTTCACCTTTGGGCACTGGACGTCATCGTGTCTGCGCAGTCGACAGAGGATCGCATCCAGAAGGTTCAGTTTGTCTTGGAATGGGCTCAAGTCAGTCTTGTCATACAATCGTAACCTTGGCTGACGCAGCCTTTTACTTACAGGAATGTCACATCCTCAGAAATTATGCTGGTTCATGGGCATTGTTTTCTGCGTGCGACAGACAGAGTTTGGTTGGCTCTTTATCGGTATGTACCTAACATTATGATGTTGTCCTCTCACTCACGTTACTCCACAGAACATTGGTGCCAAGCACGAAGAGATTTTGCTCACTCTACGTGTCTTTTTCAGCCACACAACCCGAATGAAGGCCTACAAGGAAGCAATTCAAAGTAGCTGTGGACCCACTCTGCCCACTCTTGGTACGTTTAAAGACACTGATGACTTGACCCGTGCCTCTAACAATGCCTTCATGCAGTACTTTTCGTAGGTGACGTAAAGCGCCAGTGTGGTAACGAGGAATGTGTAGATCACCCAAATGCGCCGGGACATAAGCTCATCAACCTAAGGCGTTACCGCCCTCTCACACGGGCTATCAGAGGTATGTTTGTTGCTCGTGTGCCTCTTAGTCAGTACTCACATTGCGATAGACATGGAGAGATGTCATACCCCCTATCACATCCAGCGTGTGGATTACGTCTGCCAGTGGATGGAGGAGGTCATATGCACTTACCTTAGTCGCCCAGAATTGGAATGGGAGGATGTCCTTTATGACAAAAGGTATGATTCTGTGTTCTGCCCTAGACGTTCATGAACTCACGACCCTTTAAAGCCAACGTCTGGAGAAGAAGAGGAACCGGAAATGCAGTGTCTATCTGTAACAACATTCATTTCCCTTGTCAACGCTTTGCTATTGCCCACTTTTCATCTCGATCTTCATTGACTGGTTTATGATTCAGTCTGTACGCATTAGTATCCTTTTGTTCACTATGTACATTTCTCTTGTCGATGCTTTGTTGCTTGTCATTCCAACGTTTAATCTGGTCCCCACACATTCATTTGCTTCGGTTGCTTTCATATACGTACAAACACGTCCACTCATTAGCTTTCCTGTTATCGCACTGTAGTTGTCCATAAACGCTCATTCTCTTGCTAAATATTTCAGTTGTGAATGCGATTCGGATGAGATTGTATGGTGTCATAACATATGCATAGGTGCATACAAAACATGGCCTTTGTGCTGTCGCGTATCGTTGCATCACAAGCCGTGTCGAATATGTGAGAGAATTACATTAAGCCCGTGCAGCCTCGATTCTCCTTCTGGCAACCTGTCTCCGGTTCAACGATGACAAGGATGATACGCCAACAGCGTCCTTGTCCTTGCTCCGCTCGACCTCCTCACTTGAAACCCCCAGAATGATCTCGACGTGGCATGGGTGGCCTTGGTAGGGGTTGATACGACCATGTGCACGGTACGTGCGGCGGCGAGTTTTCTATGAGATGTCAACAAAATTACGCTATCAACTGGAATCTAGAGCTAGATGCACGTACGGGTGCTTGCTGGACGCCGATGTTCTTGATGTAAAGGTCCTCGAGCTCTAGGCTCTTTGCGTCGGCATTTGACTCTGCATTTTTGAGGAGGCGAGTGATGAACTTGACGGATTTCTCGGGCCAACGACCTATCGTATATCGCGAAGGTCAAATCTCCATAGTCCCTTGTCTAATATTACGAGACGCACCCTGGGTTGTCTTGAATTGCTTGGCTTGGCTAGCCCGTCCGACACCACCAGAGAACCGACGGAAAGGGATGACTTGTTTGTGGTCCGAGACGTCAGATAGGTAGGTGTAAGCCTTGGTCAGCTTTAAGCCTGAATTGATCATGAGGTTTATGCGCATAACCATCATCATGACTTGGACACAGACCTGTGAGGGCCGCAGCGACTTCCCTCATGTTCTTGAAGTGCGTGCGGAGGTACTCGCCCCGAGCACGGGCGGCTGAACAAGACCAAACAGTTATATGAGTGTTGGGCTCGATATCAAGGTGCAAGACAGACTTTTTTCGGGATTGGTGGCGAGAGCGGCGGCGGCGTAGCGGACTGTTTTGAGACGGTGAGCATTTTAGTGAATACAGACGATGATGGCGCACCCATTTTTGAGCCTTGAGGATGTTGTCGAGCGCGGGCTTGTAAGTTTAGGATCGAGGACTGGGCAAATGTGGCTTGAACCTTAATTCTACAGTACCTCGGTATTTGCCGATGACACGAATTAGCAAAAATAGGCGCTCTCGAGTCTCCTGTCTCCGGGCTCCCTCACAGGTTGCTCATTCTTGCAACTTACAAACGACCAGATGGCTTCTCAGTCAAGTATCTCGCGGAATTTCATGTCCACGGTGGTCTCGCATGTCATGACTTCTCTATGCTCACTGGAGAGATCGATCTTCCTGCTTCCGATGACATTGAGACCAGATATCATTCTCAACAGTCCATTGATGAGTAGCCCTAAAGACGCCAAGACAGACACATCCATTGGTCTCGCCCTGCTAGGTGGTATCGGTGCCATTCTCCACGGATCCTATCATCTTCTCTCCCAATCACACTATTGAAGGCATGCTTACAATGGGGCGTTTTGGATTATGCGGAGTCTCCGGAGACACCATCCACAAGGTCATGACCCTTCCCTTGGCACTACACCTCAAGGTGTTACACTTACAGAAGCCTTCGTGCCCCCAAAAGGGAGAAACTCACCATCGTCGACGAACAGGATCGTCTTACTTCCCTCATCCGTTTCGACCTCAAAAAAACCAAATTTGCTCGCTGGCTAGTAAGGACCACAGCAAGCAACTGTATGCCGCCGCGGCTGGGCTGTCGACACGCGACCTAGTGATAAAGACCGCCGCAGGCTCTTTGTCTAGGCTGGCCCCGATATCGACATCCTTAACTCGTCTCTTGGTAATTCCGTTTTTCAAATCGACATGATCAACTGGGTCAAGCAAGTGTTCTCAAAACTCGAGATGTCACAGCTGTGTTTAGTTTGCCTCCAAGTGACGGTAGTGTCGGTAACGTGGGATACATCGTCAAGGCTCTCGCCCTTGGTGCGAGCGCTGTCATAGTGGTACGGTTTCTTGCGGGTAATAGAGGCACCGGGAGAGTACTTCTACCTATATGTGAAGCAAGCAAAGGCACGGGTAGTTTTGAGGATAGATTGAGTGCGTCGATGGCTTTACAAAACACGCGTTCTAGCCCTCGAACAAGCCGCGCGAGAACGTGACTAGGACGTGCTATCTCTCCGAGTCATCCGCAGTCAAGGTTGCACAGTGTGTATCCGGTGACGTGCAAGATAAGGGCAGCGTCGAGGCGTTCATTTCATATCCATATGTTCGTGTTCAGCACAGTCTTCAGGACATTGACGTGCACCTCGTTATGAAGGTGTGTTAGAGGGTCTTGTCAGGCTTGAGATGAGAACGATGAATGCACAGGTGAAGGGGTGTTCATGGTTTGCATTCGCGAGTGATGAAACTTCACATGTCGCACCGTATCTGGCCCGCTGCCGCTGATTTGGAATTGTCCTCCGATCTTACTTATTTTTTCATCATTGTGTTTTGATACTGGACTTCAAGTTGTCTACCGAAAACACGCAAACAGCCAAGCAAATTTAAGGTGTTGTCATTCGATACAACCATGCTTGAAGTAAAAAGCAGGTAGCATAAGTCAGGCAGACAAGTCATACAGTAAAAACATGCCACGATGTTTTGGGGGGTCAAAGCCACTTGCGACGTTATTCGCATGACCACGTTTTGCACGTAACATAGCACAATGCACACTAGAGTGTAAAGAATGATTGTCATCATGAACACGAGCGCCACCAAGTCTCATATGCGTTCCTGCATTGTATGCACCATCTTCGTTGGCAGTGATGGCGACAATGATGACGAGATGCGGACAAGACAGTAGGTGTTACTTCTTTAGTTTCAGCAATTCCTTTGTGTCCTCTCCAGTCACTGTGTAAACGAGGAATTTATTGGCAGCAATCACCACAAAGCAGGAGACAACATACCATTCAACAAGAGGTTCTAGTATCACTTTATTTCCTGAGGAGGCCAGCATTTTGGTGCTATTCCTCGCAACCTCAGGCTGACGGAACTCCAGGATCTGTTGGTGTGCATGACTTCGCCGATTACTATGACTCAACTCTTTGCCTCACCTTTGACTCGCACTATAATAGACTACAGAAGATGCATCAGAACCAAGACAAACTGATAAACCTCGAAAAGACTGCGAGCAACATGTCTGACTGGCCGAATATGCCAGATGGCAAGACGCTAAGCACGATAACTCGGTGTGTCTTCGTCTACACGAAGAAACGCTGAGATATCATCATCAGTGATCCGGTGAATACAGTAGCCAACTGAATATGATTTGACTGAAGCAAAATTTCGAGATCGACGACGTACATCAGGACCGCACAAACTGACAGAGTCGATGTGAAGCCGCTGCAGACCCAAGTTTGGAGCTGTGCTCGAAAAAACTTCAAGCATGCATAGATCTCAATCGTTGAAATCGCGCAGGTCGAGGTGCATACGAGTAGATTTTCGGGTGCTGGAAACCTAATGGTTGATGTGACTGCCGGGCTATCGTGATCGCCTAGTAATCATATTACTAGATTCCGCCGATGACTTCAATTTGCAGATAGTGACCGCATAGTTACTTGAGCTTGCACTGCCGATGTCGAGGTATGGGGTATGCGGCTGATGAAGAGACTGTTGAACTTTTAGGACTGCAGGTGGGTACAACAAGTGATGACTCGGAGTCGTAAGAGAACACTTGTTGAGACGGTGACAAACAACAAAAAAGCTCCGCGGTCTTGGCTGTTAGTACCATTAACGGCTGCTAATACAGCAATACTACTACTCTAGGACCTGCAGCAACTTTATCTATATATCACTACTGTCCACAGCAGGCGTTGATGCCCACCAGCATCGATCAGGAGAACTCTGGTACAACAGCTAATGTCTCATCATCTTTAAAGTCTACTGGTTTGGACCCAACGAACCAGCTCCATGACACCGAAGGGACTAACAGGGACTGCGATGATCAGGTAGATCACTCCTTTGTTTTGTTTCGACCTCAGGCTGGCCAATAGAAAGCGCTCATTTACCTACCAGCTGGATACCCTCAATGCATTACTGGAGCGGGAAAATAGAATCAAGGAGGGCGCCGAGAGATTTCTCAAATTACCTTTGAACGTATGTCCCATTACATTATATTTGATTAATTTACAGTGTATCCCATAGGAGACGATGCGTTTGCAAGTGGAATCGGAGCTCGAGATGGCGACAGGCGAAATCGAGTCTCTGACGAGAAAGATAGAACTTGGTGCGTTTTCTTCACGAATCGCATTGAAACAGTTGATATAAGACACACCAGAAACATCCAGAGGCAGGCGTAGGAAGAACGGAGCTCCTGCAAATCGGCGCAAATTCGCTGGTCAGGCTCCTTCAGTCGGGGTTCGTTTCAGGGCAGACAGTGATGACAGGGACAGAGGTCTGTAAATTATTCGTTTTGACTTGTAAGCTGACATTCGCGGTAGATGATTTCAGAACAGCTCTGGCTCAGGCTAATGCTTGCATCAAATCCTTGAATTCGCTTTCACGTCCAATAACATCACCCTCGTCACCGTCATCCACGAGTAGTATTTCCCCAGCAGATAATGACAGGTCCAGGATAGATATAATGAACCGCTTTGTCTCCATTCTACAACGCAATCTTCGCGTCCGCTACGAAATCAGTTTACCTGAGGTTGTTCAAGCGTGGGCAGTTTTACACGCCTTCCTCAGTCCTTGCTGATGCCAGTTTTCAGGATAATTCCTGCTCTCTCTGATCGATGTTCTATGCGTTGCAGAGCTGCTGCATATCGGCTCGTCAGGCATGCATTGGTCGATTCAGATTCAGCAGAGGAGCTGCATAAACAGCCTCTGGAGTGGTTCATTGTGAAGTATTGTGTTTATTTTGCCCTGCTCTATAGGAATCTCACATTTATTCAAATAGATCTCTAGCACGCGATAACAAACATGCCATAGAGAGGGAACAAGTCATTAAACTCATTCGTACTATCGTCGACATCGTTTCCGAACCTGGAGATCGACGCGGCATTACCGGAACAAAGACGATTGCTCTTTCGGAACCTATTATGCGAGCATTTGTAGCAGTTGCTGAGCATGCTGAAGATCCGTTTCGTCCCATATGCGTACAAACCCTTGCTGAAATGGGTGAGAGAATGTGTTTTTTGTCATCTTCCCTGCATCTGATCAAAATATTGAAGCTCTTATTGACATTGATCTCGTGGCGCGATCTGGAGGCATTCGATTCCTTTTGCATGCCCTAGGTGAAGGTCCAGTCGAAGCCGGGCCAATATTAGCAGCCACATTCTTGCACATCATTGACACCCCTCGTACTCGCGCATACCTACATCTTGGAACTGACTTGGAGGTGGGCAGGCCGTCCTTCTCGGGATTCACGAATTTACTGTGTTACCAGATTGCTCTCTCTGCCATCACAGATGCTTACGGAAAGGGTACAGATCACGCAGATCGTATGCGGAGCTGTACCAAGGTCATACAATTGATGCTACGAACTTGGAGCGGTAGGTATCTTGTGACCTTTTCTCCGTCCAAGCATGAACCGATTTATAGGGTTGATGTATTTCTGTCTGGGGGATCAACACGCGATCAAGTCCATCGTCAATACGCTACGAATACCGTCTCTTGAGACAAGAGTGTGTTGATTGAGTTTGTATTGGATGACAAAAACTCACATCGATTTAAGGAAATAGTGCTGGATATGTTCTTTGATCTGTTCAATATCAAGGCTCCGCAATGGTATAAAACGTTCATAGATGGTCGACGGCTCACAAGTAGGTCATCTAGCCATCACAGGTTGTTGGTGACTCATGGTTGAGTTCAGTGTACCGGAAACCTCGAGCTTTTGCGGATCAGCTCTCAGATCAGAAACTTCCAGAGAAGGCTCCTGAAACACTAAAGCTTACTGATCAATATATTGCCCTTCTCGTCCTCGTATTTACGGACGCTGGTCTGATTGATGTAGGCATATATCCATTGTATACATATAGTTAACCTAACAGCCAACAGGCGCTTACGGCAATGCTTGAAGAATGCACTACTGGCTCCAACTTGTCACGCAAGGCAACCCTACTCATGGCCGAAGTTATGCATATGGCAAATAGAGTACTTCCCCTAGGTGTCGCTGCCAAGATACAGGTGCGGTCTGCATCCAATCATCTTTTTTGGAATCTGAATCCGTTTTAGGCCGTTCCTCGCGTATTTAATCTGGCAGCAGATTATAACCGAGGAGAGCACAGGATAGTCGGGACATCCGCTCTTTCCGCAATTGACAGCTTCAATCGCAACCGCTTGAGACTACAACCTAGCGTTAAGAATGCACGCCCGAGGTGAGCGCTTGTGAATGCCCAGGAGAAATATGTTTACTTGGTATCATAGGGCAAATTCCGCTGAAGACGCAGTCCGGAGAGGACAGAGACAAGTCGAGCAGGTTAAAATCAAGATGGGGATGCAGATGGACGATAAAACTTTCCAGTCATCGTTGCTCGAGACTCAGGTGTGTTTGCTTCCGGGTCCGTGCTGTGGGTCAGATTGACTTTGCCTCAGGTTATGTTGACAAAAGATAGTGCGAAGTGGAACTTTGAGATGCTTCAAGAGTTGATCGAAGGGCCACTATTGAATCCAAAGCGATTGGAGGAAGCCATCAAAGTAGCAAGATTCATGCGACGACTACTATCTTTTTTCCATCCGTTCACCCATCGATTCTCTGACCTTCCAAGGAAACAGGTAGTTTATTGTCTTGTTCCAGATGCTCCATATTGATCGTAAATTGCAAGCCCAATGTTCGCTGGGTGCGCTTGGGATGTTCTCTTCTTACCACGTTACTGGCTAGTCCAGACGGGATCCGGTTTCTTGCTTCGGAAGATGATTTATTGAAGCAAATAGTGAAGTGTTTTGCTCAGTTGGACCCTGTATGTCTTTATCGAGTCGATCTCATGATTTTGTTGATGTCAGCATGTCTTGCAGTTCAACGGCACATCAGAATCCGACCCTATGTTTTCCAAGTACAGGCTATCGGAAACGTTGACTTATGGCTACTTTGAGATGCTTGGAACTTTGAGCAAGCATGCAGAAGGCATCGAGTGAGCCATTCGCAACCCCTTCTATGTCTAACTGATGGATGTCCCTAGGCTGATGGAAAAGTTCAAATTTTTTACTGCTTTCTATCACCTTAGCGAGCTGCGCGATCGCGAAGATTTGATCACCGCTGTGATTACGAATTTGGACTATACGATGTGAGCGCTTGGTTGTGTTGATAGAAGCTGTCATTTACTGGATATCAAGCGATGGACATCCTCGTATCGTGCTCTCGAAAGCTCTCACATCGAGCGATATCGTGAGTCAACACCACGGTCAATGCACCGTCCATTCTCTTTATATACTTTCCACAGCGCACACGCCTTTATGCGACAAATCACCTTGGAGATCTCATACGAGACTCAATTACACCAGTCGCATGGACACTACGTCTTCTTTTGACTCAAATATACGATCAAGCACCAGAGGTTTGTGAATTGGCGATCCAATTCCTTGAAGAAGCCTGTGATGCTATGGAAGTACTGCAACTTGTCGTGGAAATGCAACCAACGATGGACCATCTCGGAGAAATTGGACATCCGTTACTGCTCAAGTCTGTGTGCTCTTCTGCCTTTAGCTTAGGTTCTGACTTGAAACTAGATTCATGTCAACTCCGATGGGCTTTCGTTACTTGTACAGCGCAGGTTACATCGACAGGGAGATGGACATGTGGTTTCATGTCTGTGTTTTCCTTTATTCATAATACTATTCTGACTGTCGCCTATCCAGGACCGTAACATCTATTACGTCGTAGAGGTGGAAATATTCCTATCTAAGGTCTTCAACTCAGAGGCCGCAGAAGATGATGAAGATGTCTTGTATGTGCCACTCTCCAATGCAGCTGCAGTGTGACTAGATTGACTTCAGGGCCTTCGACGGGGTTGTTCCACCCCACTTCTATGGGGAAATGTCGAAAACTGAGCTTGGCTGTCAAGTTCTTAGCGAAAAGGGTCATTTCTCTGAGTTCTCTCATTTCATAAAGCAGCACGGTCTTGAGAGTGAGGATCTGGAGTTGATTCTCAAACTAAAAAGTATCCTGTGGGCAGTGGTGCGTTGCCTTCTCAGTGCACGTTCAAATGGGACCATTGATAATACTGTAGGGGAATGTCGGGGCCACTGAGGGCGGCCTCCCGTTCTTGGAAGAGGAAGAAATTATTCCCGCTATATTAGAGATCGCTGAACACTCTCTTATTCCTTCAGTACGAGGGTAAGCACTTCACTGTGTTAAGTGCTTTGCTCTTTGCATTAAACACAATTCTAGGACGTGTTTCTTCGTTCTTGGATTGATCTCCTCGACATCTCAAGGAGCTGAAATTCTAGACGATTATCGGTGGGAGGCGACCTTGTCACCACTTGGGGTGCCGACCGGGTTGTGTATACCCCTGGATCTGGATAAATTTATCTCAGTGAGGCACTAGAGTCATCTATACTGTACTGTATGTCTGATGCTTTCCAGTTACCCGCGTGGGATCCTGTTGGTGTAAGGGGGGACGGCGATTATCGGCTCATACCGCCAACATCCCATACGGACCTGGAGGTAATTTCTGCAATAGAAAACCTAAGCAACACCGTGATTGCAAACGCTGCATCAAGATCACTTGCCAGGTAAACTATATCAATGGTTTTGCACTTTTCTGTGATTTATCAACTACCGCAGGATGAAGTCTCGACCTGAATACCGATCAGCATTCTCATCACCTTCTGTGTTTTTCCGTGCTTTGCATGCCATTTCGACACAACGTTACCGTTTGCCGGTAAGGAGATATATATTTGATCTCTTTACTACCGAGCTGGACGGTGAATTGGTCCTGGAGCTCTCCGCATGCGCTAATTCGCTTCGTGCACCGCCGACATTCAAGCAATCCGAAGCCCACATCAATCGAGTAGTGAGCATGTTCGGGTTGAAGCATGCCAGAAGAGCCTCCGAGAGCGATGATGAGGATGATGATATGGATGATACTGTCGATGAAGCAGTGAATGACAGAAATCCTGTGATGATCATGCTCCGTCCAGTGAGCAGGATCATTGGTTTTGACAAGTGATTTGATTTGTAGCGGGCTTTGTTGATGATATTTGTATGTGACGTCATGTCCTGTACATTGCACTTTTGACTGTTGCGCTTGTTTCATATGTAGTACGAGGTTGTGTTTGGAGCTGGTTGTTCTCCGAATCCATGGGGTGCCCCCGTCCTCAACTCACGGTCCACTGACTGCGATGACAACTTGCTTCTCTACTGTCTCCGCATATCAAACGAACTGTCATGGCTTAGGTTGGGGCTCGTGTTGGAGCCCCCGAGGGTAGGCCAAATGTGAACCCGTCAATGGATGCTTCACTAATGCATCAGTGTAACATGGAGACGTGTTGAGCACTATATCATGCGTCAACTGGGTCAAAGCCGAGAATCGCTGCTAAACGTACCATTGTTCGCCATATGTCGACATAATACTTGTCCGCGATAATCCTTTGGGCGTAACTGTTGAGGGACCACAGTCTTAACTAATTACACCAGTACTGTCTTCAGGATCGAGACTCGAGAGACCCCGACATGAACAGAGCACATGGTGGTGAGAGAACAAAAGTATTATAATAATGAGGAGCGATCGCAGGTCTGAGCCGCTGGCAGAATTTGTTGTTTGCACATACATATTGGAGACTGAGATGGACGTGTCGCACTACTGCACGTCGACAAATGATGTAGCTGTCGAACAATGGACCATCCTCACAATGATCGACGAACATACTGAAAAAAGCTGTTGTCGTATTGTTTCGATTGTCGATCTTGCCCATGAGGAAAGAGGATGCAAGCTGTCTAGTTACTGATTTGTATAATCACGATCCGTTTCGTACAAGATATTATGGCGCTCAAAAACGAAGGCTAAACTTGCTCAAGTAGCCATAAGCCATAGATAGTCGCTGCCTAGTTATCTATTGTTTAGTTGATAGGCATCGAAAACAATGATGGACTCACCACCATGTCGTCTGAGCAGAGCCGCTGATATATGACCACAATAGCGTCAAGACTACAGCCCATTTCAAACTGTTCTTAACAGTCTTTCTTCGCCTTGCCCATACCCATTTCTCGGCGCCGACTGCCACATAATGATCCCAATTCGGTTTGCGAAGCCACCACCACCAAATTGTCACAGCCCAAGGGAACGCATTAAATACCTTCCCTGTGCCGTTCGTACGTGTCCAGGAGTAGCATTGCACTAACACCGAGCGGGATATTCGTTCTTGAACCTTGGCATTATACGCATCCGTGGGTGAAGCTTTGACGGTGAAAAACGAAGCGAAACCGCTGAGGACCGGCTCTATGAGTTGAAGGATATATCCAATCTTGTGACAAACTTGAGTAGAAACACACAAAAAAAACACTGAATTTACTTGAACTTCTTCCACAAACAACGACGATGTTGGTGTTCCAGTATTGGGTCCTGTAATTAATACGTCAGGTAACAAATTGAGAATAGCATGTCCCTTGTGAACTCACCAGCTAGTATGTAAAAGTTTGGTATGTCAGGAATTGTAGTCCCGAGGTATGCGGTAGGGCCACCATGAGCATCATAATAGCCTTGAATAGTAGCTCCATTCAAGCCTCGAACGTGCATTGGGTATCGATCCTGTTTCTGCAGTTGGCATCTGATGGAATATTAGATCTGTGTGGGTAACACTCACGCCGGTGAAACCAGTCGCGTATACGATTACATCAAATGGCAACAGTTCACCTAAATTAATGTGAGGAGGGTGATGATGTCGTTGACGGCCCATACATACCAGTTTTTGTGATGATGCCATTCTCTACTATGTTGGCAATTCCGTCAAAGTTCAGTGTCAAGTTAGGCCGATGAAGAATATCCAGGTAACCACTGTTTGCGACTGCATGGAATGAACTGAAATGAGGAATAACATATTCTAAGTTCAAGCACTGCCGACGAACCAGTCCGCTTGCAACCTGGAGCTGTGGAACATGTGAGCACAAAAAAAGTTCTTTGATCAGACACGTACGATAATTGGGTATCATATAACCACGGTATCTACTCGGCGCGCTATCGAGGATGTATTTCGTCATCACCTGGCAGAAAATGTTGAAATGAATGTCCCAAGACTTTCCACAGCCAGCTCACCTCACGTCGTTTCTTGAGTGTTTTGTCACTCGGGCGTACGATAGAGGGAAGATCGAACTACGACCAACGTCAGCAAGCTAGAAACATGTAACGCTTAGTCTGACCCAGAACATGATCCAAGCTCGGTGCAGTCGCATTGCAAGAGGAATGTTGGAAAATATCCATTTCTCGGTGTCCGAGTACGGAATATGTGGCTTAGATGATTTGTTTAGTCGTCGAAGTCATCGAACAAGGTACAAAGAATCTCACTCGAGTGTTGAACCAGGTGGGGGTACGGATGAAGTTAACTACTTCAACAGACGGGTCTTCAGATAGATGTGGCACGAACTGTGCTCTTGTTGTATGTCACCACCGATTACCTGCACAGAATTCGCCGTGTGACTCACCCGGAGGAGGCATTTCCAATCACTGCAATACGCTTATTCCGCAGATCTATCGAGCTTGGCCACTGTGCGGAATGAAACGAAATACCCTGAAACTTCCTGAACTCCAGGGATCTCGTACGGAATCCTTAGGGCCTCCAAGTTACCAATGGCAGATATCACGACATGGGCCACGCTTGACATTCTCTTGCCTGAAAAGACATCTTCTGTGATGATAGTGTACTGCTGTTTGGCATCATCCCATTCGGCAGATAACACTTTTGTGTTGAACGCGATATGTGGATATAGATTATATTTCTTCGAGAGCTTAATCCAATAGGCTTGAATCTCCGGTTGAAGGCCATGCGACTTGTTCCAGTATGGGTAAAGGTCTGTTGATAAGCTGTACCAATGAATTTGGACATCCGACGAGCATCCCTAGAAGAAGCCTTGAGGTGAGTATTCTGCAATTTCAGTCGTTGACTATACAGGATATGTGTTGGCCTGTGCAAAAAATTGTGAGGAGAACATGTCGCTCGTCACAACAACGTACCCTCCACACCCCACCAACTTCAGACCCTTTCTCGTATATCTATTGAAATACCATACTCAGCGATCATACCACTCGCTATATGAATGCACCCACTGTAAAATCGTGAAATCCGAGCTTAGTTTTGAGAGCAATAGCTTGGGACAACCCACCAACACTGCAAGCGTATATTCAGTTGGTATAGAATCACATCGAAAGCGATACTTACCCAGCGCCGATAATGACAACTCTTCTCTGGAGGTCAATCATGTAAGAAACGGCTATTCTCAAGACTGTCAGCATTCCTTTAATACTTGCTCACCTAGTACTACAGACTTCTTCAAACGAGGTCATATGGCCCTATCAAGTCCTATCGCGCATCAATCAATCAATCCCCGGGCCAGGAAGTCCGTATCCTAAATACGACTGTGAGATATCTCGCAGCCACTTCTGGCCACGACTCGGTAACATTGAGCTGGCTTGGAAATTGATGGATGACTGCCCAGGTCTGTCCTGATGCTCAAGGACAGCGCTCAGCGCCGCATTTGCCAAAAGCGACATTTGAGCCTCTGAATCGGCTGGGGGAAATATGGGGGGACAGAGAATTCTCATGAGTCATAAGTGTACGAGATGCTGTTGCGACTGTTCCTATTTTTGTGTATAGCTTCTCATTTAGTGACATCACTTGACAATTCTTTCCGCCTGGGCTGAAAGTGCGCGGACCCCTACTTAATTTTAGTATCACTATAGGCCGACTCTTGCCCGACTTACCTCCTGGTTGCGGGTTACTGGGATTGCAATGACGAAGTCGGATGCAACGAGAACTGGCAGGGGCAGGCTCGATTTCAAAAATATGAGGTGGAAGGATCCTGCTAAATTGTATGATGGGACGAACAAAACACAGCAATTTTGTTATACCGGCACTGACAGCATGGAAGAAAAGAAGGTTGCAACACTACTTGCGTTGAAAATGCCACCCGCTACAAATCAGATCACTTGGCAGGCTGCGTCAAAGGCTCAAAGCCGATGATCCTGCTCACTGGAGGGAGCGTGGTCATAACAGGATTTTTGTCATTCACTACTTAATTGGAATGAGATCATTCTGTTGAAGGGAGCGATGGGCGGACGCGATGAAACGAGAGTAGAATTGACCTTGCGAGTCGTGGTACGAAGCAAGAAAGATGAGTCCCGAAAAATTTGGACGCCACGTAGTAGATTCTCATTCTCATGCCTCGAACTTTTATGCATCAAGTAGCGCAAAGTCACTTGTGGCCCTGCCTTCTTTCAACTTTCCTTACCGTGCTTGATTGAGCTTGGGTCATTATTCTAGATGCTATCTGATGTTTTCCGCCGTCACCCGGTGTTGAGTTAACGATTCCTAATCGTTGGCGATGCACCTAATCGCCCAGTATCACTGGTATGATTACTTACAGGGAACTGCCTGCTGCATCACGATATTTGCATTTGCCGACTTCTGCCATGCTCATGGTAATTGCCTTACATGCCATTTTGCCAATTGCCACGTGCATCGTGCACGAGGCTCTGCCCTAATGTTGCAGAAACTGCCCCATCGTTTGGCCCGTTTCTATCATATTTAAATCAAGTGATTTCAGTCTCCTCTCAATCACCGCTCATCATGGAACCCGTCACAAAGATCATGCAATTCAAGCCCTCTCCGTCCTACCTCCAGGATCCCTCTCGGTTCGTTTCTGAGCTTGCAGCCAAGAGTTCAGCAGAGACAATCGATGGGTTTTCTAAGTGAATACTAAATTCATCCTTGAAGCATGCTGGCTTATCGTTGATCGATAAAGGGCATACCATGGTCTCGAGGTTGAGGATCCAAGTAATGCATTCTGGGTCTTCGGTAGGCCAACTTCGCGACACACTAGTTCAATCGCGCTGAATTGCTGGCAGAGTGGGCTTCCTTGTCTGCGCATGGTGCACATCACCAGACAGACGATTTCAAGGCTGTAAAAGAAACTGTTAAACAAATCCATACGACCGAACCTACCCATATGTTTGTCCATTTTTCCGACCCTAGTCGGATCTTTTCTGCACCAGTAACGGAGTTTGTCACTTTCACTCTCAAAGAGGGTATCAATATGGACGCGCTGCAACCTCTCGTCGAACAGCTTCAGGATAAGCTTCAAGGAACACCCGAGTTCTATGGCTCGAGCTGGGCGCCTGTCGTCGATAAGCCTAACGTGGTTCACGGCGTGTTGGGATGGGAGAGTGTGCAGGTAATTCCGACATTAGTTCCTCCGAGTCACCTGCTTATTGGTCATAGGCACACTGGGATGCTGTAAGCTCAGGTCCCCTCAAAGAGATCATTGATAAAGTGAAGGAGGTTGCTGACCTTTGGCTTGTCCACGCAAAACTGACGCAATCCAAATGATGGTGTATGAACTAAACGTTGTCGTTGTTGCATAGGACGTTATGAAATATGTACAGGCCTGGATACCCCCGAGGAGCATTTTGGCAAACGTCCATCTGTTTTCGATATGAAATGTTTTGCAAGTTAGCCGTGTGCCCATAACCCACCCCTCACTTCACTTGATCGGATTCGACACTCATGACATATCAGGCTGGCTCTGGTAAGTATGGTTTTCATCAATTCAAATGCAAACCCGATTTACCTCGGCACTGCGTTCAGATTCACCACTGTCGTACGGAATGGCGGCCACTGACAGCAAGTGGTAAATTGACGCCGATACTGAATTATACCGCGAGCACAGCCTCGCCGTGTTGTCTGCCAAGATTATATGATTTCATTACAGCGCGTTGAATGAGTCCCAACTGACAGAGAGTTATACAAATATATACCGTTTCAGGACGATGTGGACCACTTGTTCGTAAATAGGGATGCGCCCTGGAGGCGAGATGAGTCACCGCCTGCTATGCCTGCATGCAAACGCACGGCGAAATTGCAGCTAATAGCCAAGGCAAGTTTGCAAATGCGATGAACGGCTGTGATGGCAGTGAGTTTTGAGCCTGTTGAAGTCAAGATATAAACCCTTTCGTCTACCTCGAGCAAACCATTAGCCGGCGCGGGTGCTTGAGACCGATGAAGCTTTAATATGATGTATGAGCAGATAAATGCGTGTTTGGTGACAGTACGTCGTGGTGTGTGGCGAGCACGCACAGTCCACGAGTTACTTATTTGACCTTGTGTGATCCTCGCCACGGGTGGAATAAAGGTGGTACACTATAACTTCAACTCCGCCCAAACGAATACGTACCGTTCACCTCCCTCATATCCACTGTCGCCCTCGTTGCGCACTTCTCCTAACTATGTCTGTCCATCTTATTCCCAACAATGCGTTGGGTTTCAACAGTGCGTCTTCTCTCATTTTCTACTTCAAGCGCCCGTCGAATAATTCATCTTTTTTTCGTTCAGGACCTTTCACGCAGCTCGTCAAGCAAGTTCTAACTATCACAAATAAAAATGCACAACCAGTAGCATTTAAAGTTAAGACTACAGCACCCAAGGTGAGTAGAAAGATACAGAGGGAGTTGTTTCTGTAGCTTACAAGTTCCGTAGTTGTACTGCGTACGACCAAACTCTGGGAGGATAGAGCCTGGTGAAAGTGTCGATGTCTCCGGTATGTGCCTCATGTTTAATCCATGAGCAACTTTGTTCACAATTTCAACAGTAATGCTACAACCGATGAAAGACGAACCACCTCTATCGACTAAGTGCAAGGACAAGTTCCTAATTCAAAGTACCCTCATCACGCCCGAAAAGGAGACCAGAGACCTACAGGAATTCGTAAGTCTTTCTCTATGCATATCTTATTATCATCTTCATATTGGTCCGCAGTGGAACGCGCAAGCAGGTGCTGGAGATGAGTGGAGAGTTTATCAACAAAAACTCCGTGTTGTATACCTCCCGCCTGAAGGACAAACTGTTGAAGAGGAGGACGAGGGACATGTGGAGCCCCCTATGCCTTCCCGCCCTTCTGCAGAGCAGCCTGGTGGGCCATCTGTGAGTGTTTCGACTACTTGGGAGTATTCGAATTATTGAATACGACGCAGACTTACGCAACTCTTAAGGATTCAGAGCCACGCCCTGCTCCACATATGCCAGAATTCTCTTACGATGACCCTGTTCAAGTTGCACCGCTCGTGCAACCTCAGCGCTCCGCCACACCGCCTGCACCGGAGCGAGAAGTGAACAGTTCTCAAGAGGCTGCTTTCTATCGGGAGGAATTTGATTTCCAGAGATCTACCAGTGGTGGAGTCGGCGTTGTGAACGTCAATGTGCATTCACCTTCACCGCCACCCTCTCCTCCAGCTGCACGGGTGCTCCCGATCAACCAAGAGTTGGAAGCGAAGTATATTGCAGCTCAAGACGAGATACAACGGCTTCGGGATCTTCTTGCGGCTGTGCCGGATCCCAGCTCTCTAGCGCCAGAGTCAATTGCACCTACCTCGATCGCACCCTCGGACTTCAGGAGGCGACATACATCTGCACTCTCAGACGACGGAGAGACGTATGCGGGATCTGACGTCGGTACCATGGTGGAGCATGAGAGCGTTATCCACCAGGAAGGCGTTCCACTACAGGTGGTTGTTATTATTGCGCTTGGCGTTTTTATCACAACGTATCTATTTTTCTAAGTACTTAGCTGAGCAGGAACGTGCTCCTTTCATCCCTTTCCTCCGTCGAACCCTTCGGGCTCGCTGAGGTCATTTCGGGCAGCACATGCCACGCATCATATACAATATTTTCGGTTGGTGATATGAAAGGGGTATTGGGGAGTGTTGTTGCAGTTATCATGACTTTGCGCATTTATCACCGAGTTACATAGTACGTTAGCATTTTTTCTTCCTTGTCCTGTTCTGCTTAGTGTTATCATTCTGTGCACTGCTATATATATAATCCGATTTAAATAACGAGACTAGGAGCTGGTTTATGTGCACGTGTTCTATACAGCGCCACCGCGTCATCTATCATCATTCGGCAATTCCCGATTGGTTTATACGTCACATGAGCAAGAAGACTTAGTGTGGGAAAGAGCTGGCCCCCTTGTTCACTTCGGACCGCCCCGGACCGCAAGTTGTGCCTGACAATAAATGCCTCACTCCGTGATCAGATGACATAGCACCTTCACGCCTACCATGAACGCATACACCTCAAATCAAAAACAATCCAGGAAACCTGTCTTTTTCATTGCAGCAATCACTGCTGCGGTTTTCTTTTTCGGCTACACCTGGCTGTTCAAGCCATCCAAGACCGTGATCGTCCAAAAGGTGTGTCGTCAATGGTTCCCACCACCGTGTGCCATGTGCTAACAAAAAGCGCAGGCCACTGTAGTACTAAAAGGCGACTCCCCAGTCACTGGCACTATCACATTCGAACAGTCCTCAGCAGATGGTCCAGTCAAAATCTCAGGAGAAATCGTGAACCTCGACCCTTCTGCTAGACGTGGATTCCATGTCCAGTGAGTCTTTCGAATCTCGCAATGTAGGTCAAATATTCACATTATACCAATAGCTCTCTAGGAGACCTTAGCAATGGCTGTATGTCAACGGGGTCGCACTTTAATCCATACGACCAAAGCCATGGTTCTCCCCAGGACTCTGTCAGGCATGTTGGTGACCTAGGGAACATCGAAAGCGATGAATACGGCACAGCCACCATTTCCTTCGAAGACAGCCTCATTTCCTTGAATGGCCCCACGAGCATAGTCGGGTAAGCTAGATATATAGATTGACTCAATAGTATAAGACTCATTTCCGTTTTCCAGACGGGCTGTTGTCGTTCATGCGGTAGGGCGCTTTTTCATGCTGGACGTGGCTCCTTACTAATTGTGCTGTGTAGGGCGCCGATGATTTGGGAACTGGCGGTAATGAAGAGTCTCTGAAGACCGGAAATGCAGGGGGACGAGCTGCCTGTGGTGTCATCGGTTTGTTTCTAATAATCTTTCATGACAACTTGATGTTAATCAAGAGTCGCTATAGGACTCGTATAAATCGTCTGAGTATTGAAGCATCATGCATTGTCTTGCGCTTCTCACTTGTCATTGTATCATCGCATGTCGTCCATATTTCTCGGCCTGTGACAATTTATTTGCCTTTACCTGAGTTGCGTGAGAGCTCCCAAGTGCGGATTTACTACATAGTACCTACAGGGTTCAGTAAGAATCGAGAGCCTTTGATCACTTTCTAGAACGACCCCTGACCTAGGGCATCGGATTTCCTGTTATAGAGGTGCACTTCCGAACCGGTAATCACAGAATCACAATACGTCGATTCCACAAAAGGTGTTTCGACAGCCCTACTCAGTTCGTCGCTAAGACTTAGCATAAAGCCAAGATGTAAACCAAGACCGTTTCGTCGACCTATGATTCAACTCAGCAGCCGCATGCTCCTTTCTCAACCGTTCCTCCGTCGCTAAATGTTCTTCCGCGATTGCTTCAGTCACGACAGCTTCCCGGGTTGTCACAACAGCCTCTCCAGGTGTCGTGGCGACTTCTTGAGGAGTCCCATTGATAGGATGCGCCAGCGACACCTGCGAGCCACCGTGCCTCACAATCGATGTCGTAGAACGCGCAAATTCAGCCTGGGCGTGCAGATCTGGCCGAGACCCAGGGTCAAGAGCACGAAACTGAGATTGGAAGTGAAGGTTAGATGGCGGAAGGTATGAAGATGCCCTTTCACGAATGGATCTTGGTGCGTAGTCAGAGGGTGATTTGCGACGGGATTCGGCGTGACTGCCATCCATGGTCTGTGATCGACCTGAAAGACCTCTGGATGCGCGATCGCCACTTTTCATGCTAACATTACTACCCGAGCGATGTCGAGAGAACAAGGATGGACGGCGTGGTCTTGTAGACTCTACATCAACCTCTTGATCAATGGTGACAATGCGAGACTTGATGCCTTCAGGAAGATCAATATGTTCAGTACCACTGTATTGCCTAGTTGCAAGGAAAGATGATTGCTGATCGCCAGGCACTGAGCTAGGGGGCTGAAGTGCGGGGGATACCGAAGAGCCGGGACCAAACAAGTGACCCATATCACCAGTGTCAGGCTCACTTGTTAAAACTTGGTAAACATCAACAGTGTCATCGAGGTCCAGAAGACCTAGCGGATCTCTTGGGAGCCATAAGGCATTATTGATAGGTCGTGTGTAGTAAGGGTTATCATAAGGGATGTCGTGATGGGGTTCGTCATCCCACGCTGCAAGAGGTGGATGTCGCTGTACGAGAGAAGTCAAGATGCGTGCTGGAGGCTGACGTTGCCGTTCAGAAGGTGGGGATTCGACGACCTGATCCACAACGGCAGCAGATGCTTCTCCTTGAGTCGAGGTTGGTGGTGGATTCCCGCTCTCATCAACTGAATGTAGCCTCGAAAACGAACAGGGGCGAGGGCCAAACGAATTTAGTTTACGCCGCTCATGTGGTCGTGGTCTTCGAGGAACAGTCGAATAAGAGAAATTCACCCAGGTCGGTAAGCGCCACGTCTGGAATCTTGAAGGGTGGTCCCCAACGCCGGCTGCTACGTCCTTAGCATCGCCATGGTAGTTTGACGGGATAGTCTGGCTTTCTGTGCTGTCCTCGGATTCTCCTTTGCCCATCCTACAGACCACCTGCGCCTCCTCAATATCATCTTGCTCAAACTTGGCGCGGCACATTCGAGTCAGACTGATAATAGCTTCATTATCAGGGCAGAGGCTGATAGAAAGATCAAAATACACGCACATTACCTTGACTATCGCGGTGAAGACGAATAAGAAACCTGATAGTGCTACATTGACAGTTTTCCGCAATACAGCCATGTACGCCAGGAATACGAACTAGACCAAGAGTCAGTTGATCGTACAGCGAGTGGCAGAGAATAGAACGAACTTGAGACAGCATCAATCCTATGAATGGAAATATATCAGCGGCATTCAGGTATGCAGATATGAGCACCATACCATCCAATGAATAACGAAGGATACGGATCAACAATAGTTGACCATTGCCTTCGTAGTTCTTCGAATAAACATGTAGCAACTGCTCATCTGAGTCAGACCTGGCTTCACGAAGGGTATGTATGATATGATATACCTGATTTTTTACAACAGCTGAAAAACGTTTTGGTTAGCATAGATACCATCATGGACCATATAAACCACAAACCAGTCTCAACTGAAAAATATATCAACCCGAAGGGTATGACAAGTGGGTTAAGCAGAGCGAAGAGGAGTAGTATATGAATGACCAGAAGATGGTTTGGTAGCCAGTCTGCATTCAGAAACACTGTAAGAAACCTTGCTGCACATAATAATGGAACTCACAATAGAAATTAAATGTTCGTGGGCGAATTCCAACAGCTCGTTTTCTCGGAGTTACATGTCGCTTGGTGGAGGGATAAACGAACAAAGGCAACTACGACGAGGGATGTCAACATGCTGACGATCTTCGTTACGACTTCACAGAAACTTACACCAACTGCAAAGTTCGACGTGAGAATGGGGTGCAATACCATAAGTTATGAATGCTTACACAACATAAGCTCTAATCCTCCATGAATTGCGGTGGTGAAGATTACTGCAAGCAAATAGATCCCATCAATTCACTGCAAGACGTCGAGAGACTGTACTTACGCCATCCAACATAGAAAGGTCCAGCTGTCGTAAAACTATCAGCGACAGTATCTATTATCCCACTCCCAGATACAGCCTTGAACGAAGTAAGGAAAGACTGGAGTGCAGCGGTTCCCACGCAGAAAAACACCAAGACATTGACGATTAGAAATTTATAGTAACGGGTCATAATTGTGTCGTGCATTACGGAAAGAGTGATGATTATATGGGCTTTCTTCGAAGTGAGGAGAAGAATGGGCGGAATGAGGATCGCGAGTAGTGAGATGAGGACAGTCGGAAGGAATGATTGAATGACCTCTTCCTCCCAAGGGTGACTGGATAGATAGTTGTACTACTTCGATGTTCAGCACAAAATATGGTAAAGACAGATCACACATACCAAACTCGGCCAGAAGGTCGAAATGCTTTGAATAGAAACAAGACCAACAAACAGTGACACTGGAAAAACCCAGAATATCGTAAATCCCCTGAGACACAGTTAGCTACCCCTCGTGGTCATATAACACCGGACCAGCGCTTACCAGACCCCAATGTTTACTACCCAATCTTTGAATATGTCCACTCGGTAAGTTGACCTCATAACCCTTGTCCAATCGATGTCTTCATACTGCGGGGCCATCGTCACAAGGCATGCAAGTGGGTTATTAGGATGTACTGCTAAGTATTTGCATGCCTTCCTTGCATCTGCCGGATCTTTGAAGGTTACGAACGCTGTTGACACAGCGTCGTATTCCGTAGCAGCCCGCGCTCGATTCTCCGTTATCAACGATGTAAGAAGGTTGAGTTTGGCATTGTAATAATCAATGCTCGGCACGGTTTTCCCACGGAAAAAGACAGAAAGGTGGATCAATGGCTGGTATGGGTCTAGTATGGATCGCGGTAAACTGAAAAGTGCATCCCATATTGTCTTGTGTGGTTCGATGTTATCCGTCGCCGAATCTACTTTGACACTGTTAGTCTGTGGTAACCGCTGATGTTGTTGAGACATACCCTCCATTTTCAAACTAAGTTTGTGGCTTGAGGGAAAGTTGCTGGTCGACTGGTGTTCGACCAGAAACGGCGAGAGCGTCCGAACGAGTAAGTCTGTATCACTATTCTGTTGTCTGTCGTGGGCTTGACTACACCCGATTTCTACATCTGAAGTCCTAGCGCGCCTAGACATGGCGGTATCCTCCTTTGCCAGTGAACCGTGTCCATGTTTTGCATTGTGCACCGCTAAGAGTGCCTTCTTTGCCAACCTAATATGCGCGCCCTCTAAACGACGGATGATCTCTTCGCGCCGTTCCAGCAATGACGCCAGTTCCGTCATTCGTCGTGCAATAACAACTCGGTCGATATGTGGCACATTTCGCAGGTTTAGATTGGGAACTTGTCCAAGTGGATTTCCATCGCTTCCTTCCTGACTCGCATTCGCAGTTTCGCGTGCAGACATACCTATGTTCTGCGGGATGCGCTTTGCTCGATTGAAACCAAAAGTGAACAATTTGTTTAATAGACCGGGTTGAGTCGATGCTGACAAGCCAACGGAAGGCTTGTCGAGAGATCGCGATAGGTGATATTCAAAGTACTCCTTGAGCTCTTTTTCTGAGCGAAGCTGCACCGGAACGTTGGTCACCATCACAGTACGCAGACGCAAACCACGGTTGGAGCGGTCGGTGTCAATGGATGGAATATCCTGGAATGGGTATTGTGGGTGAGGATGGGGATGATACTGTGCCTCGCTCTTGATCATGGTATCGGGCTCCACACTGCGTATGGCACTTTCTATTTTCGCTGCTCGTAATTTGAATGCTCCATTGCAAATGTAGAAGAGATTACACATCCATGTAAGCGTGATCCAGAAGAGAAGGCACATGTGAATCCAGAGTAGGGAGAGACCTTGCTGAGTTTCTACAAGTGAAGAAATTGATGCTCTTGTCATCGACTGCGGTGAAACGCCATCAGGAGAAAAGTGAACATGTATCGGAAGGAGGATAGGAGTGGTCGTAAACGTGTGGAGGAGGACAAAGAATACTTATTATAAACAACAACAAAATCAGCGGATACGAGTCGCGTGCATGTTGTAAGCACTCACGGCTGCCGCGCAGGAAACGCACATACAACGTTGCATCGACTCCTCTAAGCTCATTAAGCTTCGCTTGGGGAAGGGCGATGCTGTCCTTAACCCAAGATAATGGCCAGCCTTTCGGTGTCGGAGGGGAAGGATTCCTGATACCTCTATCAGAATGAGAAAGAAAAGGAGCTATGAGGGACAAACCGTGCCCACGAACGACCCTGATACAGGCTACACGTTCGACCACCAATTAGAGAATGATAAGGAAACGATGAGTGTGCTCACTAGCCAAACTCCCAAGACTCGACACTTCCAAGTCCCTCAAGCTGGGTGCGAAATCCGCGTCTTTTTCTCTTCATGATCTCGTGCGACGTCACAGACACTATGGCCAATACAATTGCTATGACCGTCTGATTGATGAGGCCACTGAGACAGTAGTAGCAAATGTCAACTTCACATGCAGACTCTGATGAAATAGACTGAACCTATAATCCTTTGAAAATGGCCTCGTCTGAATGTCAGCCATGATGGCAAAAGTATTATAAAATATGTCAGCCTGGTCCGGAGGAATGATGGTTACTTATAAGTGAGACGACAAAAGTGGAGACGGAAAGAATTCTGCTCCTTGAATGACGTCTATTCAAATCCGGAGTCAAAGACCTCTATCCGTGTGGCTCCAAGCCACCATTGTAGGCCAGCTTCGATCGGTACTAGCACGGGGCATCGTGGCATTATGCTCCAACGTTGTTGTGACACACGATTCAATACGGAAGTCTAAGTTCAGTGCAAACTCTACTAAGCGCTCAGTCCGTTATATCTTATCCAGAATAAAACACGGGTGCAAGTTGAGTTCCAGCTAATTGCAGAATTTATGGACCAAAAGCAGTAGTTAATTCTATGGACAGAATGATCTACTTCGTGCGCATTATCCGTAGTGTACTCGGCTTATAGACAAAGTTCTCTGAATAGTTCTTCGGAGGAATTTTCTTGGCGGGAGGTGGTTGTCTGCGGCAGCTCATTAGTATCCAGTTTATGTCAAAAGCGAGGGAGTCACTAACACATAGTAATTCCAGCCTGAAGGAAAGATAATAAGGACAATGGATGGATGAGATGGAGATGAGGCACACCTTGCTTCTCTGCGAAATGCATGGCGTCTTCCTTGCTTTTGAATGACACCCTGGTACCCTGCATATAATCCGCGCTGTGCAAATAGTGATGTGTGATAAACGCCGTTTCAGGTGAAGAAGTCAAGTAGCAGCCACTCACGAACTGGCCCAACCCATCAGAGGATTCTCCCACCGACCTGCTCCCGGCAGAATGTCCCAGTCAATGCGCCACCGCTCTGACTTTCCTGCTCCACTTTGCATGGTGTTACGGGCTGGTTGATAGATCCGCACCATGCGATGCCGGAGCTCGGCTGGAATGGCGGTCATTAAACATGGCGTTTTCAACAGTATTAGTTGGTTGTAGCACACCTGGAGCGCCACTTATGACTTCAGCCGTCAATACATCGGTATGGGCAACCTCCGTAAGTTGGGTGCCCTCTTTCTGGGGGGCATCGCCAGTGCGAACTGGCTGGTTGTGACTTTCCGCAGAGAAATGGCGGGTGTAAATTGGACATGCAGGCAATGGCCGTCTCGGTATTGCCTGCTTATAAGAACGGAGTGAAAACATTGTCGAAATCTATTGAGAGACGGAGAGACGAGCTACTCCCGGGAGACGCGGCAAAGTCCGGTTTGGTGGCGGTGCAAGGCTCACTGATTTCGAGATATCCCAGGCCTCCAAAAAGACAATCATTGACCTCATTTATGTAATGCAAGGGTACTTTGTGGCGTGCAAACCATGAGGATATAAGCTGACCCGTGCTTTTCAAAAGAGTGAAAGTACTAAGTAGCGTATACGAATTAAGTTTGCTGTCGATCAATGAGCTCAGAAAGCAGACACTCGGCGAATGGTACATTTCCTACTCTGTACGGAGCCTACAGATCTGTCAAGGTGTCTGTGTATTCACTGTTCATGCATTTTCAGGTGGAAATTTCACGAAGTACTGACCTTTCACTCATCCCTGTCCCGGTCTTGTATTTCATCTGGCAGCTGCGAGCCCAGCCACCTCAGGGTACCAGACATTATGATTAAGAAGACATATACTGCATTTCCATTGAGAATATTGTGTTCCTTTGAAAATGCGAAGAGAGATGTGGTTAAGGCAGGCGCAAGGGCACGAGCTATCGATCCGGAGCTTTGACAGAGACCATTGACAGATCCAAGAACATTCTTCGCAGGGGCAGAAGTTGTGACAAACATCAAAGCAGCAGCTGTGTTTAAACAGGTTACTTATAGTGGCGCGACAAGTTTCATTGTAACACATACCAAATGCCATATCCCACGTTACTATCAGAATCAGCTGGCAAAGCAAGGCATACATAACTGCATGATCAACCATCCCCCTTGTGTGTACTAGCCACGACATTATCGGGAACAAGACCATAAGCGGTGTGAAGCACGACACGGATACACAGAATAGACGCTTGGGACCAACCCGATCAACAACTTTAGCCAAGAACAATACTTGACAGAGTCCATCCACGATCCCACAGAACGCCAGCCACAAACCAATAGAAGAGGGAGGAAGACCCATGCCGCCAAGGTGAGTGGGTGTGGAAAGGAACAGCGGTATGAGAGACCTCAAAGACATGTCAAGAAAGGCCAACACGGTGTAGTTTGCGATCGGAATAATAATGGCTGGTGTGAGCAGAGACCACAAGGGCGTATTTGGCGTGGATTGTAGCACAAAGGCTTCCTGATCATCGACACCACGAGAAACACCGGGCATTGTTGATGTCGACCTGGGTCTGCACTTGGTCGATAATGTCTGCTAAACGTCAATAACGTGGCATTGAGGAAGGTAGTATTTGGTACTTACTTCTTTCAAGAAGCATAAAACCATGAAAAAGGTCAAGAGGAGCAGAGAAGCAGAAACTACACAAGGAAGAAAGTACGGGTATTTTCCCCAAAACGAATTAAGAAATAGGCTAGGCCAGTGATCCTGTGGCCGCGCGAGCATTCCCCCTATCAAAGGGCTGGCATACCATTTTCATCAGCAGCCGTCACAATAAGTAGGCGATCCCGCTTACCCAGCACAGTTTCCAATGGACCAGATCATTGGAAGCAAGGCAAATCCGTGAGCGATGTTTGTAGAATTCGTCAATTCACCCATCACAGTCTTCATGACTCCAATGTTCCCATTTAATACACCCCACATGCAGCGGCTGGCGAAACCGTATCAGCATTGCGATACTTTACTTAGCTGAAGCAAACCTGATAACTAGGCTCCAGAAGGTTGTCGAAAGGCCTAAACATATCATCGAAATGCAAGCTCCTGTTAGTCCTATTAATAGCACTGGCTTGCGTCCAACGCGGTCGGACAACTGACTCCAGATCAATAATGTCGGCGCCTGGGCGAGGTAAAATAGAGAATCCTGTCAAACATGTACGATAATGCTATGAGGAAACAACCATTTTGCAAGTCATAATATTGCCACATACAATTAATCCAACATAGTATCCTACAGCCGCATCGTCACCTCCAGTGATATCAAGTTCTCTGATAAACTGAGAACGGATTGAGTTAGAGTATTGAACACGGATGTTGCAACAAAACGACATCCCGATGGAAAGGTTCATACCTGATTGATATACGGGTATATGGATGTTAAAGCTATAGATTCTGCCAGTTCCAACATCATAAGTACGCCTATCTGAAGTCGTGGAAGGGGCGTTGCAGGCTTTCTCGAGGCCATTGCATGGACAACCTGAAGAGGCGTCACGATGATCTCGCCGTTTGATAAACGAGAACCAGAAGTGTCCATCTAGGTGATTCAGGCCTCTCGCGACATGCTGACTTGATAAGGAATTTCAAAGCGCTAGCTCTTGATATGAATTGGCCAGATGCGGCCACTTGGGCCAGTGAACGCTCGCTCAATCGTCATGACAAGGCCTCCGAGGTCCGCCGAAGCACAGGCTTACTGGCAGTGAAGTCTTCCAAGGTGCTCGCCAGGGTTAACGTTAAAGGTCGAAACTTCAGGCTGAAGATCAAAATAATTTACCCGACGCTCGGGAAATGCCGAAAATGAGGTCGCGAGAGGGCTGGCGCGCATGCATTGGTAGTAATTTGGTACCTCGTCCTGCTTCAACGTCCCTTCTATTACGACAGCTGATTCCGATTTCGATGGATTCCATTTTGAATGTGTTGATAGGCTCCCAAGGCTGATTGGTTTGGCAGTGACACGTACAGTAAGTAATGTAGCATCAGCCAGCTCTCAGAAAAAGACAAGATGATTTTTTAGAATCCAAAATTTCTATATACTCGTCTGCACTCGATTAGGATGTTCGATAATTCCTGGACCTACATACTTGATTCAGGTCCGTCGCGTACATTATCTGCTTCATGCAGCCACGCTCGCTCGTTCGTTCTTTTGATTTCTTTATTCTCATTCTATGCTCAAGGACGTTTGCAGCCAAAATTCTCATAGCTCCTGACGCTCCTCTTCTTCGCCTCGGCGAGCAATTGATAAGTGGTCGCCACACACTTCGACAATGTTTCTCCCTTGATTTGATGGTCATTGCTGGACCACGTTCTTCTCTGAGGATTCCGTCAGCTTCTTACATTTCATCCCAGGAATGTCGATCATTGTCACTGAAAACATTGCCTTGGCTTGGAAGGTGGTAAATGGAAGCTCAAGTCCGTAGTACAATATACTTGCGACCATCAAAGCGGTGCCACATGTCACGTGTTACAGAAACGAGCTGAAGCAGATCTTACGATAAGGCGGAGCAAAGTCACAAAGTCAATAAGATGATGTTGAACGAACTTTGTAACTTGTTCGGCAAGGACAATGGCAACATTGAGTCTGTGTTCAGGGATATTTGCCAGGGTAATTCGAACGTGTGAACTGACAAGACTGAACAAGGCCTAGGCACCAGCTAAATTGAACGTTTGCTCGGGGATATCTGTACCTATGTATTTCATTATTTTCATAACATCAAAATATACCTCCCCATAGTATACAACGATCATCAAGTTCATAGTTTGTATGATGTAAGTATGGCGTGGACAAGCCAAAGGTCAGCAACCTTCTTCACTTCATCAATGATCTCCTTGAGGGGACCTGAGCTTACAGCAGCCCAGTGTGCCTGTATCAGTGACCGATAAGCAGGTGACCCCTGAGATAAACTAATATTAGCCTTACCTCCACACTCTCCCATCCCAATACCCCGTGAACTACGTTAGGCTTATCGACGACAGGTGCCCAGCTCGAGCCATAGAACTTGGGTGTTCCTTGAAGCTTATCCTGAAGCTGTTTGACGAGAGGTTGCAGCGCGCTCATGCTGACACCCCTCTTGAGAGTGAAGGTGACAAATTCCGTCACTGGAGCAGAAAATATCCGACTAGTGTTGGAGAACCCGACAAACGTGTGAGTAGGCTTGCTCGCAAAGACCTGTTGAGAAGCTGCTTGCGTAGCCTTGAAATTATCTGTCTGACGATATGTTTCTTGCGCAGACTTGGAAGTCCACTCTGCCAGGAGTTTAACGGGGTTGGACTAGTATATCGTGAACTTGACTTACCGAGGACCCAGAATGCATTGCTCGGATCTTCAGCCTCGAAACCAAGGTATGCCCTTTAAACGAACAACGATAAGCCAACGCTTCGAGTATGACTTTGGTATTCACTTAGAAAGCCCTTCGATTGTGTTTGCTGAACTCTTGGTTGCAAGCTCAGAGATTAACCGAGAGGGATCCTGGACGTAGGACGAGGAGGTCTTAAAGTACATTATATGTGTGACGGGCGCCATGGTGAGAGGTGATTGAGAGGAGGCTGGGAGATCTGAGTAGACATTACTTGGTTTTTAAGTATGATCAATAGAAGCAGGCTGAGAACGGCCCGTTCGAGATGCTTTTTTTTTGGTTATTATTGCAACCGCAATGTCACGATCAAGGCAGATGACTTCCGGTCCCCGGACTATCATATATCATATACCGGACTAGTTGATACCAAATCATCCAATAAAATAATCTGTACGAAAAACAAAACCGTATCCCAGCGCAATATCATGGATGATATCATTTACCAAGCACTGGAAAATGAGATAGCAATTGATGAAGAAGAATCTGCACTCGTTATCGCAGCTGCTGTACTGGTGGGAACTGAGCAGACTCGACAAGAACGCATCGACAGACGTCAACCACGACAACTATACCTCTGCAATGGTCATGAGTGTGGAACTTCAACGAAGTGTAGTATCAAAGAAAGAAAGAACCCAAATCAACGAATGCTCACCTTGTACTCCTCGAAAGTATCTCTTTATATGCCAGGAGTCCGTCGTCCATCGGAGGTCGTCGTTCTGGGCTTGCATGTCAATATATTGCAACGCAAAGGGCCCTGAAATGGTTGCTGTTCAACGAGATGGAGCAAACACAGAAGGCACGTTGAAGAATGAAAATTTCTCGAGGGGACATTTGCATTGGACGCTAGTTGTCCGTCGTACGTTGACTATCGAGACAGGAATGCAGGGCTATCCCTGCAGTGGCGAGAGCTAGTGTCAAGCTCATAGTAGAGTCAGCTCATCGATGTGCCCAAAAATGATCCAAGCCAGTGCTTATAGAAACAAGGTAAGTATGCGAAAGTATATGAGGGATCCGAGAAGTGCGAGAGCTGCAGTATCGAACGGCGCAGGACGGCGCAGTCTGCGGTAGCCCTGCGTGTAGTTTGAAACCTTAGGACGCGAACGCAGTGCATTGGACGAAATGGTTGGCAAAACAGGGGGAAAAGCAAGTATTTCGTTCGTAACCTGAGAGAGGGAGTGGTGGGTGGGTGCAAGGAGAGACAAAGAGAGGTATAGTAGATGATAAGAGAAATCTAGTAATGACGAGAGATTGTAGTCCGACGACTGATGTGGGTCGGAGCAAGGTTTGCTTACTCAAGCGTAGACTCGATTCTGCGCTAGCCTCGTGCCTCGGCTAACTCAGAACACCCCGGCAAACTCCGGGGTATGATGGTACTTACTAATTACGGAAACATCGACGTCATTATCATGATCGCAGTCAAGGCAGTACGTACTTGTCCACTCAGCACCTCTACCTTAGACGCCATGACGACTCAGAGCAAAGCAATGAAAACCTATCAGGCCGCTGCTGCAATCCCCCAATTTACCTCAAAAGATTATTTTTCATTCTGCCTTGCAGGTATGTCTGATAATGACCATATCTCCTAACACGCGATTCTGAAAATATCCATCTCAGGAGCACTATGCTGCACGTAAGTCTCCCCGATGACTCACGAGACCACGCATTAACGCAGGTAAAGGATCACCCATGGTGCAATGACGCGTGAGACGCATTGTTTTTAGCATGTCTCGCTTTCTTGTGTGCTCATCTTTTAACCCGTCATCCACTCGTGCAGCTGTCGACGTCGTGAAGACGCGAATTCAAATTGACCCTGCATACAAGAAGCTGAACATGATGACCGGAACGCGCTACGTTATCGCGACAGAAGGTCCCAGAGCTCTCCTTACGGGTTTCGGCCCAACTGCAGTTGGTTATTTTATACAAGGAGGCGCAAAATTCGCTGGTTACGAGTATTGGAAGAAAAGATCAGTCGAGTTCGTAGGTGGCCAGGAAGCGGCAGTGAAGTATCGAACAGCAATCTACCTTGGATCAGCCAGTATTGCTGAGTAGGTCGCGATATACTGACAATCTTCAAAATTTCCTAAATTTCACCCGAGATTCTTTGCAGATATTCTCCTGACACCTTTAGAAGCAACTCGGATCCGTCTCGTCTCAGACAGAACTTATGCAACTGGACTTGTCACGGGCTTCACTCGCCTAGCGCGTGAAGGTGGCATACGCGAGCTTTACGCAGGCTTTTTGCCAATTCTCTGCAAGTGAGCCTATAATGACTGATAACTTTTGCATAAATAGTATTCTGTTCAGACAGATACCTTATGCTATTGGGCAATTTGCGGTGAACGAATTCTGCCACGAGATTGTTTTTCGTTCAATGTCCGAAGAGAGCCGTCGCACATTATCCAGTACCAGTAAATTCACAATACAACTCGGTAGTGGCGTCATCGCAGGTTTTGCAGCGGCCATTCTAAGTCACGTAAGTATCTGCCTCGACTCGGAAGTCTTTGCCCAGATTGTCTGACCTCTGGAACGACGGTATGCAGCCAGCGGATACCTTACTGAGTCAGATAAACAAGGGACATGGACCAAAGGGCTCCATGCCGCATCGACTTGCAGTACTCGCTCGGGAGGCTGGTTTCCGTGGCCTTTTTGCTGGTCTTGGACCTAGGATGGTCATGACCGCGGGCCTTGTGTCCGGGCAGTTCTTACTGTATGGTGCAATCAAAGAAGGTAAGCATCAAGGAAGGTTCACATTCTATTCTTTAACCTTTCACAATAGCTTTGGGCGCACCCCCTGGTGTGGAGATACACAAAGAAACTGGTGCTGCTGTCTGATGGACACCAAGGTTCGACTTGGAAGGCTTCTTTTCTAGAGTCACTGCAATATTTCAGTTGTACAACACACATAGAATACAATCATTCAAGCGGATCTCCATGCCAGAGCAATGTCAGTAATCATAATTTTGGAGACAACACGGTAAGGCTGTGGTTTTCGCCAGCGTCAGTTCACCACTGACGCTACTGCGATGTGCTGATGATAGAAGGCCCTGAGTTGTTGTGCTAGGTTTTGCGGGGTATGGATGTTGGAAAGTCGACGAACTGGTAGCTGGCTTCTTTCGAGCATGGTAGATTCTCTGCACGAAAACGAGTCATCGATAAGGAGGAATGTCAGAGAGAAAAGGCTTGCCCGCTGTGCACGGGGCCTTCATTATTGGTGGTTCTCGCAACTGGATGTCCGATTCATGTGAGAGACTAGGTTTTGAGTTCAGCCGAGGGAAAGATCGGGAAAGGGATTGAAAGTGGACTGACGTGGTGGAGGGGTATGGCAGTTATTGGGTTGCATTGGATGGAGTAGTACATTACCATAGAAGAAGTAATTTATTCTCACGGTTGTGCCACGCTTCTAAGAGTTGGACAACGAGGAGGAAGAAATCATAAATATGGCGACGAACGAAGCAGCAACAACAACAGCGGCTCCACCAAACCCCGCGAACATAATTACCGCCCTGACTAGTGCCTTTAAAAGCCAAAATGGCGAGGCAGCATCAAGCACGCGCATAGCTCAGCTCCTCGAGCAGAATATGGGCCAGCTTGGCGAGCTAATGCGGCAGGGCAAGCTTACTGCCGTACAGATCCAGCAGGTCCGTCGGCTTTTAAACCAAGTGAGATTTATTTGTCTCACCTAGGCGTCTTATCTGTAGCTGAAAGATTACGCTGAAAAACACAAGTCCGCGACCAGTGCTGCTTCCGGAAGTGTGGCTGGCACTTCAACTGCGAATAGCGGTACAAAGGTATGACTCGATGGGTAGGAACCTCCTTTGTCTCATCCCGTTTGCGGTAGACCGGGGCTGCTGCAACGACTGCTACCGCTTTTAAAAGCGGGTCACCAGCACCTGTTCTTACATCTACACCTGGTGACGGGTATCCCATTAGCCAAACTCTCAACATCACCAATCCAGGGCCCGTCCAGTGGTCAGCTGCGCAGCAAGGAAGACCAACTCTTACAGGCGGGATGGCTGGTGGTAGACTGTCTGGTGAGCTCCTGATGATCATTTGCGGGAGAAGTAGCGATCCCGTCCGAGTACTGATGTTGATCTATATCACTAGGTACCCCTGCTCAGATCGCACGATCCACGGACGATGCTGGCATGCTCAGCTTAGAGGACAACCATCCACGGAGAAAGAATACCCCAGGAGATCAGAGCATGAGACGGTCGATACAAGACCTCGTCTCAAGTGTTGATCCCAATGTTCGGATCGAACCTGAGGTGGAGGATGTAAGCCCCTGTATTCAAATGCAAATGCCTTGACATCTTATTGTACCGTTTGCAGCTACTTCTTCAAATTGCTGACGAGTTCATTGACTCGGTCACGAACTTCGGCTGTCGATTGGCAAAACATCGCGGCGGTGACACGCTCGAAGTCAAAGACCTCCAGCTTCACCTTGGTAAGCGTGATCAATTCATTCTTCTTCGTTCTAATTCTCATTGTTGTATCAGAACGCAATCACAATATCCGTATTCCTGGATTTGCATCGGATGACACGCGAATAGCCTTATCTCAGGCTGCTGTAGCACCTTCCGTGCCTTCAGCGGCAGCAAAAAAGACAGCCCAGGGCACATCCATGACTTTACGGAGTCACCGCTTGGCGCAGGTGCAACAAGCGAAGAGGGAGAGCAAGCTCGCATAGTAGACCGCGCTGGACATTCTTGCTTTCCTTGTTATACCGTTTTTCTTTGCTTGTTCGACTTGTAACTTATTTAAGTACTGTACAGACTCATGCCATAGTATCTCAAGATCTCACACTGACAGGGTGCGTGCTCCTCAGAACTTGCAAACACTACTAGATACACTGGTACTTGCTCGAGGAGGGGTTGGGTCTGAAGATGACGCATGTGCTCGAAGTACTCCGAGACAGTAAATTATACTTGACGAGGTGGGCATTCACCCAGTACAGTAAGGTCTACTTTTTGGGCTACTCAGGTGAGCGAGGTAGTACAAGTTTCCGCATCAAGGCTCGAACCTGCCTGCTGCCTTCCATCTTTATTCTCTCTACTCACCACTCCCTTAAGCTTGTCCTCGTTGACTCTCGGATTCTCGCAGCCTACATTACTACTTGTCCCTAAAGGCCGTTAGCTTCAAGTACACACTGAGTAGTACTACCTCTTCCGAATCCAGGGGCTCGTGTGGCTGGCACCTAGACCTGATGCCCACTGGCCCTCGCAGCTCACCTCGGCTTTCTCTTGCACAGGTTGTGGCCGGGTCGCTCCTTCGGGGCTCTCATCTATAAAGCAACGTTTCCTTTTATTCTCCCTACTACTAAGACCGCTGCACGACAGCAAACTTAGCAAGTTGAAGGTCCATCCACTGGTTCACTCGAGACAAATTTTTGGGCAGGAAGATAATATTTCCCGAAATTTGACTGAGAAGGCTTTGCTTGGATTTTCTAGAGTCACAGTAATCTTTACAGTGATATCATACACATGGGTGGAATATAATCATTCATGATGAACCCGACCAAGCACTTTTACAAGCCTTGATTTGATGTCTTTTTCATGAGAATCGTTCGTGAGATCCATGGCCAGAAATTTGTAGGTGGCAATCCCAGCAGCCTTGATGTTTTCTTGCTCCTCCGCGGTCATTTTCTCTTCCAAAAGCTGCCCAAGTTCATGGTCGCCCAACAATTTGCTTGACGCACCAGTAAATAATCTTTCAATGGGTGCGCAAGAGGAAGAAAACCTACCTGACGTACTGTGCACGCTGCGCAATACGGGACGGCAAACCAAATATCGTAGCACATTGAGCTGCATGAGAATTGCGGGAAAGACCCGGGGAGATACTGGTTCGTTGATTAGGTACGTCGATGATCGTATAAACCCAGAAGGTACCGATAAAGATAGGTTATCTTCTCTCCAGGGGCGACAGAAAATGTAGGTTCCGATCGTTCATGATTGGTCAAGTCTAAGTCTTCAGATATCGACACGTCACCGGGATCGAGGTTGTTGCCTTTGCTTGAAGTGAAGAGCACCTGCATGTGGAAAAACGTGATTGGAAACTTGTGGGGATCGAGCATGTCCTTCTGAAAGACTTCATGGAAATGTGTGGCAGCTAAAACCTTGGGACATTGAGATCCTCGGTTGAGGAGATGCTTGATGACACCGCAAAACAACCCAGCCCCGTCTATGGACAAGTAAGAATCAACAATTATGCTTGCACCGTGGAGCGAACGAGCCTGCAGGGATTGTCCCCTTTCCGAATTCGTCGAGGAGAATGAGAGACTTCACGGTACAATTCCGGAGGGCCAGGGAGACCTGATTGAGATCAATCATAAAAGCGGACTGGGCCTTGTAGCCATTTCAGCATAGGAGGGAATCGGGGAAACTGCGATGATACTTTGGATACTGATTCGCGGGTCTGTATACGAGTAAAGACTGCAGACAAGGATTAGTTAGCATAAAGCGAGAAATTCCAGAATGTCACTTTTGTCGACGATTCCCAGGGTAGCAGATATCGCTGGAACAAAACTTCACGGGGTCACGAAGCATGGAAGCAGCCACGAGTTCCTTACCAGCCGATCTAAATTGTCATTGATGAGTTACAAGTTGCCCAACACTTCAGAGCGGTTGCCAACCTGGGCCATATATTGAATCAGAGCAACCTGTAATCATTTCAATACATCCTAGTATGTGACTGGTTAGATCTCTACCTGTTTCAGGTAGACACTCTGAATTGTACAAGAGGGAATTTAGCTGATATTATGACGTGTAATTCGAACCTACTTTTCCGCATGCATTCGCGCCAGTGCACAAAACAACGCTGCTACACATTGGTAGACTGTTGCCTTCTGTCTGCAGTTCAGCGCTGCCACTGAAACCGATACCAGCTACAAGCTGAGCATTATTGGGAACAAAAATATCGACAACCTGCTCTTGTAAAGGGTGTCTTACGAGAGAAGGTCAATAATGTAACAAGCAGCATTCCACAAGGCTCACCGTCCTTGATCAATGTCGATGATAGGATCCTCTGACATCTGAGGCCGACAGTAATTGTATGCCCGAGAAGCCTCGGCAAAGGCAAGCAGGCAGTCCACTTCGGCACAAACGTCACATGTTCGTCTCATCCCTTCACTAAATACAAGGATCCGTTCCGAGAGCTCTTGGACGATCTCTATTTCACGGTCTGTTGCCCGTGAGTCTCTTACCGATGAGAAGTTATCAAAACTCGCACCGACTATTGATGGGTGGAGATCGCCGATGTGCATGTCCATGTCTTAGACCCGGATCGCACATTTTCTCGAAATAAGGTTCTAGGCAAGCTTACCATGCATCTCTTCCGATTTGAAATACACATGGGCGCTGAAAAGATGCTGTTCAGTCACAAAGTCAATCATTGACAAGACCTATCACTTGCTCTGAGGAGAACTGAACGATTTAATCAGCCCGCTACATCAGATGGCAAGGACATCGGGACTTACCTGGAAGTTCCATCCATCCAGAACCTTGATGCCTTCCTCAGACCTCCATTCCTCCTGCATTGGAACGCAAATCAAAAAACCTGCCGATTGAAACCGTTGAATATACACTTATGCTAGGTTCGGGAATGCATCACCTAGCTGTGGGAAATATACCACGTTCAAGGACGTTGTGTAATCCACAGGAATGTTTTGGCATATCTGCTCAGCGACCTTACACTATATCATAGTGAGCAAATGACAGAGCATCGTCGAGACAGGAATAACCCCACCAAGACAGCGTCCAATCCAGCGTAAATGTGTTTCCTCTGATCTAGTTCCTCGTCGATGTATGGCCTAACACATATGCGATTATTGTTGGTAGATTCCTCCCAGTCGATCTAACCGGTGTATGAGTAGATAGAAACATCAATGAAAGCGCTTACCGTCTCATTGACAGCATTTCCGGTGTCCTTGAAGCTCGCAATGTCCAAAGTTGCAACCAACTAACAGCTCATTCAGTCCAAATTCTCCTGACAGGCTGCTCGCTAATACCGTACCTTTTGTACAATCTCTACTCGATCACCTCCGTGAAGTTCCGCCAGGGCGTCGCGTAGCATTGCAGAGTGATATGTGAACTTTGCTTGACGTCAATTGAATTTGAAACGAGGCCAGGGTGAATCACACCTTCACTAGGCCTTGCCAGTCACCAACGCCAGCTTTTCCAGATTGCAGGAGTCCAAGAATCCTCGGAATATTCTTGATACCCTTCAAGTGAGTCTGTAAAGCACTCGCAGGTGCTAAGTTCTCCGGGTGTAGAAAGCATTCGATAGCGTCATGGCGGGCGGCGATTACAGGAATGGACAGAGATGGACGCATGAGCCAGGTGCGGAGTAACGAACGACCCAAGGGTGTCCGAGTATTATCAAGGATACCTGTAGCATATTGATGAACGTGACGACATCGATAGTCGTGACAACATACCAAAAAGCGACAAACCTTCTTTTGTCTTATCAGAGTGGATGGACGCGTGACTCTCGTTTTCGAATATCTGAAGCGAACTGTGCTTTATTGTTTAATGTATTCTCAAGGTAACACCCTGATACCTCACTTACAACAGTGCCTCAGCATTGATATGCATGACCTGATCTCTTAGAAAGGAATCAACGCAATCCTGTGTGAAACGTTGGCGATACCGACTTACATGGTCAACACTTCGATGCCGGAGATGTTGAGCCCCTCGACGCCTGCATCATCATCCAGGTCACTCGCCGCTCGCTCTCTCGTAAGATAGTCGAGCAGAGCGCCAAGGCACGAGATCTATAGTTCACAAATGAGACAAAAAAACTGCACCCAAGTACCTACACGCACGCAAAGAGGAGAAGATTCCACCGATGCATAGTTGGCCAACCTAATCGCCGCATTCCATCTTTTCATAGTTGGGTCGCCTGCTGCCTGTTTGCGCTTTTGCATAAATTCATATGCGTTTCCTGGCTCAGCACCTGAACTATTGTCGGATGACAAACATTGACCAGTATCTTCAGTTGTCAACTCGGAGAGAAAAGGAAGCGATAACAAGCGGTCTCTCCCTCTGTGAGGAGTGAACTCTTTATGTGGCCTAATTTGAAAGACCCCTCCAGAAGCCTCAGCTGAGTCGTTGGGTTGAATATCCGCGCATATATGCAGTTGGCGGAAGAGAGCATACCAAATTTCTGAAGGACCGATATAAACGGGTCATCAGCTTTGGAGCTGGTCAACACTATGTCAGCGTTGCATTGCTCGAGAACTGGTCCAGCTTCAGATGGGCGAAATAATGAGAAGGATTCGACTTAACGCATGTTCGTAAGATCGAAGTGAATATCCTCTTGCGTATCTTCAAGTACATAGACTATACACCTGACGGAATCATAGTAGGCGCCTGCAATGCGTCCTCTGGAGGGAACGCGCTTAGCCTATATGCATTGGTAACACATACTCATTGGACGACTTACGACTGGCAAAATATTGTCAAGCAGATCTAACTAGATGGTTAGCTTCACAGGACGCAACTGTCTTTGCGAAATTCCACCTTTGATGTGCTCGCATCGTCCTCCGAGCTAGGGCCGTTCTCCGTATCTGCTACTGCTTCCGCTGATTCGGAATTGCCCTCCCATCTTACTTTCTTTCGTGGCAATTGGACGCTCTCTTCAGTGTCGGACTGTACTGTCTGGTTTTGCTGGTGATTTTGTGTGCTCTTGTCGACTTTGTTTTTACGGCGATTAGAAAACCTGTTTTGTTTTGTCCTCTTCATGTCGTTCCGATGATTGCGTCTGTGGGTGGTAAGCGACAACAAATTATGGATCTGTACATAAATTGTTACGCACTGACAGCCTGGCACTTATTTGGCAAAAGCCTTGGATCCAGATTCGGAAGTTCTGTCATGTGCGGTTCCAATTAAGGTAGACGACTTGCGATTTCGATCACATGATGTGACCACAGTGTGACATGCTTATGAGATGATGATGCCGGAGCGGCAAACACTGTGCGGAGTCACAATTAGGAGAGCAGTGTGGTAAGAAGACAAGATGATGGTGTGTTGGTACGATATATACTGTATATAGATCATGTATAACATATTACCTTGAATTAGATGCCATTAGCACAAAAAACTGTCAGCATCCAAAACAGCTGATGGAGGAGAGGAGTGAATAGGCGAGCGCAACCCCAGATGGAGTGAGTGAGCAACGCATGTGACACCTATCAGAATATCTCAATATTAGTAAAAATTTCTGTCCCTATGCTAAAATGCTTAAAGGATCACATACAAATGTCAGTGCATCTCAGTTTTATCAGGATACTGAGATGTGTGTATACCATCCTTCTATTTAGTTTTTGTATGTACTCACAAGGACATAGTATTCTCATTGGTTAGGTACTTCCTGTGTAGTAATGAGTTCTATCAAGATACTGAGATTATTCTCATTGTTTAGCATGTCGTAAACCTCCTGCTCATTATCACTCATGTCAGGTTATGAGCCCTGACTCAACCATGGACTCATCTACTCCGAGCATCAACTCTAGCCTCTTGAACATCCTGAAGCTTGCAGAAGACAGCTCACACTGGATAACCTACAAGGAACAGACATTAACAGCAATAGGTGCATGAGAATTAATGAGATATACCGATGGTTGAGCTATTGAGCCTGCACCCTTCATCATAAGCTCGAAGGGTGTTGTTATGAAGCTGGATTGTACAACGCCTACGCAAACAGAGATCGATGAGCTCAACAAAAAGATCAACAAGTATCATCAGAAGAACTCACTCATTAAGCAGCAGATATTCTGCACAATCACGGATTGGCTACTGCTGCAAGTCCTGAAGCTAGGGTCTGCATCTGAGATCTGGAAAGAGATATGTCAGATTCATGAGAGTAAGATGGAACTCATGCAAATAGACCTTAGGTGGAGGCTCCAGGAGACTAAGTGTGAAGAAGGAGGCAATATTAAGGCCCATTTCTCTGAACTCCTGCACCTACGTGAATCCCTGGCCGCTGGGATGGGCATAATGGTTGTTGATACCGACTTCCATACCAAGGTAGGCCTCATCCAGTTCCAGCACCCCTTAAGTAAGCAAGGTTGAGCTGTTCAACATCTTCAAATAGCATCCATATGAAACCAATCTGTGCCAAATATAATTGCTGGAAAGGTGTCTTATCAAGGCCCAGGAAGAATTTTAATTTTTGGATCAGAACTCATGGAGAAATAAGTCAAAAACATCAAAAGTGTAAAATGACTTGGAATATCATTTCCATGTGCTGGAACAGTGAAAAAAAATAATGGGAAATCCTCCTTGAAGTATCTGGCTGCTTATATAATCAAACACGTGACATCCTGCTGAGGGAGAGGCAAGGATGTATGAGCCTTAGAAATACCTCAAAAACTCCTGCTACTGGCATTAAAATGGGAAACAAGTTCAAAGCTATCCAGACACGTCTCACAAGTCTCTACAGATCAAACAGTAAGTCATTCAACTCACAAACTCTTCAACACTGACATTTTATGTAATATAGTTAGTCATAGTTATACTTATGCAAATATTTTGATTGGCTCATTTCATTGTATACATGATGTGTATAGATAATAAAAATTTTCAAACAATGTTTCTAAGGCCTCTGGTTTCCAAAACAGCAGTCCTTCAGAGTTGTAAAAATTTTTCATCAGAGATTTGGCCACAACTTAGGGTTAGGGTTAGTGCTTACATGAGGTGCTGGAACTGGATGAGGCCTACCTTATAATCCTTGGATCCTTACCTGAATCTTGCCAACCTCTCCTCTCCTCTATGAATATGGCTGTGAAAATCACCAAGACACCATTATCCCTCTATGAGCTTATCAATATCATCACCAAAGAATATGAGCACTGTCTACTTACCAATAGTACTTATCTCCACCAACAGAATCACCGCAGCTGGTCTCGCAGTCCTATTCAAGGGACGAATATGCAAAATCCTGTTGAAAGGCCTGAAGTGCAATGTAATTGTGCAGATTCCTCAAGTAGAGTGGCTTTACAGTGTTCACAGTCAGCACAAGGAGCATGCTAATGTGGTGAAAACCAAACTCACTGTTAATGAAGTCCACCGTGCCCTAGGCCACATCTCACACACTGCCATCCTCAATGCCATGAAGAAGGGTATAGTTAAGGGAATATAGGTTGACCTCACCTCCCAGCCAGAGTTCTATGATGCATGCATCAAGGCAAAGTCTACATGTAGACCATTCCCTGATGAAATGAAAAATAGAGCAAAGGACTATGGCGAGTTAGTGCACATGGACCTTTGGGGTCTAGCCCAGATGAGGAGCATAGGTGGATGTACCTATTATATCAGCTTCATGGATGACTATACCAGGCAGACCACCTTAAAGTTCCTAAAGGTCAAGAGCGAGGCTCTAGTGGCCTTCAAGCAGTACAAGGTGTGGGTGGCACACCAGACACCTGGAACACATATCCAAAAGATTAGGTCAGATAGAGAAGGCGACTTAGAGTATCTTAGCGAAGAGTTTGATCAATACCTCATGTAGCAGGGTATTGAGCAGCAGCTTACTGTGCACCACTCTTTACAACAAAATGGTGTTACAGAGTGCCTGAATCACACTCTGGTAGAGCATGCTAGGGCTATGCTTCTTGCAAAGGACTTGCCCAAGTACCTGTGGGCAGAGGCTATCAACTATGCTGCCTGGCTGAAAAACCATTTACCTTTGTGAGCCACCCCTGGGACCACTGCATTCAAGTTAGTGCATGGCACTAAATTGAACCTGGAAAAGGCATGGAAATTTAGGTCGAGGCTTTATGTCTACCTGCAGGACACTGGGAAGTTGGAGTTGAAGGCTGGGAAGGCCATTTTTGTTGGGATTGACACAGAGAGCAAGGTGTACAGGATATATTAGGAGATGAAGAGGCAAATGACTATCGAATAGAATGTCACATTCGTGCCAATGAATATTAAGGTGGCAGATGACGTTCTGAACAAGAGGGAGTCCAGCCCTGAAAGTCCTAAAGTTAGCACCGTCCAAGGGGATACTAATGCACCTGGTGTTCAGCCTGTCCAACCAACCTCACCCCAAGCCCAAGACACATGACCTTCCAGTCTACCAGAACCAAGAGTCATATATGTACACACACGGTGACCTGCCTGGAAGCCAAAGAGTTAGAGCATGATGATGAAGAATCACTCACCAGGTGGCAGGACATGACATTAGCAGCAGATGTAACCGAGTCCACCTTAAAGTAGGCATTAAATGGACTGGATGCAGCAGAATGGCAGGAAGCCATTGACTATGAGATTAGTCAACTGGAGAAGCTCAGAATGTGGGAAGTTGTCACCTTACTAGCATGTGCTAATTCAATACCTTGTCATTTCATCCTTGCCACCAAATGTGGCCCCAATGGCCAGAAACTCAAACTACTGGCTAGGCTAGTCACCAAAGGTCAGCACCAGCAACATGGCCTCGACTTTTTTGAAACATTTGCACCCATGTCAAACATGTCCACAATCTGGACCATCCTTGCTATGGCTGTATAGAAGGACTGGGAAATCCACCAAGTGGATATAGAGAGTACATACCTTTATGCAGAGTTAAAAGAGAACATTTATATGTGCCTGCTGTCTGGATACTTGGAGCAGGGACAGGAGAGAAAGGTGTTGAAACTTAAGTGGAGTTTACTGAGTCTGAAGCAGGCGGGGTATGAGTGGTCAGAAGAGCTAGCAGGAGTATTTGCCAAGCTGGGATTCAAGTGCTTACAGATTGATCAGGCTATGTACTACAAGCACCTCCAGGAAGAGCACACCATTATGATGTCTTGGTTGATGACATGGCCATTACCTCCAACCACCTACACTATATTTGTTACAAGAACATCTAGATGCTTGGGCCCCTACTCTTTTTCTCCTAATCGTCCTCGTATCCGCCCTCGCATCATACCCTTACCCTGACCTTACCCTTGTCACCCTCGTCATCCTCGCATTCCCGTTCGCCCTCTACCTGTCGCTTCAGCAAAGCCAGTACATCTGGCCGGATCCCTTCGCTGACGAAGCATACCCATGCTCCGTTTCACCACCTGACTGATCCTGCGGACAGTCCCCTTACCCTTACCGTCTGGACGGTAACCTATGACACGATGCATGACGCATCCCCTTTGTCCAGTTCCCTTTTCTGATCTCTGACTCAGTGCGCAGTCGCACATGCGACTTATACTTAGATCCGCAGCTGCATGATCGTGCTTATGCATGTTTCACCTCTTATTTCGATCTTCTGACTCACATTCTTATCTAAGCACGTTCTACCTCGACCGAACGTGCCTTCCTGTTATGGTCTTACCCTTTACCGATTGCTTTCCCTGGTAGTACGAGTTATCATCCACTAATACGTTTCCTGTCCTCTATATAAACTCGCTACCATGTACTATATTCCTTAACTTGAATCTACTTGGTTCTTGACCTCATACTCTCATCAGAGTGATCCTTCTGCCTCGCCAGCAGTCTATATTCTATCCTCTTATCTGCTCATCGCGGATAAGCCTATAGTCTCGACCTTTGCTCATCGACTTCGTCGACGAACAAAGCCCCTGTTAACTAGTCGGACTTTTGTCCTTCTAATTAACGACGATCATTACGATTAACCTTCGGGTGTCGTAATCCCCGGCCGATATAGCTTATCGTCTTGCACCCGCGTGACATAAGCTACCCGATTTGGACATAGGCGTTAAATCGTACTTGCCGAAGACACGCCAAGTACGACCCCTAACCTTGGGCTAGCCCAAGGACGTCCACAGACCGTTGACGACACAAGCTCTGTTTGAGCGTCGCCAACAGACACCATCCAAGTCGTAACAATATTAGTCATTTCAAGAAACACCTTAGCCAACATTTTGAGATATTGGACTTAGGTGAACTCAACCGGTTGCTGGGACTCAATGTAGAAAGAAACTGTCCTACCTGCACCATTACACTCTGTCAACGTGTATATGTTGACACTGTCCTACAAAGGTTCGGCCTTGCAGAGGCAAAATTGGCTCAGATGTCTATGGAGGCTGGACTGGTACTCACTAACACAGACTCACCTGATACCTATGCCCAGCATGAGGCCATGCAAAATGTCCTCTATCAATGAGGAATTGGATCTCTCATGTATGTCACCACCAGTACCAGATCAGATATATCTTTCATAGTGGCCACTTTCTCCCAGTTTATAAGGAATCTGGATCATGCACACTAGGAGGCAAGTAAATGTGTCATGCATTACTTAAAGGTGATGGCAGACATTGTCCTTACCCTGGGAGGAACAGATGGAGGACTAGAAGTGTATGTAGATGCAGACTGAGCATCTAATGCTCATCATCACTCCATGTCCGGGTATGTGGTCTTGCTTAATGGAGGTCCTGTCGTGTGAAGCACCCAAAAACAACCTCTCATTGCACTATCTACAGCCAAGGCTGATATATTGCTCTAACTACCATTGCCCACAAGCTACTGTATCTGCAGCTACTCATCAAAAAGCTATATGGACCTTTATCACTTCCTACCCTCATATATTGCAATAATCAAGCCACCATTGCCTGCAAGAGTTTTTGAACCATGTAGCCCTCTGCATAAGCCATATTCTACCATATATTCTAGAGCAAATCTAGGGCAAATCTGGCTATTCCTGCAGCAGGATTTACTGATTTCATTGAGTCTACTGAAAGATCGTGGATTTTATCTTGTAACGATGTTTCTGTTGTACTCAGGTTTTCGCACTACATTGCCAAAGAAACATTTAAAACCATGGACCTATGCCTCCCAAGACCAATCATCACTAATTAGTTCATCATAAATGTGCTCGACTTTCCCTTCATCTGTAAAGCGGTGTTCTGGTGCATAGGTGAGGTGGTCGAGATATACAGGATTAGCCCACAGTTCTTTGATGCATTCAACAGGATCTTGCATGAATAATTCAAACTCTTCATTGATGCCTGATATCTGAATGACACTGCAGTGCCACAGAGTAACACTAGGGAGTTTATGATTAATTTTTTGGTGGAGCGCACAGGCATTCTTGTAAGATAGGTCGAGTTTACATTTCACCTAGCAAAAATACTTTAGCCATAATATCAATGCCACCACTGTGTGCTTACCTGATCAATGGACAAAACAATTAAGAAGGCATTTTGACTTGGCCCTTGCTGTATGGCCCACCAAGCTATCCCGTAGTCACATTCACTGACAAAAGGATAGTACAGATTATTCCTAAACTTCTATGATAATAAATTTTCTCCACCAGCCTATTTGTTTTCCTTAAACTTTTTAACAAAGAACCTTTGATGACAATTAAAAGCAAGGTAGAGTGAGAGGTGCTAAATATAGTGCAAACTGGCAGATGAACTTCAGAGGTGCATCTCATGGAGCACCAACACAGCTGGGCTTCACTGATACTTTTACTGAGAGAATGGTCTTCATATGAATGGAGGACATGTCCTGCATACCGTTTACGTTCAGAAACTTGGTGGTTAGTGGATGAGATAGATGTAGTGGGAAAATGAAATATAAGATAATAATGGGGCAGTTCATATCTTAAATCCTTTTGCGAGTGCTTGCAGTCTTTCTCTACAAAGTCAAAAATGCTGTTGCGGATGGCCACCATGCCTCGCTTGAGGATAGCTTTGAGGCTGGCCATGCCCGTATATGGCACTGGAGTAATTTACTTCAGAGTTTTGGTGTCAGCCTGACTCGAGCATCACGACTGCATGACATACCATTGACTTTCCATAGAGATTGTTGGTATCATCAAAATTGAAGTGCCCATCTGGATGATGAAGCCATACTTTGACAGTGTAGGAAGAATATTTTTGCTGGGCTCAGCAAAAGTAGTGCTACCTAAGCAACAATATTTAGGTAGATCTTCAGCACAACCTAGTCTGTTATATTTGCAGAGCAAGTGCGTTCAATCCTATAGGGGCTGCTGTTTGATATCAGTTTAGATAGTTAGTTATGAATAAAGGAAGATATTCTGAAGCTAGAAACTACTTGTCTGAAGGGAAACTGTAAAGTCCAAAATTATTGGAGTCAGGTTGGATGTTGGACTATGCATTGGACTGTTGGAAATGCATTGGATGGTGAAGGAAGGAATGTGTTGGAAGTATGTCAAAATGTCATATAAAATGAGTGTTGGATATTTCAGAATGTTTTGGAGTAAAAGAGCAGATAGATATTTTGTAATACAATAAAGTACTACTAATATCCAGTGACTTCCATCCTACTAACAGGTAGGGAAAAGTAACTAAAGTAATAGGTAGGAAGTCTAAGATATTATATAGTGACTATGTAGAAATTTGGAGTGCTATAGGTGAGAGTAGTAGCGATATTTTGGGTCTGAAATCCTATGTAATAGAACATGTGGTACTGTGGACTATGAGAAAATATGTAATAACACTGTCTATAATGTTTAGCAAGTGAAAATAAGTAATCGTACACCTTGTGGGGATAGATGCAACTGGACTAGACATAGGGAGGATGAATCTGATTGGGTTGGGCATCAGGCCAGGATCAGACATGTATCAGACTGTCGGAAAGTATATTAGGTCAGGATCGGACATGTGTTGGACTGTCAGACTCTGATTGGGGTAGTCAGAAGTGCATTAGACAAATACTATTTGGCACAAGTATCAAAAACAGTGGTTCCAAGCCCAGCACTGCAACCATCATTACAATGGTAATATCTAATCTATCCATTTATCTATATGGTACTACTGACTGTACCAATTCATCTACCAGCTGATCACTGTCATGTTGCCATTCCTCAAGGTTCAGCAATGTCTTGTATGTCTTTACCCACATTGTAAGGAAGCCTATGGCTTCAGCGCTGGATGCTCGCTAGGACTAATATCTCAACCGTCGTGACATAGTACGCACTCCTTTCTCGCTTGTTTCTTTTGTCTTCCTTTGTCCTTTTCATTTCACTATCTCTACCTTCACTCTTTTCCCTTTATGTCTATATACTAGAGGAAAGGGCCGGACTTCGTCGGCAGGGACCTTGTTTACTGTTTAAATCCATTGTACTGTTTGAATAATTGAACAAAATTCGAGTTACGAGGGAAATACAGAGTCAGAGTCGAACTAGAAATACAACTTTGTACAGTAAGAGGCGAGTCAACAAAAACATGCGGTCTGCATAAGTTCAAGAAAATTCTACACGAGTGACAGTACTATTGGGTTACTAGTTAAAGAATTGGTGTTAATTATAAGACCGTGCACGTACCAGTTAGCCTCTGATTGGGGTTTTCCCTTTGTTCTGTTGTTCTGTAGAAGGGCCTTCATTGAGGCAGGCGACGTTTGAACGGGCTGGTTGGCATGGCTGCAGGCGGAGCGAGGACAATAATTTCTTGCAAGACCGCATTGAAAATGTCATGTCTCGATGACTTGATGCGATGGTGACAAATAGCCATATGAACTTCGACGAGTGCACCTTTCAGCTTCGATTCGTATTGACTCGGCGGGATAAGTTTATGGTTTTCATCATATGTGGGTAAAGGTTGGATATTGTGGGAAGACACAAGTTCATGAAGATGACCTTTGCAGCGGTCAGAAACTGGCCAAGATGCCATATTGTATTCGGAACTTAGGCTCTCTGCTGTCGCTAGTGTAAACAATTAGTCAGAGAAGTGTGGCACTAGATTGTATGCAGCTTAGTACTTACTTGTTGAGCCTTTGCCATTGCCGTCACCTTCATCATTAGCATCAGCTTCAAGGTCATCGGCCTTGGCCTATGTTATGATATCGAGCACAGTCAGGTAACAAAGAGACAGCGTGAATAAGACAATTACATACTTTGAAGAGACTGTGCGTGAGTTTGATTGACCTGTGGCCAAGAGAGTCGTGGATAATGTTGACTGTCTCATAATCCCGTTCTTTTGGAACTAACTTCTTGAAAGCACGGATATTGTTGAGAATGGCCGAAAAATCATCGGAGGGAAATTTGAAAGCCTCGCTATGGCCTGCCATGAGTTTGCAGTTTAGTTTAACATCTGCAAAACGTCCTTGGAAAACATTTGTAGGGTTGAAATTGGCATCGGGTGTAAAGTAGAAATTGTTACGGCTGATTTCAAATACACCGTGGATTATGAATTCAGCATCTTCGTTCAAGTTCCGTCCTTTCACGATGAGGATGTTACCCTTTTGACCACCAGAAAAATACTCTGCACGGTAAGCTAGTTTGGGTGTTGCAGCGTAAAAGCCACCTTCATCATTCTGCATCTTGTTGAGTACAGAAGCAGCTGTCATGGCTGGTTTGTGACGTGCGGGAGAGCTGGGTGGTGTTTCAAGAAGGGGGGATGTCGTGGATGTATTCTTCGACTGGGTCATATTGACTTGGGTAGGTTTGTGAGTGCACGAAGAATACGTGACATGGGTTGAGACTTATTATATGGGATAGCGTGCATGATACGTGCAGGGTGGCAAGTATTGGGATTTGATGATGTCTAAGCAGTATATGTCGTTGAAGGTGCTCGAAGCTTCGGCTTTTCGAAGTTGAAGCTTGGCATGTTGTTTTTGTAATAGTCAGATTCTGTTTAACATTAAACTTTAATAGAACAACAAAGTTGATTTTTGAAGGGGAAAGGCTGCGGACCATATACTGGTCACAAGAACATGAGCATATTTTGTGGTGTATAAATCACAACATTTATTGTTGAGTAGCGTTATCTTCAGTATGTAAATGCGCGGCCATCAGATTCTTGGACTCAGCATGGTTAGCAGCATACAAAAATCATAAGCCATTACTATGGTGCACAGGCAGAGTGAAAATTTTGGGAACAAGACGGTCATGAAATTGTGATTGTTAAATCCACTACTACTCACCAATATTTCCGCGGGCCATCATACTAGTACTATGCCAGTGCAAGAATTAGTGGGCAATTTGATGAAGGATGAGCTGCAGGCTGCAGTTCCAACAGGCATATTTCACCAGACCTTTAGAAATGTGCCGTGGACCAAGATTATCGAGCTCGTTAGAGTGCAGTCTGATGAAGTGCTTGCTTTAATAAACAATGCAATCAAGGTCAAGGAAGAAAGGAAGCAGAAAAAGCAAGTAAAGAAGAAGAAACAGAGATACGAGGCACATCAACAGGAACAGGAGAATAATGCAGGCGAGGGCAGCATTGCTGTGGAGAATTGTCAAGTTGTGGAACCAAGTTTTCGTGATCATTCCAAATTTATGGAATTGCCAACTGATGAGGTGTGGAAACAATGTTTTCGAGCATTTCGAGAGGCAACAAGCAATAGAGCACTTGCAATGAATGTTTGTGTTGTTTGTGCATGAGAGATGATGGCATTCGAAGGTGAGTTTCAAGTAAGATGTAAGATGATTGATGTTGATTTGATATCAAACAAATGTGTAGGCAAAAAAATATTCATTTTGAGTGTTCCCAACATCAAGCAGAGATTAAGACCTGCCATTGTCCATCCGTCATATGATCTATGGGAGGGAATGTTATTGGCAAAGCACAGCATCGAAGGAGACGGAGCTTCTGCAGTGGCATGGGTGTGCAACAAATGTTCACAGGCACTCACAAACAACTCAATGCCAAAACATGCACTTGTCAACAATCTTTGGATCGGAGATGTTCCTCATGAACTTGCAATCCTCACTCTTCCCGAGCAACTTTTGGTGTCTCATTACTTTCCTCGGTGCTACGTTTTCAAGCTATACCCCAAGGATCATCATGCATCAAATCCCAACCACTTGCAATGAGGAATGACGGGGAATGTTTCACTGTACAACATGAACACGGATACCATTGTGATGATGTTGGAAGGACAACTGCTACCACATCCAGCTGTATCATTGGCATCAGTCATCGCTGTGACATATGTTGGCACAAAAAAATTACCAAAAACATGGCTGAAGTCCATGTTCCGAGTTTGACGTCGCATTGTATACAAGGCTCTCATGTGGTTAAAATGCCACAGCGAGATCTACAAGGATATCGCAATTTCAGATGAACATCTTTACGGCCTTCCTGAAGATGATGTTCCAATGGAGATTCTGTCCATCATTCAACACAAAACTGATGTGGGTCTTGTACAGAAGGAAAGTGCAGGTTATGTTCCATGTGATGACTCGGAGATGAATAGTGAGTAGCTCTGAGCTTGCCTGCAATTCAGTTTAATTTATAGCTTAAACTCCAGATGTAGGAAATCACGATCTAGATACAATTGAAGTTGAAAAAGATGAAAATGTGATGGAAGTTGAGCATGGTGAGGGTTTATTCAGCAATAAAAATTTCGAAATTTTTGATGTGATTTTGGAGCAGATGCCAATGTGATTCCATTGCAATTCCTTGGAGTCACAGATACTGAAATGAACTCGTTATCATTGAACGAGCTGATGAAGTATGCACTCACCAACATGGAAGACAAGTCCGAGTTAAAGGAAGGTGGATATGCTGTGCGGCACAGCTTAATGCCAGTCTCCGACTTCAGCTCAGGTCAACATGGTGAATGTAATCCAAACCTAAATCCATTGGCTGCAGCATATCCAGTTCTTTTCCCATATGATATTGGAGGGATAGAAGCAAGCCGAGAGAAGAAGATTGGATTCAATGAACACATACAATGGGCACTGCAATACTATGACCGTTGATTCTGTATCCATCATTCTTTCCCATTTGTTGCCTTTAGCATCGAGCAGAAACGAGAAGCTCTCCAATCAGCTTGTATTCAAATGCAGTGAAAAGACTTCAAACGAGATGCATTTGTAATCAACTCAATAACCATAGCTGATTTGAAACAAGCCGAGAAGGAGGAAGCAGTGCATGTTCCCATATCCAATCCTCGAGTCCGCCTGCTATGTAAACACGTTTTCACAACCAGTGGCCGTGTCAAAGGATCAGACAAGTTACATCCATCTTATCGAGGTCATATTTTGGGGACAACTATGAAGAAGCGAGGGCCATCTCTGTGGATAACCATCAATCCAAGCAACCTTCACGATCCTGTTGTACAGGTACTCGTTGGAGAAGAGATTGACATGGACAAATTTTTTGCAACTGTGGGGCCAGACAGTGACCACAGGGCACAGAATATTGCAAGTGACCCATACGGAGCAGCAAAGTACTTTTTCTTCATCATCAAAACTGTCCTTCAGACACTTTTTGGCATTGAAGTGACGAAGGATTGTGTTCACACTACAATGGGAATCCTTGGTCGCATCAGCACTTATTTTGGGGTAGTTGAGGCACAAGGACATGGAACTCTGCATGTCCACATGCTGATTTGGCTCGAGGATGCACCTAATTCCAACAAGATGCATGAGTTCTTGAAAACAGAGGAGTTTCAAGATTGTATCAGGGCATACATCAAGCAGAACATCCGAGCTCACGTAGATGGTCTCGATGAAGAAATGATGAAAAGTACCCCACGTGAAACCCAATTGCCATACTCTTGTCCACCTGATCCTGATGCAGAAAATTGGGCAGCCGAGTTTGCTGATAAGGAAAAACGAGTGGTGCGGTCACAACAGGTTCATACATGCACAAAATCAACCTGTCTCTGTTACAACAAGCATGGAAAGCTTGTATGTAAGAGACGTGCACCATGGGAGCTGTCCAGTACCAAATATATTGATGAGAAGGGAAACTGGAAGCCCAAACGAACACATCCTTATGTGAACAACTACTGCCCTGCGATATCAGTAGCATTATGCTGCAATAATGACATCAAGCTGCTTACCAATGGAGTTGACACAAAGCATGCATCGTGGTATTCAACAGACTATCAAACAAAAAAACAAAACAAAAACCACAATGTGTCCGCACTGATAGCGAAGTCCCTCCTGTATCATGAAGAGCACTCCGACCACCTTGAAAGTGTCCTGGAACATAATCAACTTTTGATATTCTGCTGTCAACATTCCATCAATCATGAAATGGAGTTATCCGGTCAACAAGTGGTTGCATATTTGATGGGATGGGGTGATCGAATCTGTTCTCATCATTATGTGCTGCTTTATTGGTCAATAGTGAAGAGATGTCTATTGGTGACTTTTCCAGAACTATGGCCAAAGAATTCGATGTATGTCTTTTAAACATAATGAGTCTGACAAAAGAACTGACAATGGTATCAATAGTGAATGTAATCGTGATGAAGAGGTTGAAGTCAAAGACAATGTGAGTAATGCAGATGTGGAAGACAGACCTCACAATGAAGAAGACTTGGATGATGAACTTGATGTAAGTGTGTTGTTGAAGACTCTGTGCGGTCATCGTCTCATGGTTAATTGAAGGATACTGTGACTCTGGAGGTCTGCACAGGAGGCCAGTTATATGTTCGATCACAGCTAGAGGATTACACCATGCGAGGAAATGAGCTCGAATCATATTCATTTTTTGAATTTATTATCGACACATACAAGGAGGCTATCCCTGCTTCTGAAAAGCAAAACAATGGACAATCAAATGCTACAACATCCTCCCGTGGACGGCCTCGAAATGATCGCAGCCATTATAAGGAGGGACATAGCAAGAACCATACCCATCGCCATGTCATTCGCTCCAAGGGTCACAGTACCTTACCCAACATCATTGGCCCATTCTTCCTGCAGCCAAACGACCCAACGTGTAGAAGTCTATATTGTGCCTTGATGCTTGCCCTCCTATTTCCATGGCGTGACCTTCAGGATATCAAGGCAGGATTCGGTAGCTTCAAGGCAGCATTTGTATCATTTTCCGAGGCAGCATCTCAAATGGACAGAGATGTGTTGGCGAGTGTGCAGTATTATTATGACTGCAAGGCTGCCGCATCTATCCATCGTGAAAGCGATGATGAAGCACCACAAGTGGACATGAGCAATAACCTGGATGCGCTTGCTGCAGACTCTGTAGATTCAGACGGTGAAGATGATGAGATGCATATTGAGTTGACGGAAGCAGATCTACTTGCCTATGAGGAATCACAGAAAAATCATCATGAGGAGTTGCATGGATTGATGGCTATCGTAGCTGCACGGACAACAAAGCTCTTTGGTGATGAGCACTGCAACTGGACATGTGGAACGAGTGGAGTTGGAGTCGCACATGGGGCTGATTATATCAGGCTTCAACAGTGGCAAAATCAAATGTCGGAGTCTATTGTCACTCTTAATGGCGACAGTGCACTAGCTCGTTGCAACTCAGACACGGAGAATGCAGGTGACATTGCTGTGATATTAGATGAAGTACTTGGGTCTGATATTGATTGTGACTATGGAGTTGAGCAGATATCAACCCTGCAACACAAAGATGAAGACCATTTATCAGCCATCAATCCATCATACTTGCTCAAAGACCAGAGATGTGCCTATGATATTATTGACTGGCACTTGACAGAAACTCTGC